>NC_062562.1:92416427-92755802 GCF_022837055.1 Prionailurus viverrinus
GCCACCCAGGCACCCCTAAAGCTCTGTTTTTAATTAGAACACATTACACTTAAGATTACAAAGTACTCAAAAACCACTTGAAATAAATCTATTGTTTGTGTTACAATGTCATTATTTGGATGTATTGACAGGTTTGATTGTTTTCATTTGTTTTAAATTGGAGGCAGAGTATGGTCTCCAGACCAGCTGCTTCAGCATCACTTGAGAACTTGTTAGAAATACAAATTCTTGGGTCACCTGGGTGGCGCAGTCGGTTAAGCGTCCGACTTCAGCCAGGTCACGATCTCACGGTCCGTGAGTTCGAGCCCCGCATCGGGCTCTGGGCTGATGGCTCAGACCTGGAGCCTGTTTCCGATTCTGTGTCTCCCTCTCTCTCTGCCCCTCTCCTGTTCATGCTCTGTCTCTCTCTGTCCCAAAAATAAATAAACGTTGAAAAAAAAAATACAAATTCTTGGGCCCCATCTCCGAACTTCTAAATCAGAAACCTTGGGAGTCAGTCTGTGCAGGTGAATGCTATGTAATATGTGAGAATCACTGTTCTAGTGATAACCATTTTTATTAGTTTCTCTTTTTGCAAATATAACAAAATTACATATATATTAATAATCTCTTTTTTTTAATCCAAATGTTATCCTACTATGTATACTGTTCCATATCTTGCCATTGAAAAAATATACTTTTCATACAAATCATTTTTTTAAGTTTTAAATTTGATTCCAGTTAGTTAACATACAGAGTTATATTAGTCACATAAGTCATTTTTTATTTTCTTCATATAAGTCATTTTTTATTTTTGCTGGAATGTTTTGGAGGTAGATTCCTAGAAGTGAAATTTCTAGATAGATTGGTAGCATTTTTTTTTTTTAAGATCTTATCAAATTCCATTCCCTGGGAGTTGTACCATTTTGTATTCTCATCAGCTGTTTGCCAGAACCTTGCCAATAGAGTACGTTGTCAGACTTTGGGATGTTTGCCAGTCTGATAGATGAGAAATTGTATGAAAACTCATTGTAGTTTTCATTTGCATTTCCTGAATAAGAGTAAGTTTGGGCATCTTTTCATATATTTAGGCACCATCTTCACTTCTTCCTTTGGGAATGGCAGCTGATATGTTTTGCTGCTTTTCTATCAGGTTGTTAGTTTCTTCTCAGTAAGAACTCTTAATATATTAAGCATATTAGCCACTTACATGCAAATATATTTTCTCAGTTTACCATTTGTCTTTTACCTTTAGCTTTGAGCTTGTGTTGTGTCAATGCCAATAGTTTAAGGAAATGTGATCATGATTGGATATCTCAATGTTTTATCTCAGAGCTTCTAGATTTTGAATTAGTAAGGTTTTCCTCTGCTCAGGTGATAAGGCAATTCTCCCATGTTTTCTTTTAGTACGTTTTTCAGTTCATAACATTTAAACTTTGGTTTATCTGGAATTTATCATGGTATTAAGTATTCACCTGACTTAATTTTATTTTCCTAATTTATGTCTAGTTGTCCTAACACTATTTATTATAGTTCATCTTTTTCTTCAGTAATTTGAGATGCCACCTTTATCAGATACTGGATTTCCATATACACTTGAGTCTATTAGATACTTTCTTTTTTGTTCTATTTGTACCAACACTTTTTAAATTCAGGAAACCTTTTTTTTTCTTTTTCTTTTTCTTTTTTTTTTTCAGAAAACTTGTCGAGTTATGGTTTTAAATGTTTTATTTGTTCCATTTCTTAGATGTTATCTTACAGTTCTCCAAATGCATTTGTATTAGTTCTCTTTTATTTTCTGGCTATTTCTAGTACTTTTGTTGCAGGATTTTTACCACAATACCCAGGATTCGTTGTCTCAAGAGGTGGACACAAAATGAGCAGTGTTTTTTTTTAATTAATTTATTTATTTTTGAGAGAGAAGGGGAAGGGTAGAGAGAGAGAGGGAAAGAGAATCCCAAGAAGACTCCATGCTGTGAGCACAGAGCCCCATGCAGGGCTGGAACTCACTAACCATGGGATCATGACCTGAGCCGAAATCGAGATGGACGCTTAACTGACTCAGCCACCCAGGTGCCCCTCTACCACACACTGTTTTAATTATAGTGACTGTACAATATGTCTTAATATCTGATGATAATTAGGAGTACTTTTCATTTTTATTCTAATTATTACTTTTCTGCTAATGCCCTTAATCTTCTCTCTGTTTAGATCCTGACTTCCTATGAGAACCAGGACTTAAAATAGCTTATTACTGCTACCTCTCCTCTGTTCTTCCTCTCCCCTACTGTTCAATTTTATTTTTTGTCTTATTTTTATCTTTTGTATTAAAAAGACAGAACGTGATAGTTTTATCTAATTTGAGTCTGTATATTCTTAAGGACAATTAAACTACTATGACAAGGCTTATCACCTTCAGGAGATATCCTTAGCTCACATTTTCTTTCATTGGGTATCTTAAGAGGTATCGCTGGAAGGTTCATACCTTATATCTGCTCTCCTTTCCTTGTATGCTTTTCTTTCCCCTCGCATTTTTGCTCTCTGTATGGATTATTTACACATTGTCAGGACATTTTGGAAGGTACATACTACTTGGTCAGCCTTACCCCTGTCTTTTGGTCTTTGTTCCACAGTTGAGTATGTTCAGTGCTTACCTGTCAGCTTTATGCTGGACCTTCTGCCGTCCACTTGCTTGGATCCTTCCCTAGTACCTTCTTCAGAAAGAGCCTTTACATCTCTTCATCTGTGGCCTTTACGTTTGAGGAACAATTTAACTAGATGTAAATCCTTAGTTCCTTATTTTCTTTCATTGAGTATCTTCAAGACATTGCGCCAGTGTTTTCTACCACAAAATATTGCTGCTTGGAAAATGGGTGCCAATCTGATTTTCATTGTTCATGACTACCTAAAGAATTTTTTCCTTATATTTGAAATTCAATAATTTTACTAAGGTATGTCTAATAAAATATATCATTTATAGGTTAATATAGCATTTTTCCTTTTTATTTAAAATTTTTATTCTGAGAGAGAGAGAGAGAGACAGAGACAGAGACAGAGCATGAGTGGGGAGGGGCAGAGAGAGAGAGGGGGACACAGAATCTGCCAGGCTCCAGGCTCTGAGCTGTCAGCACTGAACGTGACACATCGCTTGAACCCACTAACCGCAAGATCATGACCTGATCACGCAGCATTTCTCCTTGATACATATATAGATCCAACACTTTTTAATTCAGGAAACCTTTTTTTTCTTTTTCTTTTTCTTTTTTTTTTCAGAAAACTTCTCAAGTTATGGTTTTAAATGTTTTATTTGTCCCATTTCTTAGATGTTATCTTACAGTTCTCCAAATACATTTGTATTAGCTCTCTTTTATTTTCTGGCTATTTCTAGTACTTTTGTTGCAAGATTTTTACCACAATACCCAGGATTCATTGTCTCAAGAGGTGGACACAAAATGAGCAGCAGGCAAAAGTTTATTAGAATATAAAATTAGAGGTGCCTGGGTGGCTCAGTCAGTTGAGCGTCCAACTTAGGCTCAGGTCATGATCTCGCGGTCTGTGAGTTCGAGCCCCACGTTGGGCTCTGTGCTGACAGCTCAGAGCCTGGAGCCTGCTTCTGATTCTGTGTCTCCCTCTCTCTCTCCCCCTCCCCCGCTCATGCTCTGTCTCTCTCTCTCTGTGTAAAAAATAAACATTAGAAAAAATTAAAAAAAAAAAGAATGTAAGATTAAAAAGGAAGAATAGTAGGAGAGCTCTCTTTACAGAGAGGGAACCCTGACAATAGGCAAGGGTCCTTGTTTTATAAGGTACTGGTCGCCCCCACCCCCACCCCTCCCTTTCCCCTCATTCCTTCTCAGGTTTTATCTTTATTGGCTGGATAACTGTAGGTGCTGGGTTGTCCATTTCTGATTAGCTCGTTTCCATTGTATGAGGGGTGGTCTGTGGCCACACCAGTTCCTTGTGGGTCATAGGTTTTATGGTCTACTTATTTTTAGTCAGATCTTTTGTCAAATTCCTGAAGGAAACCTGAAGGGGAGTCACCTGAAAGTGTTTGCTGTGGTCAGACACTCCCAGCATTGTTCCAAAATATGTCTTTCCCCACCCAGCGCTGTTAGGTCCTAATCCTTTCCCTCTCTGCCTATTTTATCCTATTTTTTTCTGTCATATTTTCTCCTAAATCTTAAAAACAACAACAGTAACATGAACAACAACAACTTTGTTTGCGTTCCTTCCTTCACTTTTCCCTCTCTATGCATTCATGGCATCTATTTGTGGGTTCTTTTTTTTTTTTTTTTTTTTTTAGTGTTTATTTTTGAGAGAGAAAGTACAAGCAGGAGAGGGACAGAGAGAGAGGGAGACACAGAGTCTGAAGCAGGCTCCAGGCTCTGAGTTATCAGCATAGAGCTCGATGTGGGGCTTAAACCCACGAGCTGTGAGATCATGACCTGAGCTGAAGCTGGACGCTTAACCCACTGAGCCACGCAGGTGCCCCTGTGTGTTCTTTTTAATTTAGTTTTTATTTCTCACTTTTTGCTCTTCTCTCCCATTTCCATCCATCAATTTGACATCCATCAATTTTCATTTTCTATCCTTCTGTAACTTTTGATGCATAACTCCTGGGTATAAGGAATGCTACAATTCTTAATTTTCTAAATCAGAACAACTCTTTGGAGCTACCACTCAACTAGCCAGATTCAATTTGAGGAACTCTTTGTGTCTTTTGCTCTTTTACTTTTTTATCAAAGCAGGAGCCAGGGATTGCTTGTGGCTAGAAGATGGGGTGGGGTCTGGTCCTGTCCACACAGCCGTTGGCATCTGTGTTCTGGCTCCTCTGGCTATGTGCTACTGCTGTTGAGAGTTGGGTTGATTTAGGCTCTTCGCTTTGAGTGTCCTTAGAGATAACTCTTAGAGCACTTCACTACATCGTGTGAAGATTCTTACTAAAACCTTTGCGTCTTACTAAGACTCCGTAAGGCGGCTGTCATCACTTGGATGCTTCATTCCACAACCCTCATTCCCCTGGCCACCTCAGTCTCTGGGTAGAGGAGAGGCTAAACCCATACTTTTTCACTCACATTTGGCCATTTCAACTTCTGCTGCCCAAGCTACCGCTCTCTGAGACCATCGGTTTCAAAATTTTCGGTGAAACAGAAATACATGTTTTTCTTTTGTGTGTTTTGAAGGATATTTTATATCTTTAAATCTTTAGGAACACATATTATCTTCTGTTTTACAGGTATGGGATTCGAACTTGGGAAGTAGATACCACTTCTTTTTTTTTTTTTTTTTTTTCAACATATGAAGTTTATTGTCAAATTGGTTTCCATACAACACCCGGTGCTCATCCCAAAATGTGCCCTCCTCAATACCCATCACCCACCCTCCCCTCCCTCCCACCCCCCATCAACCCTCAGTTTGTTCTCAGTTTTAAGAGTCTCTTATGTTTTGGCTCTCTCCCACTCTAACCTCTTTTTTTTTTTTTTTCCTTCCCCTCCCCCATGGGTTTCTGTTAAGTTTCTCAGGATCCACATAAGTTACCACTTCTAGTAGCACTGTCCCGACACACTGTTAATGCACATCTTTGCTTATTTATGCCCGTCTTGTCTTAGTATTCAAGTCAGTGAAGCTAATTGCTAAAGGGTGTATTTCAACAAAAGATGCAATAAGTGTGAAGATTTTTGTAGATATATTATAATAAAAAATAATTTTTTTTTTTTGTGACTTTTCGGCCACCAATACTTGTCAGGTCCTCCAAGAAGCAGACAGCAAGGTAGAACAAGAGATACATTGGAGGAAATGCCATGATGGATAAGGCGGAAGGGAGCCTTCATACCGCAGTGCAGGTCTTACACCTGTGAAAGAGGGAAGTGAGGGAACGATGGGGTAGGAAGGGATTCAGATCCTGGTGCAGGTGTGAAAAACTCTTGGCGGGGCAATGGGAAATACTCAAACAAAATGTGCCCGTTAGAGAATCTTGCGTGAAGCGGTCGGTAATTGATTGGTTCCAGTCCCCCTGTCACGCACAGTTTGTTGGCCAGGAGCAGCCCAGGTTCAATGTGGAGTGTGGATTGAGTGAATGAGGTGCTGCATTCCTGTCAATCAGCAGGTTCTCTTGAAGGGCCATGGGAGTGGGTCATCTCTATGGCTGCCGCTGATGTCTGCCTGATACATTTAGCCAGTTTTAAAAACCACTTTTAACGTAAATTTTTTTCTATATTAAAGCAGTTTGACAAAGTCTTCTTCCCATATGGGGCAAAGATTCCAACAGAGATCAATAATCTACAACTTTTGTTGCTGTATATTCCTAAAATGTCTAAGAATCTAAATATTATTTTAATTAGAGAATGTGAAAGAAGTTAAAATATCATTTTTCATTATTTACCATTCCAATAATTGTAGGCAATCTAAATCTAAACAGCACCATTAGATAGTGCTGTTATTTTAGTCTTATTTTTTATCTTCCCAAATGTGAGGTACTCCTCACTGACTGAAAAGTCCAAAATTGGTGACTGGATGTACCTGTTTCTGATCAGTCTGTCCTTTTGACCATTTTGATTTTGATCTCTAGCCAATTTGTTTTCAACTGAATCATCTTCCAAAAGGACCAGAAAAACTCCTAGCCTGGGAATCAGTTCATCTGTGGTCTAATTCTGCTTTGTTACGATGTAGCTGTGTGACCTTGCAGAAATTACTTCACCCCCTTGGACTTCAGTTTCCACATCTGGGAAATGAGTTTATTAGATTAGATAATCTCTAGGCTTCATCTAGCCTACGAAATATTGCACTTGAAGTTGGAGGTTATGGATAAAATATTTTCTAGATTTGTTATCAAAAACTAAAATAAAGACACGGAAGCTATATTTAGGAAATGTGTGGACAGCACACATGTTGGAAAATGCAATTAATATTTAAAATAATCTTTCAGGCCTGAGGGATAGGTTATTTTCTACAAAATAAACTTTAATAATGATAGGGTGGATTGTTTTTTTTTTAATAAGCCTTTTATTTTAGAACAGTTTTCGATTTACAGATTTATGGTGAAGATAGTACAGAGTGCTTATTTGTTTTTGCCTTACACTTAAGTGTAAAAATATCTGTGGCAATCAGTGTTGGGTGGGGTGGTGGTGGAAGGGGCTGAGATGGGGCTACTGGGGCAGAGTGTGGAATGAATTTAGGTATATTATGTCATGCAGTCCTGATATTATGTGACTTTCAAAAACGCCACAACAACCACCTAATGCACCTAATACCTACATTAATAGAGACCTACATTAATGATCCAGAATAAGGGAAGCACCAATCATATTGTCCTGTAACCTGGCTAAATGTCACCTAGAATTCTATTTTTGGTTCAGGCAACTGTGTTAGGAAAGGAACACTGAAATGTTTGCACAAGGTCTAAAGAAGAGAGTGGAGTAATGAAAGATTTTTAAATTATTATATAAGAGGAAATACTGACACTGCTCGAGAGGTTTAGCCTAAACAAGAGAAGACTTAGCAGAAACATGCAATGAATTATTTTTTAAATTACATATATTTAAAAAACTAGGTAAACTGCTCATATAATTAAAAAATCAAAACAATAGAAAAGGTATCAATGCATCTACTTCTGTTTCTACTCTGTTTCCCCATCCTGTTTAGGTATGATTTTTTTATTCATTTCTTTTGAATCCTTCCACAGTGTTTCCTCAGGCAATTACAAGCAAATACACATATAAAAAAAGGAATCAAACTATGCATGTTATTTTGCACTTTGAATTTTTTTACTTAGTAATATATTTTGGAGATCTTTCCATATATGTATAAAGAAGGTGCCTCATTAAAAAAAATTATTTATTTATTTTAGAGAGAGTGAGAAAGCTAGCAGAGGAGGAACAGAGAGAGAGAGGGAGAGAGAGAGAGACAGACAGAGAGAGAGAGAGAGAGAGAGAGAGAGAGAGGAGAATCCGAAGCAGGCTCTGCACTGTCAGTACAGAGCCTGACACGGGACTTGATCTAATGAACTGTGAGATCATGACCTAAGCTGAAATCATGAGTCTGACACTCACCCAACTGAGCCACCCAGGGAGCCTCATTTGTTTTAAATAGTTGTATAGAATTCCATCTGTGAAAGCACCACAGGTAACATAACCAGTTCCAAAGATCGTTGCTTGAGTTCTTGCCCAGTTTCTGTTTGTATGATGTTGCCATTCATGAAAAAACAAGAAAAATGAGCAGCAATGCCTATTTTTTCACCTCAAAATCTTGCAGAGATATTTATAGGATAAATTCTTGGGAGTGGGGCCTCTGGGCCCAAACTTAACTATGCATTTTTAGTATCCAAAGATACTGCCTTATTGCTATCTATTAGGGTGGTCTCAGTTTGCACATTCAAGAGCAATGTATGCAAATACGTGTCTTCACAGCCTCACCCACACAGAGTGTGCTCAAACTTTTGGATTTTTGCCCACCTATTAGGTGAGAAATGGCATCTTTTTTTTTTTTTAATTTTTTTTTTTCAACGTTTATTTATTTTTGGGACAGAGAGAGACAGAGCATGAACGGGGGAGGGGCAGAGAGAGAGGGAGACACAGAATCGGAAACAGGCTCCAGGCTCCAAGCTGTCAGCCCAGAGCCCGACGCGGGGCTCGAACTCCCGGACCGCGAGATCGTGACCTGGCTGAAGTCGGACGCTTAACCGACTGCGCCACCCAGGCGCCCCGAGAAATGGCATCTTAATGTAGTTTCAGTTTTCATGCATCTCTTTATGAATGTAGGTGAATATCCTTTCATATGTTGGAGATACTTTTTCCCATGTAAACTCTCTGTTCATACCCTTTGCACAGTTTTGTACTGGATTATGTAGTGGTTGTTGTTTCTATACCTCATCCTTTTGGCATTCACCTCTGCAAACTGAAAGCTGCTTGTATGAACACCTGTAATGCTTTGCCTGCAGGCTTTTTTCCGGCCACGTTGGCAAATGGGGTGAGGGTATATAGCAAAAGTCAGGAGAGCCAAAAGTTAATGCCCTAGAAGCTTCTTTTATCCAATAACAAACAGATTTGGTGCATAAAACCTCCATCTTTCCTTCCCCTCAATAGGGATAAATCTCAGGTACATTTAACACTGTCTTCCAGAGTTTCCCAGGGGAGTTGGGCCCACAATGGAAACCAGCTTGAAAATTCACACTTTATTCCTTCTCTGCTCTACTTTCTTACTCTATTCCTATACTTAATGATTTCATTTCCAAAGTAAACTGTGTGTAATGGAATCCTTGCCTCAGTGTCAGCTTCTGGAGGAACCCAAGCCTAACCATGTTGTTAGTCCTATCTTTGAGTGCTATTCTAAGTGTGGTCTGCAGATGGCGCTGGTTTGTGGCCTGGTTGTTAGCCATCTGATAAATTCGGAATTTGAGCTTAAAACTTTAGAAATTTTTATAGCAATATGATGTTGCCACAACATGTAAGCATGTGATTTTGTGTACACAAACACACACACACACACACACACACACACACACACACACACACAGAGTCTGTGGTAAACTGGCAGAAAACAAAAACAAAAAATCTGGCCTTTACCTCAGATAGTTGGAGAGGCCCTAACTTTAAATGATGGTCCTAAGAACAATGGGTGGAAGTACAACTAGAAAAATTTTCGTTATGGGCACCTGGATAGCTCAGTCAGTTAAGCCTCCGACTTCGGCTCAGGGTGTATGATCTCAGTGTCGGTGAGTTTGAGCCCCACGTTGGGCTCTGTGCTGACAGGTTGGAGCCTGGAGCCAGCTTCAGATTCTGACAGAACTCTTCCATTTCAATAGATTCTCCCACTCTGTCTGAATGGAATTTGAGCAGTCACTCTGTCATTCTTTTTCTTCGTTTTAAAATTTTTTAAGGAGTCTTTACTCTTTCTGTATGTTTTGTATTTTATTTGCTTTCTCTAGTTGTTTCATTTTCTTCTGTTTCTAACAAGAGACAGGGTTAGTAAAAATGGAACTAATATGCTGCTTGTGTTCCTGAAAACCTGTTGACTGTCTAAAAATTATAGGGGAGGGGCACCTCCGTGGCTCACTTGGTGAAGCATCCGACTTTGGCTCAGGCCATGATCTCACGGTTCACTGGTTCTAGCCTCACATTGGGCTCTGTGCTGATAGTGCAGAGCCTGGAGCCTGCTTCATGTTCTGTGTCTTTCTCTCTGCCCCTCCCCTGCTTGTGTTCTCTCTCTCTCTCTCAAAAATAAATAAATAAACATAAAAATTATGGGGGAAAGTTTAGTTCTAGTTGATCCTGTTCTGGTAGTCTTTGGTGTATTGTGAGTTTCATCCAGTGACTGTTCGTAATTTACAGAACTGGGAAACTGGCAACTAGGTAATGGTACGGAATCTTTTTTTGTTTGTTTTTTTTTTTTAAGCACTGAAGTTTCTCAACTGGCATTAAAATACTAAGTGAACAATGTTAAGAGATTTCCTAGGTGAGTCACTGGACCTCAAGAGCAAATAAGTTCATTCACTGCATCAAGCACTGAGGTGAAACCAGAGAGAAAGAACACATTTGAGTTTGAGCTTCCGGAGTAGAGCTCAGCTGTTCTTGGCTACTCTTCTGAGTCCTCAGGTCAGGGGTTTTGCCTGCCTCCAGGTGAACCAAGCTCTCTCTCTGAGGCTTATGCTAGCTTGTCATCAGACTGGAGTGGGAAGATTTTCATGGCACTTGCAACAAAGCAGGAAGATTTTCATGGCACTTGCAACAAAGTTGAACTCAGTGTTGAAACTGCCATGGCAGTCACTACAATCTCATAGGGTGTACTAAAATCAACACTAGGCAAATGTGGAGTGTTGAAGATGGGCAATCAGGGATATTGAAAGTACTAATGAGCCCCCTCTTTAAATAATATTTCGAAAAAGAGTTGTCAGTGGTTCAGTCCATCCAGCCTAATATATGCGTTTGAAGGAATGTTTTGGAGGATGGCATGAGTGTACTCCATTATACTGTGGTGTTAAAAGGGAGTGGCCTTGGAGGCACATTGCCTCCAGTTCGAATTCCAGCTCTGCCTCCTATCAGGCAAGGCACTCAATATTTTTAAACCTCATTTTTTGCTTCTGAGAATTGGGGATAATATGAGTACTTCCGAGAATTGGCATGAGGATTAAGTAAGATAATGCATGTGAAGTGTTTAGCATAGGCTTTGCCCATAGAATTAGGCAACAAGCATTATTAAAAGCCTTACAGGATTCCCTTGTGGCCGGAAACATGGATGCTTCTCTTTTGGGCTAGGGCAGGGGTTCACTGTCCTGCTCAGCCACAGTCCCCTTTTCTCTAACCCCCAATCCTTTCCCTTTCACCCTTGATCCTGCTCCTTCTCACTGTAGTCTTCTTCTTATTTCCTCTTATCTATGAGTTCAGGGGCTGTCAGAGGGAATTGCAATGTGTGCAGCTACAGATTTGTTGTGTCTGAGGGAGGGGGTGAGTTCAGGGGCCTCCCAGGTTGCCATCTTGGCCCGGAACTTTCAGGGCTTCAGCTTGAGCTTGAGGAAAGGCAGTGCATAGAAGAGTAATGAAAACTCTCTTTTCCTAAATTCTACTGAACAAATCTTTAGAAGAGTAGAGGATTTTTCTACGTTGTAATTCTTACTCATTATAGAGAATTGGAGTAGGATCATGCAAGGATATGTTTGGTGTGTTAACGTGTAATAGGTGGGTGGTGTGGATGATGGTTATGGGGATAGAGAATAAAACCTGCAAGCTCTGTGGGCTGCACCTTAACTGTCATTCCACCTTGATTTGGGGGAGAAGGTCCAGAATCTTTTGGGTTCCTAGAGGTAAAATTCATTACACACTTTTATCATTATCATGGCTCTTTTGTGGTCTCTGAACAATCAATGCAGGAAAAGCTTTTAATGTAATATCTAATTGAAGTAGCTTTTCAGTGGGGGCTTTTCTCTTTGCTTCTAGCCTACTCCAGGTTGCTAGCCCTCTATTTCCCAGTTTTTCTTTTGCTTTTGAAAGAATGGTTACACCCATCAGGCCTGCAGCTGTCCACTTGTGCAGGGCATTTAATATCCGGTCTGCAGGCTGAACTCCAACCTGAGGTCGGTCCACTGGTGAAGTCATTAGCCCCGCCATGGTGGCATCTACCTGGAGGAAGAAAGGCATTTTGTTTTCTACTTCTAACTGAAATCTGGTGTGGGACAATATACCCCTACCCCTGTTTGGCCAGCTGATGCTCTCGCCTCTCTGAGGGTAAAATTGAAATGCATAGGGTATTGCAGCGCACCCACTGATGAGCTCAAGCATATATTGCACAAAGCTGCAAATCTGTTAATGCGCTTTAAAGCCCATGTCCTGCCTCTCCTTTTCCTTATGCCTGAAAGGAGGTATTTTTACTTCCAGGTGCCAGAACTACTGTGATTTAAATCCTTCCAACCTTTTTTTGCCTTTTTTTTCCTTTTGAAATGCTAATGAGTCAAAACCAGAATTAAACAAACCTGGAATGTATTTTTAAAATGACATTTAATGAGTACAAATTTACAAAAGCAGTCATCCCTTAACATGGGGCAGACATACAAAAACAAAATGTTTATGAGTTCAATAAAAATTTTCCTAGAATACAGTCAAGTTTAGTCTAACTTTTTTATGTAAAACGGTCTGGACCTGTTAAAAGGAATATAGTTTGCTACTTTCGTCTGCTCCAAACTCATTCTTTCCAACCCTAGGTGAACTGGAGGAGTCAGCTGTGTTAGGATGGCCAAGTTGGTTTGATGGTTGGGGAAAAGGGATGTTGAGAGGGATGAAAGGAGGAAATTGGCTTCTCTGGTCCACCAGTGGGTCTGGGGACCCTTGTAGTTGAAGCTGAGGGTCAGGCCTAGCAACGCACTGTTACACCAAAACCACTGGATGTGTTCTTTAACTTCTGGTTTCATGGATGGCTTTTATTAACTACATAGGTAGAACATTTTTACTAGGTTATAAAAGTAGAGTTTTACTCTAGGCAGCTTCCCCCCCCCCCCCAAGTTGTATCATTTTCTATTTTTAGTGATGAACTATGATCAAGTAAAAACATACCAAGAAGCATGATTAACCCCAGAGGTTTTCTTTATATCAGCCTGGATAGTATTTAATTTTGAAGCAACCATTCTCTAGACAAAGAGCAGGCTCCAACCCTAGAACACTCAGTTGTTTTGCACAAAACAGAGTAGATGAGTAATGACATTTTCTCTGTCTTTCCCACTGATGCTCTAGGGTCAGTGCCACACACCTCAGCTCTGCTCACAGTTTTCCAGGTTTTTTGTAACCTTGCTTGAGTGAATCAAAGATATATTAATGGAGCATGCATTCTGTGTGCCTTCTCAGGGAACACAAACTGATATAAAAAATAAAATCTGGGGCTCTTGGGTGGCTTAGTTAGTTAAGTGTCTGACTTCATCTCAGGTCATGATCTAGTGGTTTGTGGGTTCCAGCCCTGCACTGTGCTCTGTGCTGACAGCTCAGAGCCTGGAGCCTGCTTAGGATTCTGCCTCTGTCTCTCTCTCTGCCCTATCCTACTCACGCTCTGTCTGTCTCTCTCTCAAAAATAAATAAGCATTAAAAAAGTTCTTTAATTTCATAATCCCAATTCTTGGCAAGTATTCCAAGGAAATAATTTAAAGTATGGAAAAAAGTTATAAGTGCTAAGGTATTCTGAAATGTTATTTGTTTTAGTAAAAAACAGATATAACCTACGTGTTTAATTAGCGCATTGGTTAAATAAGTGCCCATTTGATGTAATATTAATGCAGCCATTAATAATATACATATACCATGTAAGTAAGAGAACAAAACCACTGATATATTAAGTGAAAAAGGGAGGATGTGAAGTTGAATATACAGTATAGATAAAACTATTTTCAAAAAGTTTCATAGAAAAATCTCCTGGATGGTGGGTGATATTTTAATATATTTTAATCATTTTGCATCATGTAGAATATATGATAATAAAAGTTAAAACAGAAAGAATGGAGTAGGCAGAAAAATGTCAAACCCAAAGCCTTTGGGTTATTTCATTTTGTGGGAAGTGGGTGCCTAAGGCCCCTTTCAGCTTCATGCATGAGCCAGGAAGGCTAATCCTGTGGAAAGTCATCTTGGAAATGGTATTATCAGCACAGGAAAAATAGAGCAAACCATCTGCATTACAACAAAGATTTGAGAAAGAACCAAGTCTTATATTTCAGCTACTGTTCATGCCTCCCTACCCTAAGATTTTACATAATTCTCTCTCATCTATGCATTTGTCAAAATTATACTTTCATTATTCATTTAATGTCACTGCTTAAAATTATATAAGCCTTGAGAATTAGAGAAGACACTTTTTTTATACTAGAAATTCATTTCATAGATGATTAGTATTGACCAATATTTGGAATATAGTATTCACAAAGCATACCACAATATCTAAATCATACATACCTAGTATAGTGCAGCTTTACAAAATTTATGTAGCTTGCTGTCTAAAATTCTGGTTTATGTGAACTTTTTGTGCAAGGGTTTTATCAACCCTTCCTTGCTTGTTGTACACTGAGAAAATCCAAGTGGATATCTCTCAATTGTAACTCAATCTTCCCTGTACTTATTCCTTGTAAAGGAAGGATCTTACGACAACAGTAATAGACCTGCATATATCCAACCCATGGTTACTTCCAATCAATTGGGAAATTATTTGTTGTGTTATAAAATGGTTCTCCACAGTACACATCCATGTTGGCAAAAGCAAAATCAAAGAGCACATTTAACTACAGAATTCACTATGGCAATATTTTTGACCACCTTCACTTGCAAAGAACAATAAGAAAAATTCTCATTCCTTTCACTTCATTAGTCCTCCTTTTCAGACATACCTCAGAAAGCCTTTATCAGTGGCCACCATCTTACTGTTTTCTTTTTCATTCCACTCAGCCCCTTGACCCAGAGAAGGAAGTTGCTGTACTTCCCCTGGATTTTGCAAGACATTAGGTCATGCACGTTGCCCATGACAAAACAACTTTTTAGTGTGAAACCACAAAGATAACCATGACCTCAGCCCTGCTGCCTCTGGGAAAAAGAGAGGCAGGGACCTACACAGATTCATCACTAACCTGAGATTTACTGGTGTTCTATTCCTATCTGTCAAGTTCTTAAAGTCAGGCAACAGCTCCTTCTCTGTTAACAAACTTCAGGTCATGGTGGGAGAAAAATGGCTTCTTAACTGTTCCCATTACGTAGTCTTCTCTAAATATACACTACTACAGTTCAGAGTCCAGGTGGACTGAACTTTGCTTTAAATATCTTTCTCCATTCAATGTCGGTTTCGCATTCCTCTCCCAGCCCTGGCGGATCCGTGTAAGGGTCTTGTCTATACATGGCAGGACGAGGACGAACTTGATCACCAGCACGATGCAGGGAATGATGAGTGCTATCACGTAGGCTGAAGGAAGGTACCATATGAGACTCGAAGGACTGAGGAATCTCTTGCCACCATACACCATGGTGTGGGCTGTGCATAAGATCAGGGTCAAATAACCCAGTTTGGACTGGATAAGCAAGAAAAGAATATGTACATTAACACTATATTTATATTTTAAAATGAAACACTCTAAGCCAATGCAGGGTATTTATTACCAACCACAAACCTTTGACGTCTGTAATATTTAGAACACTCTGCTAAGTACTGGAGAAAACATTAACCCTCCTTCAGGTTGATAAATATTTCATTTAAAAAATATTGTGCTTATAAATGATATGGTGGTTTCATCCTTTTTAAAAAAAATTTTATTCTTGAAGTATAGTTGGCATACAATGTCATATTAGTTTCAGGTGTACAACGTATTGATTTGACAATTCCATATGTTTTGTACTGCTCACCATGACAAGTGTAGGACCAGCTGTTACCATACTATTTTATTACAATATTATTGACTATATTCCCTGTACTTTTCATTCCTGGGATGGGCGAAATAGGTGAAGGGATTAAGTGGTGGTTTCATCTTAACCTGGCTAGATGGGAAAGTTTTCCAGAAGTAAACTTTTTTGAGTTAGAATAAGTAATATACTGTGGCTTCTTCCCCAGTGGTGAAACTCTTTCCTTGATCAACTTTTCTGGAGGCCAGAGATGCTAAGACAGTATGTCCTTAAGAAGCACCACATTAGTTTATGTTACAGACTAAAAGCAGATGCTAGCTAATTTCTATTGCAGTAAAGAACAATTAGCAAACTTTACTTTTGTTTGTTTGTTTTGGCCTAAATTCTAAAGCTCAATGTTTATTTCTGTCTTAATAGACTTGACTAAAGGTGTTAACAGGAGAAAATGTTGACTGCATTTGTTCTCTGGGAGAAACTGCAAGACTTTCAGAAATTCAAATAGTTTTATAAAATTCAAATCCAATTCCAGTTACTAATGGTCTTTTCTATTATACTGATTCACAATGAGCATGCATCAGAATAATTTGGAAGGCTTGTTAAAACACATTGCTGGGCCACACCTCTAGAGTTTCTGATCCATTTGGTCTGCGTGGAGCCTGGGGACTTGTGTCTCTAATAAGATCCCAGGTGATGCTGAGGTTCTAGGTAGCACACTTTGAGGACTACTGGTCTATAAGAATAGTAACTAACTGCTTTTAGTGAGGTGTCTGGTGGTTGGTATGTGGGCAAAACCAATTCTCCCTTGTATAGACCCACACTGAGTCTGGTATGACAGTCTAACAAACCTTGCTTCGGTGGTTTTAAAGTTGAGTTTAATATATGCCTTTTTTGTATCAATATGTCCTTATTAGAAGGCAGATATCAGAAGTAGAAATTTTGTCTTTGGGTTTCTCTTCACCTTGTGCCTAGCATATCCCTACACACAAAGTTTAATAGTTATTGGTGCTCTTCACTCTATCTATACTCACACCTGTGGCTCTAGGAGTAGTCAGCAGTCTTGGCATGTGATGCCCAGCTAGGAAATGAAACTATTATGCAATGCCTTTTGGTACCAGAGTTTAGCATTTTTGGACTTGAACGTGTTTCACTTGCTATTTTTGTGACACTGCGGTGGAAGTGAAGGAGCATAATGAAAATCTGTACATTGTATGAGAGAAAAATGAAAATATTTGTAAAGCCAGACTTATTTTGCAATATAAAGTAGATTATATCTTGAAGTCATTACCTGGACAAATCGGAACTCTCTCCAGTTGACCGTGTTGCTAACGGATGGCAAGGAAGTGATTCCCAAGAGTACAAACAGGAAAAATCCAAGGATTCCCAAAGCTACGTATGAATCACTAAGCCAGGCAGTAGATGTGCTAAATGGATCTTCTCTCTTTGCCGTTGCCTAAGAAAAATTATTATCAATTTTTAAAAATTACATTTTTTTTTTTTACAAACTGCCCAGACTTTTAAGGGGAGTGAAAAATACCTCTGCATACTATATTTGCTCAGGACAAATCGTATGTATTTCTTAATAATCACTTGAAAATAACTATAGAGAAATATGTACTTGGAAATGATATTTCTTGGTAGAAAAAGTAATTGGTTCTGCTGGGACTTTATTATATAGTTGACTCTAGGAATTGTGTAGAAGGTTTTAATTGACCCTATAAATTCTAAAACAAAGTAAACATTTACTTAAACCTTCTTTACCATATGGCTTCTTGTTCCTCAAGCAAAACTTGATGTTCTCAAATGATTATATCTGGATTCTGTTCATCTGCTTTATATGCTGATTATTCACACACACAATGTTTGGGTTCTTTCATGTTTATTATGTCATAATATAGCATCAAGTCTGCCCATACCACAGACTGAGAAAATCCAGGCCCTTTAAATGGGACCGTTACCTAAGAATCTGCTATGTATTTGAGAAATAATGTAGAGAAATCCACAGAAGTACCATCAATGAGCTATTGACTAAGAAACTTTGAGACTTCAGTAAGATTGATCAAAACCAATTACTTCGAAACTAGAACGGATGGATAGCACTTCCTCTGGGATTGCTTTATGACTCTCTGAGCTGATTCTCTCTGAATTGTTCACTATGCAGAAAATAGTATTTGACATTTGCTCAAAATTGTTTAATTTTCTAGTTTTTGAGGATGGCTTTCTGCAAGTCAAACATTAGTGGAGGTATAAGCACCCTTTTGTGAATTTGTTTACCTTCCTGTGACAGAGGTTTGAACAGTCCCCTTACTTTTATAAGATGGTTGGTTTTGACTTCCAAGAGGAAGTAGCATGCACAACAAGAGAAGCTTGAAAACTCATTGGTTTACATTTCTTGACTGCTCTCCTTCCCTAAGGAATTCAAGTAAGTGTTATTAGGTTTCCTGAGCCTCCAAATCTGCCAGTTTGCCGGTATCCCAGTGAATCCTGCAAGTACACATCTGCACCCAAGCGAACCTGGGAATCTAACTTTCATTCTCACTAGTTTTATGAGATCTCAACCAAATTCATTAAAAAAACAAAAAAAACAAAACCCTAAAACCCAAACTCAGAAAAACCCCAAACCAAACCAAAACAAAGAAAACCCCAAACAGGAACTATAGTCTACATTAAAAAAAAAAATAAAGATGGTTTGGGGAACCTGGGTGGCTCAGTCGGTTAACTGTCTGACTCTTGATTTCAGCTCAGGTCATGTTCTCATGGTTCGTGAGTTCCGGCCCTGTGTCAGGTCCTGTGTTGACAGTGCAGAGCCTGCTTGGGATTCTCTGTCTCACTCTCTGCTCCTGGCCCCTCTCTCAAAATAAATAAATAAACATTAAAGAAAAAGAAGATAGTTAGAAGAGTGATTTTCTATAATTGTGAAGTGGAATATGATGTAGCAAGATTTCCCTTTGCTTTAAAGAACTGGAGAATACAAATGAGTAGAGATTTACCTGGGTAATGGTTCTATTTTTCATTGTCCATCGTACATAATATCGAATAGGAATCACTAGTGTGTAGAGGACGTGAAGGGAGGCAAATCCCAGTGCCACCAAGCCAAGCTGCTTTCTGCAAAGCATCCAATGGTCAAGCCAGTCCGGGAATCGGCGGTATTTTGTACCTCGGTACAGTTGCAGAATGGCAGCAATAACGCCCGGGAGGTAAACCAAGGCAAGCAGTGTAAGTGCTGCTATTGGGAAGACACGATTTGGAATGGAAATAGCCATGCGAAATGTGCTATCTTTCCCGCTATTAACATAGGGGTAGATTACATCTCTTATAACACAGTAGAAAAAGAAGAAGACACACAGAAAGGCAGACAAATAGAAGGGGAACTTCCACATTGGAAACAGTTGCAGGGGGTAGTTTTCAATTTCTTTGGCTGCCATGAGAGATCCTTGATCCAGTGGAGTAAGTCCAAGAGTACGAACAATATCCATTACTCTTTGCTTGGCTTTGCTGTCATTTCCACAGACGAACACCTGGGTTAAGAATAATTTATTTTGTACTTATTCTTTCTTTAATAATTACTTTGAAAGTCTATGTAAGCACTGTGCAGAGCAAGGACGTGTAGTAGTGAACTGCTTTTCAAACAAGGATATAGAAGCAACATGTTTTCAACTTGCACATGCGTGCTGGATAGTTAAGTACCAGCGTTGAAATTGAGAGTGGTTTTAGTATATCACACTGACACAATAGGACTTGGTTCTCCCAGGGTGATGGTTGATTTTTCTTCTGTATTTGTGGGTACTATATCACTTTGGGATTACTTTTAATCTCAGTGAATAAATGGAATCAGTTTCATACAGTGTGATGGGAATGGAAAGGATATCCATCAACAATTTAACTGTGTTACTTTTTACTATTTATAGGAGGCCTCTGGAGACTGACACCATTGGCTTCAACCAAACTCAAAGCTGAGGGTGCTGACAGTGGGAAATAAATCACAACAATTGACTACTTGATTAAGCCCAAGAAAATTATCCATGGCACATATTAGCAAACTGAAATGTTTAGTGGGTATTTTGTTTTGTAATTATATTTTGGCATCTTTGAGGAAAGTGGACATTCAAACATTTACTTGTTTAAAGATTGAGTATAAAGTAATCATTTAATATTACCTGCCGATTTGCATCCAGTGCTCCAGACTGGAGAGCCCAGGCTGAGATGGTGTTAAATGCTTTTACTACGTGAGCACCTGGCACCAGCTGAGCAAGGTACTCGGCATTAGATTCTGGATACTGATTGATCTTGAGGTTATTGCTGATGTCGACCAATGTTTTCCCTTTGAGCACCTCAGTTAGTTCTGTGAGAAAACCATAATGCTCTCTGTGGACTGCTATGATTATGATGTCTGATTTCCGGGCCGCTTCTGAGTAGCTCAAGACCTCTGCACCGTTGGGCAGCAGACTGGACTTCTGGGGGTTTCTACTTCCAAAAACAATAGAATAACCACACTGGAGCATTTTAAGTGCCAGTGATCTTCCAAAATCTCCAGTTCCAAAAATACATACAGTCTCTTGCTTTTCTGAAGAATTCATAGTAAAAGGAAATGCATCTGTAGAAGTTTTTTCCATAACTGAAATATAATAACAGAAATAGTCAACAAAATATGAATGCTCAACCTGGAAAAGTTAATGAGAATCATATCCAGGAAACAGTGATCATCTGGGTTGCTCTCATCTTCTCATGAATTATCTCAAGCTAATTCCCACATAATTTGGAAAGAGTAAAAATTTTCATGTATATGCTCACATGTGTCTCATTTAACAAAGTCATTAGTGAAAAACTTCTGTTGGATAAAGAGATGTAGTGAAGAACCAAGACACTTATTGGTGGATGCTTTAAACCATGGACCTGTGTTATAATGATAACTGCATTTACCCAACACTTAACAGTTCCTAGAGTTCTCAGAGCAAAATCTAGCAAAGGATGCACTAGTAAGGAAATTGTAGACCAATTTACTTATGCTTTATGATACAAAAATCCTAAATAAAACATTAGCAAACGGAATCCAGTAGCTTTGGTAAGAGAAAGTGTGCATTGATCAAATGGGGATTATTCTAGGAATAATATAAAGATTAGTTCTTTAAATTCAATATTAGGAACTCTACTAATATAACTTAATATATTAGAAGATTTAAGGAGAAAAATACAGTCAAATTTATGTATGCTAAGTGGACATATGTTAAAATTTGACATTTATTTTTGATTCATAGTCAAAAAGGAACAGAGAGATATTTCTTTAACATACAAAATATCTCCCTCAACCTAAAATCAATTAGTATTATACTTAAACAGAATTACAAAAAAAAAAAAATGACCAGAAACACTCCCAATAAGCCAGAGAAACCTATCTGCTTTGACCACTTTAGTTATTATTGTTTGGAAATTCTAGCTAACACAACTAGACCAGAGTAAAAGATTTGAGATATAGAAAGTCAAAAGGAGTTGTGGATGATCAAACTGTAATTTTGGGAACCTTGAGAAAGTCAACTGAAAAAGTACTGTAATAAAATCAATCCAGCATCTTGTTTAGGAAGCCAATTAATATCAGTATTTTTTCATTTATTAAAAAATAAGTTCAAGATTTAATAGAAGAAAGGGTCCTATTTACAGTTGCAACAAAATAGAGAAAATATTTAGGAATAAACTTAAGATAACAAGACAGGTACAAGAACTAGATGAAGAAAAATTAAACACTTAAATTATCTGTCTTTATCTATTTATCTATCTATCTATCTATGTAGAACCATAATAAAACTAGATGGAAACATTGAGGTTTCTTTTATAACTTTAGAGGGGAAAGGCTCTTTTCCTATAAATTCCTAAAACCATCAAAGAAAAAGGGAATAAATGTGATTACATAAAAATAAATAATACCCGCAAAGCAGAAACCACTATAAACAAAGTAAGAAGATCAACAAACTGGAAAAAATATTTTTAACTCCTACAAATAAAAAAAAAATAATTGCTGGAAAGCCTGGGTGGCTCAATTAGTTAAGCATCCAACTTCGGCTCAGGTCATGATCTCATGAGGTCATGAGTTCGAGTCCCACATCGGGCTCTGTGCAGACAGCTCGGAGCCTGGAACATGCTTCAGATTCTGTGTGTGTGTGTGTGTCTCTCTCTCTGCTCCTCCCCTGCTTATGCTCTCTGTCTCTCAAAAATAAATAAATATTTTTTAAAAATTGTCCTTTAGAAAATTGGGCAAAGGATATAAGTTGACTGTTTATCCTAAGGTGATATGAAAGACTTTTTAATGTAGTGAAACAAAAAAAATCTTAATCTTACCCAAAATAAAAGAAATGCAAGTTGAAACTAAAGTTGGATACTGTTGTAAACCATGTGAGTTACTTTTTGAAAGTTTGTGAAATTTAAATTAAAAACAAATCAAAGTCCTCAAATTTCTCCAATGTAATAAAATAAATTTGGTTGTTTTATTAGAATTTTTTTTTCTTTTAGTACTGAATTTTTCCCAAAATTAATTATTTTTAAGAGAGAGAGAGAATCTCAACAGGCACCATGCTCAGCACAGAGCTCGATGTGGGGCTCAAACCCATGCCCCTGAGATTATGACCTGAGCCAAACCCAAGAGTCAGACCCTCAGCTGACTAAGCCACCCAGGCACCCCTATTATTTATTTTAAATAACATTTATTATTTAGTTTAAATTTTCAATTGACCTTTTCCTTTCTTTCTCCTTCCTTCTTTCTTCCTCTTTCTTTTTCTTTCTTTCCTTTTTTTCTCCTTCCTTCTTTCTTCCTCTTTCTCTTTCTTTCTTTCTTTCTTTCTTTCTTTCTTTCTTTCTTTCTTTCTTCCTTTCCCTCCCTCCCTCCCTCTTTCTTTCTTTCTTTCTTTCTTTCTTTCTTTCTTTCTTTCTTCCTTTCCCTCCCTCTTTCTTTCTTTCTTTCTTTCTTTCTTTCTTTCTTTCTTTCTTTCTTTCTGTCTTTTTGTTTAGTAATGTATCCCCAGTGCTAACAAGAGCATTGATTATGATGGACTAGACACTTCCTGCTACAATTTGTTGAATGATATTAGAAAGGTGCATTGTAGGTGTTAGAAGTAGCTGTTTGCTCTGTGTGCCAGGCACAGTGTGGGGCACATAATGAAGAGGAAGTTGAATGATTATGATATAAGAACGGGGAAGAATAAGGGAGAAGGAGAGAAGTTGGGGAGGATATTGTAAAGACATTGCTTCTTTAATCCAAATGGGTTTAAAGTAACACTCAGTGAATTTGCTGTGGAATTTTAAACCAGATGTAGTCACTATTTAATTCCTACAGGGTGGCTTTCATGCTGATTGTAGAGCATATGAAGCTTGTACCTTTTTAATGGGATTTCAGAAATTTGCCCTTTCCATTTAGCCTGTGGAAAACACCTATACTCTTACCTGAGCTTATCTAAAAATGTGTACCTGTATCACAAGCAGACCAGTTAGAGCTTTGGAGGTAGTCACAAGTCATGGAAGAAAAGGACAGGACATACAAGACTCTCCTGTGCTTCCACAGGAACTCTTTGAATAACTGAATTAATCATAGCAACTGAATCATTTTTAAAACCAGCTGGTGACTGATACCCTGAACTTTTGTGACCGCATGTAGGGAAGCACCTGAAGATGATATAGGGCCTCTCAGATGGGAACGTAGCTGTGCCTTTGAAAAATTTTTAGTAGCATCTACAAATGCAAACTAGGTTAGCAATTTATATTATATTGGTTAATTGCTAATCAGTTAACACCTTGTTTTTACAACTCAACCCCTCAAACTGGTAAATGATGCCTTAGTTACTGTCAGACTCTGAGTATGTTCAAAGAAGGTCAGATAGCTGTCCCCTCACTTTTCATCCAGTCTTTTATCCTAACATTATTTTCTATCTCTTATATTTGGATGAACATTTGCAAGCAAAATACAGATTTGATAAAGTTACCAGCAACTGTTAATGAGATGGATGGTATCTTTATTGACATATTCTTACTTGGGTCATCTTAATCATTGCAAAGTGAGAGTGATTCCAGACTCAATTTTGGCAGTTTGGCCACTACCTTAATTTATTCTAACCTGTCATAAACTTAAAAAAAAAAAATGAACATATCAGCTAAACAGCACTATTGTTTTGCTCCAACTTTTTTTTTTTTTTTTTTTTTTTTTTTTTTTTTTTTTGGTGAAGCTTAAAGATAAGGTTTGAACTCATGATCATGAGATTAAGACCCTGAGATCAGGGCAGCTGGTGGCTCAGTTGGTTAAGCATCCGCCTCTTGATTTCGGCTCAAGTCACGATCTCATTGTTTCGTGAGTTTGAGCCCCACGTCAGGCACTGAGCTGACAGCACGGAGCCTGCTTGGGATTCTCTGTCTCCCTTTCTCTCTGTCCCTCCCCTGCTCGCACTTTCTCCTCTCAAAAATAAATACATAAATAAACATTAAAAAAAAAAAAAGACCCTGAGATCAAGACCTGAGATGAGATCAAGAGTCAGACACTTAACCAACTAAGCTACCCAAATGCCTCTTTCTTTGCTCCAATTTTTACTACCACTCTCAGCTTGGGTAAGTTACTTAAACTCTTGGTGTCTCTGTTTCATCATCTTTAAAATGAGAGATTGATAGTACCTACTTTGGAGACAGTGTGAGGATTCGCTGAACTAGTGTATCTTAATATAGTTCTTGAGATATAGAAAATGCTCAATAACTTATCTAATATTAATAGGTTATTCAAATAATTTAGTAATTTTCTAATTAACCAATCTATTAGTTACCTAATTAATGAAACCTTTATATAAATTCTATACAGTAAGGGTTAATTATGCTTCTATAACGGATTATTGGAAATATATACAATTTATCTGGAATAGCATTCAATAATTCTTAAGAAGTTTCTGCTTTCCTCACTTATTTCTTAAAAATCCTGTGTGAAATGGCTTTAGGGCATATGAATTTATCAAAACATAGATATATAAACAGTTCAAGTGTGAATTTCTCTCATTTGTAATTCTTTCATATTTTATTTTAATAGTTTCCTCTTAAAGTGCAGCTTAACAATCTAGTGTAACACACTTGGGTTGTTACACCAAACATTTAAATTATTTTCACTCTTGGAACACCTGGATGGCTCAGTTGGTTAAGCGTCCGATTCTTGATTTTGGCTCAGGTCACGAGTTCGAAATCCACACTGGGCTCTGCACTGACCCTGCAGAGCCTGCTTGGGACTCTCTCTCTCTCTCTCTCTCTCTCTCTCTCTGCCCCTCCCCTGCTCGTGCTCTGTCTCTCTGAAAATAACCTTAAAAAAATATTTTTAGTCTTAAACCTTCAGAGATATTACTGGGCAAATTGGAGGTACAAAGATGGTAAGGAGGTATTAAAATATCACTGATTGATTTAGAAAGAAATAGGGCAATTAGTTACTCCTTATCAAGTTACAGAAATTATAAGGTTGGTAATTTGGTGGCCACATCTTGAGCTCCTCTTCAAATCTTCCTGGTTCTACTTTTAGTTATTGGGCAGTAATGGAGCTCTGCTGAACTTCCACTGCCTATCAGAGGCTCGCTTTGGGGACCCACTTTGGGGACCCTCTTCATTCTTGTCCTGAGGTTTCTCTGATACCTGTACCTGCTTAGCATTCAGACACATATGACCCATGGGGCCACCATAGCCCAATGGAGGACGTGGCCCTCTGGATAAATGCTGACCCTTTCATCTTCTGGCACGCAGTTCTGACACGTTTTATAAGGCTCCTCAGAAAGCCACAGCAGAATACAGCACCACTCCTCCTTAGCAGTGGCCACATTAAGGCTCTCTCCTGCCATCTTTCTCACGTTCTTAGTTTATGCCCCTTGCTCTTCACTCCCGCTCCTTGGAATCACTTCCCTAGTAAATTCTGCATGCATACCTTTGTCACAGCCTCTGCTTGCCAATCAATCCAGGATAATACAACAGTTTGGTTATTGTTTGTTTTCATGGAAAAAGCAAAAAAGATAAGATCTCAGGTTACCATAACTGGGATGATGAAAAAACATGTGAAAAATAAAGTTATTAATTCTTTGGAAGAATTTAATTCTGAACTCTTGGGAAAAATTCCAATGACAGGAGTTCATAAAAAGGAGATGTAGGCATAATTGAAACCACAAGGGAGATCAAGTTGAGGGTTCGTTTTAGAGAAGGTATTATATAAAAAAGGAAGTTACGCCCATTTCTTACCATTTGTAACTCAAAATAGCTCCCGTGTGTAAACGTGGGTTTCTGGAGGTAGTAAGATTTCTTATGCCACTTAAAAAGTTTCCTAATCCTATTTTACTTTTAGATGTAGGATGGAAGGAACAAAGAAAATAAATGTGTTACACAGGAAGCAGAGGTATTAAGGGAAAGTAGAGTTAAGATAGTTAAAACATAACATAGTGATTTCTTTTTCCTTCTGCTCTTTACACACTTCAGTTCTGTCACAGGAAACACAAGAATACCCCCTGGATTGGAAAATCATTCAGAGGCTCCTTGAGATGAAGGCCAAGACAGGTAAAGTGACCCCACTGGGCGTTCATATAGATTAAGAGATTGGTAACCAACAGCACAGATGCAAAGGTGGCGAAGATGACTTGGAAGGGCCATGGTAGCAGCCACCAGAGAAGCTTGTGTGCCTACTCATGGGTGCACTCATGTGCGTGCGTGTAAGGCACGGAGCGGGACTAGGTGTGGGTCATGTAGTGTTGCCCGTCATCTCCCTCTGTCTGCAGATCCCAGCCCAGGCATGGGGAACCTGAGACAGCCTCCTTCTTTGGTGAAATTCCAAGTAGGCTTCACTTGAGGAAGTTAGGGCTTGTCTGGTTTGTGTGTTTTATTTCTATCACCTCCTAGAGGTCGGAGATGAGAGAGGGCCCGGCCACTTCCAATTTAAGAGCATTCTAGCTTTTAAAAAACACGGAAATGTCTCAACAAGATAACAAAAATTGCATGTTTTAAATGTTTATGCCTAACAAATCAATGCTATTAACAAAAGAATATTTTTGTTGAAATACCTATAGATTCACAGGAAGTTGTAAAGATAGTAAGAGAGGTTCCTGGGGATCCTTCATTTCCTCCAGGGGTTACATTTTCCATAACTGTAGTACAATATCAAAACTGGGAAACTGATATTAGTAGAATGTGTGTGTACAGTTCTCTGTCATTTTATCCCATAGGTAAGTTCATGTATCCACTGGCGCCATTAGGATACAGAACTGTTCTAGCTCTACTCCCCTCTCTGCTCTCTTAACCCCTGGAAATCATCAGTCTGTTCTCTAATTCTATCATTTTGTCATTTTAGAATGAAATATAAATGAAATCACATAGAATGTAACTTTTTCATGCTGGCATCCCGCCCCCCCCCCCCCTCCCCATCACATAATGCCCTTGAGATCCATCCAAATTGGTGCATGTATCAGTTTGTTCCTTTTTATGGCTGACTACTGGTCCATTGTATGGACTTCTTCATTTGCTTATTTGCTACTATATGTCCTGTTTTTGAAAAGTCATCTTGTTGGCCATTTTTTAAATGGATTTTTGTTTTTTTTAACTGTTGAGTTTTTATATATTCTAGATATGAGTCCTTGGTCAGATAGGTGGTCTTCAAATATTTCCTCCCACTCTGTAGCTTGTTTTTTTATTCTGATGGGTCATTCGCAGAGCAGAGGTTTTTAATTTTGATTAAATTTAATATACTGCCAGGGCGCCTGGGTGGCGCAGTCGGTTAAGCGTCCGACTTCAGCCAGGTCACGATCTCGCGGTCCGTGAGTTCGAGCCCCGCGTCGGGCTCTGGGCTGATGGCTCAGAGCCTGGAGCCTGTTTCCGATTCTGTGTCTCCCTCTCTCTCTGCCCCTCCCCCGTTCATGCTCTGTCTCTCTCTGTCCCAAAAATAAATAAACGTTGAAAAAAAAATTAAAATTTAACATACTGCCTTTTCCTTTTGTGGATTGTACTTTTCATGTCATGTCTGGGAATTCTTCACCTAGCTCTTGGTCTTGAATATTTTCTCCTCAAAGCTTGGTAGTTTTATATTTTACATATAAATCCATTATCCATTTTGAGTTAATCTTTGTACAAAGTCTGAGGTTTAAATCATTTTTTTTTGCCTATGACTATATAATTACTTCCCTATCAGTTTTTAAAAGACTATCCTTCTTTCATTGAATTGCTTTTGTACCTTTGTCAAAAATCGGTTGCCTGCACATGCATGGCTCTATTTCTGGGTTTTCTATTCTGTTCCATTGATCTATGTTTCTACACTCTGCCAATTCTATGAAGTTTTGATGACTTAAAATTAGGTAGACTCATTCTTCCCACTTCATTTTTTTTTTTTTAATTTTCAGAACTGTTTTAGATATTCTAGTTCCTTTGCCTTTCAATATAAGTTTTGGTAACATCTTATCCATAGCTATAAAAAATTGTATATTTTAAATGCTTATACTTAACAAATCAATGATTTTTGACATTTTCTGAAAATAAAACATAATCTATTTGTTTTGTTTTGGAGATAATCACGGGCTGTATTACAATATTAATTCATATTAAAGTATAATAGCAGTGTGCAGTTATCTGATAAGTAGATACAAATCTAAACTTGTAAAATACACTTCTTTTTATCCTAAGCAGTATATTTCTGTATATGCATAGACCTCATTTGGAGAACACATCAAAATAAAATTTTGAAGTCCTTTGTGTATCAGCAGCCAGAGGCAAATTGACCTTTCTCCCCTCTCTGTGCCCTGGAATAGATCCTGTTCTGCATTCCTTTTAGTAAGAAGAACAGGGATCAACAACCCAAAGCATGCCCATTCTAAAAGGTGGGCACTTTGTCGCCTTGCTTTTGGAAAATGGGCCATTTGTTTCCCCTAATGTTTTCACAGAATGAAGAGGAAAATATTTAAATACTTATGAATATAAGACCATTTTAAAAATGGGAAGAGGAAAGAAAATCTTCCCCTCTCTCTCAGGTGCAGAGAGCCCTGAAAGGAAAAATTAGCCTTCATGAATCCTCTTACATCTTCTATTCTAATAAATCTATAGAAAATACAAATTAAGGTAAATTCTTTGATATAAAGATACAATCTTATATTAATACACAATAGTAGAAGGCTTACTTGTTTTTTTAGTTTACCCAGTTTTACATATTTATACAAACTAAAAATGCAAAAAAAAATGTTTCACTGAAAAAGGTTTGGAGGTAATCATGAAAAGGACTATAAAGACAAAGCTCTATCATCATCACAACACACAATTTTGGGTAATAGAAATAGTGTGCTGGGAACCATGATAAAACCATAAGTAGGCAAAGAAGGACCCATTCATTGAATTTGGTTTGGACAGGAATGCAGGGAGAGGGGCCATGGTGGTGGTATAGACAAACAGATGTCTTCCTGGCACTCTTTCCAGAGTTTTGTTCAACCTTCAAGGTGAATTCTTAGAATCACTAAGGTTTATAAAATGCAAACACCCATACAAAGGAACCACTAGAAAGTAGTGGTTCTCAACCTTGGTATACATTAGGATCACATAGAGAACTTTTGTAACATACTGATGATCAAACTCTTGGAGAGTCTCAGTCAACTGGTCTAGGGTAGAGTCTGGGCATTTTCTTTTTCAAAAACAGCTCCCCTAGATGATTCTACTTGAGCCAAGAATGCAAACCATTACCTGTTAGCTTTCAGTTAATGGTCTGCTACAGTGGTTCTCTTCCTGGTCATACATTAAAATCAGCTAGGTAGCTATTAAATGCTAGGGCACCACCCCCTGAGATTCTGAATCAATTGGTCTGAGATAGAGCCCAGACATCTGTATTAACAAACAACAACACAAAAACCCAACCCAAACAAGCAATCAATTCTAAGGAGAACCAGGGCTGAAAACCACTGCAAATGAAAAAAAGATAAATCTTTTTTGGAGAGACATGATAGGGAAGGGAAAGGCAGAGAGAAAGTAGGGTGTTGATGAGGTTATAAGGGTTTGCAGGAACATTTCACCTGCTTTTCAACTTTCCCACCACATACTCATTGGCTGAGTCTGAGAGCCTAGAATTCCTATTTTTATGAAAACCAGAGGCAGGAATGAGTGTGCAGGACCCACAAAGAGGAAACTCGAGGGAGTCAGACTCAGGGTTTGGTATTAGACAGCCAGATAGGGTTTTGCTTTGTTCCTATCTCAAGGAAACCTTGAAAGGATGTTCTCCATGAGCCACAAAGTTTGTTGGATCAATTCCCCTCACAGATCTACTACAGTGCTCCTGAATTTGAATAGTAACTCTCAAATGGTGCCATACACTATCTCGTTTATCATTTGAACAAAACCATTATTAAAGATATTCTCCACCTTTCCCCACTTAATAATTCAGCTTTGAATTCTGAAACGATTGTTCAATCCAAGATTTTGAATTCTTTTGGCAGGTAGTATCCCCAATGGACACATACACTGCCCCTGGTGTTGTAGCACACAAACCCAGGGATCTTGCTTGGCCCCTTCCAAAGAGTTAGAATACAAATAACATTTTTAAACTCTGTAAGATGTGACACGATTTTTCATTTTAATTTGATACCTGTAAACAGGGATTTTTTTTAAGTCCCTCCTTCTGTTTTATTATTCCTTCTGAATTTCAGCCTGAAAGCCCTACATGACTTGACAACATATTTGTAATGAGCTGAAGCCCATCAATCAAGTATCTCCTTTCATCACAAGGCAGAGGGGCAGCAGGGACTTGTGCAATGGTGCCAGTCTTCTTGTGATTAGAGCATTTGTTTTAATATATCCCAGGGACAAATGGAAAGCAAAACATACTTAAAAAAAATTTAAAACCTTCCACTAACACATGAACTCCTCCAATTTTTTCACTGAGCTCTTTCTGTATTTAGCGAAATCAAGGTTCTTCAGAGAAAGCAAGCATATTCACATTTAAGCGTGTATTATTTTACTGACAGGTATATATTATTGCAGCAAAATCAGAAGACCTTGGCTTAAAAAGACTTCTGATTGCAGTTTATGAAAAATGTAACATGTCTATAATCAATGGATTTTTCTAATTAATTGTTTTTTTTGGCATTCAGTCTTCAGTTGCACATGTTATTTGAAAATAAAATAGTGCATTTCTTATTTTAGCCTTGTAGTTAGAAGTACCTCTGTTAGTGATAGCCACAGACAAAAAGATATCTAGCATTTAATGCATTTAATCCAATTAAAAACCACTGTAGGTTGGTTGCTGAAAAACTGATAAATTATTTCAATTGTTTTGTGAGAAAATATTATTTATCTCATAGCAACCAAGTTTACTGATGATTAGCTTTTACGCTGGCCAACAGAATAATGCAAAAGGAAACAGGAGTCTTAACCTGTACAGTTTGATCAAGTCACAAGAACATAACTATATAACCTTCACGTTAATGTTCTATAGGGATTTGCTAATAATGAGAACCAGCTATGGCCTGTGCTGCAGCTATAATGATTCTGTTAGTAACATTTCACTGCCACCCAGTGAATTACCAAGACAGCAAGGAAATGCAGATCTCTAGTATCTATTTTAATTGTACTTTAAAATAAAAAAATTATTTATTTTTAACTTAAGTTCTCCATGAAATTCTCGTTCAACCAAAAACCTTACTAATACATGTTTTCACATTTAGATCTCAGCCACATCTGTCAAGATTCCCTGGCCAAGAATTTTATCATGTAGGTTCATTAGCCACTGACTAGGTTGGTTAATTTATTTGATTAAAGCCTGGGGCTCATGACAATAAGGTCAGGAATTTAGTCACGTCTGAGTTAATTTGCCTTGACCTCTATTTACCTTCTAAATGCTGGACAATTTCTTACAAATCTGTAGTTTACCACACATTCAGCATCAGGACAGAACTGGACTTGCCACCATCAGAAAAATAACTCTATCTTGCTGATTAGGTGGCATTTGGCTTGTACACGCTACATGAGCATTTGCTTATTGGATAATTTGGTGATCGCGACAACCCACTTAATAGTTAGTGTCAATTAGTGGGGTTTGCTTTTTCTAGGACTACTGTGGTCAGGGATATTTGGCAAGTGATTTGATCATTTCAATTCTGAATGAACTTTGTTTAAGTAAATTCCCTATGAATGGTCATTTATCTTCGCATTGAGGCCACGAGGAATTATCTAAGTATTGATAACTGCCAACTTAGTTTGGGGGTAGAGGAGTGTTGCTGTGGATCTGATCCCACTCCTAAGTCCCTGCTGATGAAACTCAATTCTGCTTAGGGGTGCCTGGATGGCTCAGTCGGTTAAGCGTCTAACTTCAGCTCAGGTCACGATCTCGCGGTCCGTGAGTTCGAGCCCCGCGTCGGGCTCTGGGCTGATGGCTCAGAGCCTGGAGCCTGCTTCTGATTCTGTGTCTCCCTCTCTCTCTGCCCCTCCCCTGTTCATTCTCTGTCTCTCTCTGTCTCAAAAATAAACGTTAAAAAAAAATTAAAAAAAAAAAAAGAAACTCAATTCTGCTTCATATTGTCTATCTTCTTACCATTTAAAAAATAAATCTCCTGGGGGCAGGGGAGATTCACACATTCTTAGGAATATAGTTTCCTTCATCTTTTGGGTACCATTTTCATCTCTTTCTAAGCTAGCTCTCAGAGGCAAGGACTCCGCTGTGGCCAGAGTGCCTCTAATGTTTGCCAGGACTGATCAGCTTGAGCTTTGGGGCCGGGTCTGGCCTTGTAGCTGCTCCCTGTCTTACCCCAGGGGACAAAGTGCTCTTGAAACTGCTCCCCTTCCTCCCCGTGTTATACTCTGATATACAAACTTGAGAGCAGTGCTAGTTGATAAATATTCTTTAATGAGACAGCTCCTTCTTTTAAATTCCTCCGTTTTCAACGTCAGCTCTTTTCAGTGGTATGTATGGCTAGAGGCTGGCTTGCCAGGTAAGAGCTTGACATTAGGCACGGTGGGAATCTTCATGCCATGGAAATCAGCAAATGTGATAAATCAGGACTTTTTTTTTTTCTTCTCAGAGAGCCATTTACCAGCACCCCATTGGCTCTTTCCCTACCTTTCCCACACCTCCCCGCCCCCCCCAGTCCCAAGAATTGCATGTGACCGTGGAAATGGGAAACTAATTCCTGCTTTCCTGGGGGAGATACAGACAGGAGCCTCTTTGTGTACTGCTATCCCCAAACACGTATCTTTCCATTTTTCAGATATGCTTCAAGAATGCACAGTTTGGGATCTTAGTCTAGGAAAACCAGAGGCAATTGATACGCTTTCATTATCAACTGAATCAAACCATTTGCCAAGCTGCTAACTGCTTTCTCCTCAACATCCTCCCCTTTCCGATACCACCCAAGTCAGGGCAATTGAATAGGATGAAGAAATCATTTTAGTACTTGGGTAATGGAGAAGAAATAACTGGAAGTATGATAATTTTTTTTTGTATAAGAATGATTTGATATAACTTAATTCTTGTGAACTGTTCACTAGGCTTTGTATCTTATACCATGCTTTCAAGTATTAAAGAAGGCTAACATGTTTTACTTAAGTTAAACTAATTAAAACCTTTAAAAATTCAATATTCCAATTTTCCTGGCCTTAGTTAAATGCCTTAATCCTATTAGATCACTCTTTAAAATGAATTACACTCTAAAGTATTATAGTTACACATTTTTTAAATGAAACCTGGTATAGCAACATAATAGGGTTACTAAAATTAACGTTAATGAGAAGAACCACCAAGGTTCCTGCAATTTCTTCCTCCTTTAAAAAAATACTTACAATAATTCCTACTATTTATTTTATATTGACTGTACAGTACAAAGCAATCTCATGCTTCTCCCCAAATGGCAAATGTTTGAAATCTGGACACTTTGACTTTAAGTGGTACAGTGCAGGGGGCATCTGTGCTCAGAACCTACTACATCCATAAGGGTTCTTATCTTCCAAAAATAAAAATCAGTGTTATCAACATGTTGGTAGGCTTTCATGTTTGCAACAGACTTTTTGAACATTCTCTCTGTGCCAGGCACTGTGCTGTACCCCCTCTTGGGGAGGACGTAGACACATCCTCAAACTGCTATAATATAGTGTGTAAGGACCCAAGCAAGGGATTGTGCAAAGTGGGTCCCAGGTTAAAGAATGGGCACAAGTTAATCTGGGAAACAGGACAAGGAAGTTTACTAAAGTCTGCGCAAAATTGCCTCAGCCACTATTTAACTTGGGCTCAAAGCTGTTTCCACACCCTGTGAAAAGAGCAGGTGCAGATGAAACATGCATAATCAGTGTGGACCATTAATTGCCCCCTCATATTCTCATGTTCCTCAGCTTTGGTGCCGTCACCACTGAAGACCTCACTGGAGTCCCCTGCTCTATTGTTAATGCCATTCCCCCTCCCACCCCCCCAACCCCAGTAGTATTTGGAACTGAGGCAAAAGAGACTACCTAGTTTGGGTTCTAATAACCCTCTAGGAGGTGTACTATGTAGTTATATTGTTACCTCTTCGGTTTCTTTTTATTCAGAATTATAGGTCCTAACTTTTCAAAATTACCCTTCGCACACACTTTTTTCCTTTTAAGATGAAAATTGAACTTTGCTTCAGCCTGACATTAGAACTGCTCATACAATCTACATTTAAAAGAAACATATTTCTCTCAAAATAACTTTTCAGAAATATGTGACTGTCAAAGTACAATGTGGTAAGATCTCTCTCACATGGTTTAATAAACTCTTCTAAAACATTGTGGAGAAGGATTTGGATTAGGATGTCAATGTCCTGCCTAGTTAGAATGGAAATAGTTCTTCTAGTAGAAGAGTGTATTCTTTTTGTAGTGGTGTATTTCGGAAAGATGATCTCCATAAAGTACAAGCATCCTTTGTTCTCTTTTCCTTAATGGTTTTGGAAAAACAAACTGTTTATGTATATAGGCCAAGTATGTTTTTTCATCATGCATTGTTTTAAGCATTAATTATCCTTTAGTTATTTATCGCCTTTGTTCCTTCCAGGACTGATTTCTTCTCAACAAAAGAACAAATGTTAATTCAAATCATTTTGAAAAGTCATTCAAAATGTCTCAAGTAGGCTTAACACATCATGCAGAACTGCTCAGAAAGTCTTCATAATTGACTAATGACCCATTCTCTTTGGGCTTACAAAGAACAGAAACAAACAGGTGACTTCAGAGCTCTTGTCTTTGTAAATCTTATTTCTGTTATTTATGGCATAAATGTAACTTCAAAAAAATGCTCCCACCCAGAAAACCACATTATTCGTAGCCCGTGTAGAATCTTACAGTAAGAATTATAGGTAGATGTGGGTGCAGAGACTTAGCAAATGGCCTCCTTCTCAGAGGACAACTCAGGGGAAACTACCAAAAAGGTACCCTAGCAAGTCTTCAAGTTTGAAGGGTGATTATGTACATCTATTTGCCAGTAGCTTTTTAGCCTTCTTAAGATTTTAAAAGGAAATGATTTTTAAATAGCAGTTGACGACAGATCTAAGTGACTTATAAAAAGAACCAGATGGTGAGGATCACGAAACACTGGACTGTGTTTCCAAGGGTGACCGCAGAATCAGCTACTTGGGAGATTTTAAAAGGAGAATCTATGTCCTTTTAATAAGGGCATTAACAATGGTGGAATGATGTAGGGGTGGTCCTTCAGGAGATCGTGAAATGCAGAGTGACTGCCCAGGGTTTCTTCAATTTTGAAATTCTACGACAAATGAATCTATTTTTCTTAAAACTGTTCAGAACAAGGCTCAAGGCCCAGGGTTTTCAACTTATTAACAGGCTTATAAACTTTTATTTGGTTACTTCTAACAACAGTTAGTAAGCTGAAGCAAGACAGAAGTCTGGAAATTGTTTTCGAGTTAGGGGTCAGGTCTTGTACACATTGGTTTCTGAACATGAAGTTGCTCTGTGAACTTCTGCAGAGCCATAAATGTTGCCAATGGAGAAAGTGCTCTGACCCAATTTCTCTATACACATGTACCATTTACTTTACAACCCCAAAGCCTGATAAATAGGTTTTCTGGGTTGGCAATGTTTGCCACGCAGGTAGAATGCATGCAGGCGGAATTTCATTCTGTGCTAAATCACAGCATTCTGAAAAACTCGGGGCCTTGCAAAAGGCCATATCTCAAAAAAGTTACTGCTTCAAATAAATGTGCCATTTCATAAAATTACACCTACTGAATCAGAAAAAATGTTCTTTCATGTGAGTGACATTTATATGACTGCCATTTATAGGGAATAGGACATTCTCACAGAGCAAGGCTGAAGAATGGTTTTGAAAGCTGAGAGTATTCTCTGAATGATAAATGTGTTAGAAGTCTAAGATACTTGTGTGGGAAGAGACACTCCAAAACTGGGTAGTTTCCCTACAACACTGAAACTTGCATTAGTATGAAGAAAGTAATTCCTTGGTTATACTTACTGCATTAATGAGATTTTCTATATATTTCAAACCAGCAAGCATCTTTAGTCATTGATTTTCACCTTGGTAAAGTGTTGGACCCTGTCGATCATCTGGTCCAAGAGCCTTTTATTTTACATATGTGGAAAATGAGGCTGAGGTGGTGAGCTTCTAGTTAGAACTAGGAATAGAATTCTCCAACCTCCCTCCCCTATTCTCCGTCCAGCTCCCCTTCATGACACCAGTCATCTTTTTAAAAAGTTCCTAAATTACCATCCAGGGAGGGAGGGGAACTACCTTCTAGCTGCCTCTGGACAAACTGGGAAACAGAGATTTATTTATTCTTCACAATAAATTACTTTTTCCAACAGTATTTCTCTGGAAAAGCAATCGCTAAATTACAAAAGAGGGAGTTTAAATCGAGATCAAGGACGGAAGTGGTTGCAGATCTCGGCACACATTTCAGCTCTCGGTGAAGATCTGAGACTGCGGAGATTGCCAAAGCCACATTCTTCCAGGCGCCCTTCCTGGTGAGCGCCACAAAACCGTTCTCATCCAGAAGTTAAGATAGAGGAATATAAACCCTAAGTCTTCGGGTTCCTCTGCACCCTGGGGTAGAGATGGGCGATAAAACTCCAGGAAAATAGATGCTTGCTGAATTGCTTAACTCATCGCGGGACACCCTTGGATGGCCCGTCTTGGAGAGGGGCGCGGGGGTAGGGGGGGCGCGGCGCCGAGTTTGCCAGCACCTTCTTCCAGGTGCTTTCGGGCTGGAGAGTGGGGTCCTGGAAGTAGGGGCTCGAGGTGGGCTGAAGCAGATAAGAGAGGGGAGCCGCGCGGCGAAAACTACGAGGCAGTAGCGGGCTACAGGGACCCACCTGCTAGGAAGTGCTTTTGAGGCGAGGCGGCCACGGTCAGGCGCAGCTGCAGCAGGGAGCGCCGGGGGTCAGCTCACAGCTCCGGGCTGCGGGTGGCGCCTCTCGCTCGTATAAGAGGCCAGAGAGAGGAGGGAGGGCCCGCTAGATTTCGCAAGATAAGCGGTGAAGAAAGCGTTTCCAGGAAGCGTTCAAACTGGGAATCCCGGGCAACTGGAAGAACCAGAACTTCCTGTGCTGCCACTGTGGCCGTTGCTGCAGATGTTGCTGCTGGTGTCAGCCTGCGGGGTTTTCAAGGGTTTTCCCCAGAGCCCGTGGAATCTGCATTCCAGGCAGATTGAAATTTAGGGGGGCTGAGGAGGATCCCTCTCCCGAAGGAGCCAGACAACTCTGAGTAGGTGGGAAAACACTACCTAATCTAGGCTTCGAGGCATTTCTCTTGCTGCCATTTTGTCTCAATTCAGAGTAAAAGGTGACATCTTTCCCCTCTGTCTGGAAGCCTTAGGTTCTCATGGGGCTCATAACTTGATCTTGAATTAGGAGGTTTTCATTTAGGTAGATTAAGTCGTTCAAAAGAAGCTGAAAGAAAGAGGGATGATGATGTGGATGCCTTATTGTTGATCTATAGCTAGATAATATTACATAATAATATGCAATAATATATATTGCATAATTATATACATGCAAATGGGATTGATATGTCTTCCTATATAGGAGGAGCTCAGAAACTACAGCTATGGGGGTTTAAGATTTAATTAGTCATGGTAACCTATGGGGCAAAGCACCCCTCAAACTCTGCAGTTTAGAACCTAGAATCTCCTAATCTGTCTCTTGCCAAGCCATCTGGTCTTAAGTTCCATGGCATACTTGTCAAGATCCAGATGTTCAGCCACATGGAGGCCTGTTCCCAGCACTTTGGAGCCAACCCTTCCTTTGCCTGGATTGCAGCTCTCTGCAGAGTATCTTGTGGTGTTAGCTCTCACCCCATGTCTTCCAAGAAGTCTTCTCCGAGCCTCTGGTTGCAATAAAACTTTTCTTTCTCCATACAGGGTAGTTTATGCTTCCAATACAGCAGTTAGGATGGTTTGCCTCGTAAGAGAGTTACTGTGTCTACATCTCCTCTCCTGGACTGCAAGCTCCCGGGGTTGACACCCTATTGTTTTCAGCCTGGGATTCTTCACCACACCTAGAACAGTGCTTGCTTATAATAGGTACTCCATCTTTAGTGCACTCATTGATAAACCTATGTTAGAGGTTCATCTGATAGTTTCTTTGGGCAAGGAAGAGCTTAAGAAAGTATTAATTGATTTTATAGTTTCCCCAGTTTGAAGACTGACAGAGTGAGAGAAAGGTGTGCAGCTAGGAAAGAAGGCCTCCTGGTGTGTTCCTTAGAGGGTTCATGGTTAACCAGCACGATTTTAGTGACCTGCCCCTGGTCTAGTGTGGCTTTAAGCCTTTGTGAGCACGGAAACTTGATTCTTTGCACACTGACCCTGATACTTACAACTGTAATGCTGATTTGTTAGTCGTCAAATGGAATATAAAGAAAATAATTACTGTGAAAATACAGTTGTGGAGGGCACCAAACATTCTAGCCATCACATTCTTTCCCTGGGGAAACATCCCAAGGAAGCCATTTTATGCACAAGCCTCCTCTATACACAGGGGAGTGAGGTATCACATTCCAAGGCTGCTGGCATCTAAGCACCCACCATTGACACCAGGATAACATATCTGCCACCAGCATGTTGCTGGGTCTGTGGACAAGGTCATTCTGGTTTCTGGGTGGTGTTTGGATCCATGATGAATTGACATATGGATAATCATATCCCAAATGCAGTCTCCAACTAATAACAGAATCATTGTTTTTTATACTTATTTTCAGGTGGACAAAAAAATTTTAAACCTGATTTTTATGAAAGGCAGATATATTTCAGTTATGTAAGCTCTTTTCTTTGCCAAAGGCAACTGGAGTCCCAGAAAGGGAAGATTACATTACTGAAATATGAAGGATAGAAGAAATTGTCTTTATTAGTACTAAACTTAAGAGGTACTCGACTTATTTATCTTGTAGTTTAAAGATTGATTTTTCCCTGGGTCCTAGGAGGGACACAAAATTCCTAACTCTCCCAGTCTTTCCTTAAACCCCTGCTGTAGGGAAAATTAAACTTTCAAAGATGCCAGCAGCCTGAAGACCAAGGCTTTGCCGGTGGCAGAATTCATCCTTCTCCTGAAAGCTTATCATCAGACTCCGGATAAGCCTTCCCAGATGTTGCACACACCGTAGCATTCCTGTTTAGAGATTTCCACATTTATCACTCCCTAAGTCTTTCCTGCCACTTCCTCCTGATCCAGCCTGCTGTCTCAATCTCTCCATGTAGCAGAATTTAGGACAATTGATGAAGTAGGCCTGGAGCCATTACTTAATGACTGAATGAAAGTATGCCTTTAATAGCTTGTGCCTCCTTTTCTATGTCATTTCTCTCCTCTTTGGGGCTTATTTTCTTTGCAGTTTTGGGTCCTGACCACTCCTCCCTCTTCCCAGAGACCTCTTCTTACAGTGCGTCACACATTATCATGGAGGTGACTGACATGATAGTCTATAATTAGCACATATATGGGAAACTCTTCACATCAGATTTGCCCTCTAGCTGTTTTTGAAAAACAAAACAAAACTGAAGGATTCCTGGAGATGTCTGGCTTATCCAAAGAAACAAATCTCTAATGAGGGGGGTTGGATTTCAGGCACTTTGGGAGATAATTTTGAATATGGGTATAATGAGTATTTTGTCTTTTGCTTGCCCAGTATCCAGGGTCAGGACTAGGGTGAGGTGAGTGAGGAGCCTAGGGGCACAAAATTTGAGGCGGGGTTCACTCTATCCACTCTTAAAATGGATCCTTGTGAACCAGAAAATGAGTGTTCCTTAAATTTAGGCTCTTTGGTGCCTCACTGACCTCCTCTTCTCCTAGCCTTTGCAGAATCCATTTTTCTTTGTGCTAACCACATCTTCATTTTCCTTTGGGAAACACCCTAGCACAGGTCTCAGTCCCTGTGGTCCAGGTGGAAGTGACAACACTGAGTGGGGATGGGGGGAGAGTCGGTTTTTGGAATAGACCCGTGACATAGGCCTGGCCAGTCAAAGCACACAGTCTCGTTCACAGTGATTAGTTCCGTGATGACACGTGAGCTAGGCTGGGCTAATAGGCTGGACCTCAGGTGAACCTGCTAGAGGAGAAAGTGAGCCTGAGAAAGAAGCCCGTCAAGGGAAAGGAGAGCAAAGAGGTGAGAGGGATCTATTTCTGAATCTGTTGGAACTCTACACCTGAAGAGGATTATACACCCTGGGCTTTTTAGTTACGTGTGTGAATAATTGTGTGCTATTTGTACCATCCTGCGTAATGATATGGGATACGGTAGGATGGGAAGGGCACCTGCTCAGTCTTGCTTCTCCAGTCTGCCCGCTAAGATGGCTTCATCACACCACTGGGATGCGGATGCCATTTATTATTTGGGGGAAAAACAAACTTCCTGAATTTTCTTGTAGCAAATCTGGGGCTTGAGTAAATAACCCGTGTGGCTGAAGTTTCTCGGCTACTTCTTGGTAGATGTGGAAGTTTAATTTCTTTTCCCAGCCAACTTCTTTTCTACTTCTTTCCTACTCTCCTGGGAGGTGGGCTAATAGAACCACCTTTTCTCCCCCATGAAATGCGAAATGACAAAGGGTTCAAACCGGGTCCATGGCCTGAATTTACTTACTATACCAATTTCTAGGATTCCTGCCAACACAAAGCAGGAAGCAAAACCAAACAACATTTTGCCACCCACCTGTTACCAAAAAAACCAAAAAAAACAAAACAAAACAAAAAAAAACAAAAAAAACCCAAACCACTGATGGGAAAATATGCCAGACACTGGCAATCATGGAGACTGGGCTAGACGATGATGTCAGGAATAACAATAAAGAATTTAAAAATAAGACATGCCCTGAAGACCCTGGCTCTGTCACTAGAAATTTAAGAAAAGGTGAAAGTAGAAGAGTTGAGTGTGTGAGAATGAGTGAATAATAGCACTTTAAAAAGTCACTGACTCGAGGTCAAGGGAAGCTACTTCTGGGATTGGGAAATGGGGGAGGAATCCCTGTTGTATTTATCTGCATCTCTGACTCTCTGAGTCACAAGGTCTGTGGTAATTTGGCAGGACTATGGACTGACCATCCCCAAGAGAAATCTGGACTTGGTCCAAGCCACACCTGCTGGTCTCGGACGAGGTCGCTTGGCTATGATGTTATCAAAGAACAACATCTTCAAAGTTTGAAGAGATGGAGGAAATATCTAAATCAAGTTAATGTTTTGATAAATGATACATTTTTTGATAAGTTAATAGAGATGTTCTTTTTGTAATTCAAAAGCTGAAAATAAGTTTTACCTCAGCCTCCTGGTAAAGGAGCTGGTTGTCAAGGTGCTGGGAGCGCTGTTTCCACAGTGGGTGGTGGTTCCTGTTAGTACTAGAAATATTATTGGTAAAGGTGATTCTAGTACAGCCAGCCTGTGCCTGGTGCCAGGAAAAGGAGGTTAGCTAAATTGTCACATACTGAAGAGGAGACCAAAAAAGAAAAAAAAAAGAAAGAAAGAAAGAAAGAAAGAAAGAAAGAAAGAAAATAAGAAGAAAAAAGTGAATGTAGCTTAATCCATTGTCCTGTTCAAAGAGAATTTGCAATGAGATTAGTATAAAGCAGATCATTGTTGGAAAAGGACAAGAATAATGAAAACATTAGCCCATTTTTTTCTACTTTTGACTGTTTATAAAGATCAATTACTTGCTAAGAGTTATTTTTCTTCCTTGGAATTGCCTTAAAGATAACTATAAAGCTTTCTTTATCATGCTGGTAAGGGAATGCCAAATATAGTTGATTTATTTTTTATTTATAGATTACTTGCCAAACAGTTGATTTCACTACTATAGATTATTTTAGGTTATGTAAAACTTCATGTTAAAGGATTAAATTAAAATATTTGAAAGGTTGATGCACAGGTGCAAAATTCAAGATATGAAAGCAGTAACATTAGAAAGCATTTCCCCCCAGACATCGAGTTCTCCTGTCCAGAAGCAACCATGTTGATGATTTATTGGGTTCCTTTCACAGACAAACTATGCAAATAAAAGCCTGTATATTTAGTCTTAAAAAATCCAAGCGGCAGCCTACTAGTCACATTCTACTTCTTGCTTTTCTCACTTAACGGTGCAACTTAGAGATCATTCAGAAAGAACAGTCAAGGCAGGTCTATTTAAAATTATACCGGTAAATGCCTAGCTTCCTTTACTTGTTCCCCCCTTTCTCTGGTTTGTTTCCATAGCACTCATTAGTTTCTATCACACTGTAATGGAATGATTTACTGTGTTTATTGTTTGTCTTCCCCTAGATTGCAGGAGCCACGGGAACAAAGCATTTTTGTGTCACTTGCAATCTGCTGTGTATGTAGCACCTGGAATGGTGGTTGGTACCACGTAGCAGGGTCTCAGTAAATATTGTTGAATGAATAAGTGAATATATGTTTCGAAGGAACAATGATGGACTGGTAGCAACCCCTAAGAGAGATATGTAGAAATTTAAGATCTTTGAAACCATTCATGTAAACACTGTATTGATGTGATTAAATCCGCTCTTCACCAGTGGAAGTGGAATGCTCAATTAACTGCCTCTACTGATGGCCAAACATTTTTGTGCTAAACTCGCTCAGAAAAGGCCAGTGCCTCTGGCTACTTCTCTCCTGCTATTCCCAGGGTTCTGCTTTTTTTCAGACTTCTTTTGCAGCTATAACCTTTTCATTTAATTACTTCTCTCCCAGCTCCGTATCTCCTAAGTCTGCAATAGCATTTTGTGAAAACATGATGGAATTCTTGGGTCTTTTTTTCTGAAAGTGTCTTGGTAGTGAGACATTGCACAAAGTCCCAGCAATTAGCACTTGTAAACAGGCCATGGAAGGGTGTCCAGCATTCATTATAGGAAAGGGAGGGAAGACTACCCTGTTCACATTTTAGGACTGTACAGGAGCCATTGAAAGAGTTTTGATTCCTCAGAAATGTCACCTTTGTTTTTATATAACCATTGCAGGGAAAAGAGATGTGGACAGATGGCTTTCAAATGGTGTAAGTAAAAAATATTTGAAATCATTAAAAAAGAGGAGGTGGAGAAAAACAAAATAAATGGCTTATTCTACTGATCCTCTTTAGATAGATATCTGGTTTGGTGGGACTAGTGACTATTTGGGAATATTCTTAATTTATGCTTTCTTGCATTTGGTAAAGCAGTGATTACATAATAGATTTTACACACAAGGAAAGCCACAAGGGAAAGAATATTTGGAAGCAGTGGGGAGGTAGGTTATAATTTTTTATATCATTCAAATGTGAATTACTTAATACTTTAGATCAGAACTATTTTAATTTTGAACTTAAATCCAGGGCCATTCATAACTTAATGGCCATTCTTTAAGAATACCATTCATAAGCAAGAGAAATATTTTAATTAAACACTAGAAATTTATGTAGAGAAAAGAAGTTTATCAAATCTTGTCAAAATCCACTTGCTAGAAATAAAAGTTTATTATTTTTGGAGGGGAGGGTGATATCTGTCAATCCTGGTGCCCCCTTCTCCTCTTCAAAGAATAAATCCTCATTTGACCAGAGGGAGGGAAGGAAGCCCAGTTAAGGATGCCAAGGGAACCCAAACAGATTCAGTCAAGTTCATGGACTTCAAATGTAGTGCCATTAAGACATTTTAGTTAAGTCTAAGACCAGTTTTTAGACCACTCTACTTGGAAGGGGAAAAGGAAGAGACAGGAAAACTCTAAAAAGCAGACCCAAGACTCAAAATATGACTGGGATACATTATTGTAGGAGCAAAACAATCAGGATATGCTGAAGGAATTACTATATATATTATAATATATTAGTCTTTATATTGATAGCCCTATTATGACAAGAAAAATTATGTTTAGTGTGCTTCCATAATACAAGGAATGGTATAAAAACCATTTTAATGGCATTTCTATCCAAAATGATTGTCATGAAGTGAGTTTTTAATACTGACCCACCCTCCCTCCTGAGAAACCACTCACAGTCACCTGCATCCACCTTTTCATAACTAATAATTGCCACACTTCCATTTTCACTCTGATTTTCTCATCATTACCTCTGTCCATCCAGCCCACTCACCCTGTCTGTCCCACTCTTGCTGGTTTCTGACCTCATCTAGACCTCTGCTCTTGCTTACTCTTATACTCCTCAGTTGCTCCTGCTCCCCCTGTCTTTTCTTTTACCTCGCCGAGATTCCACCTACTCCCGCGACCCTTTGCTCACAAATGCTTTTTGATTCCCTTGGCCATCTCTTTGTCCATTTTCCTTATCTGGCAAAATCTCAACCTCGGTTTCCCCCAGCTAACTGCCTACTTTGCACCTCCACTCAAAGCAGGTAACTGTTGCTGGGGAAAATCCCACAGTCATGCTGACTACAGTCATTTCAAAACCATGAGCACACGTGGCAAAGGCATACCACACTAAGTGCCATCCTGCTGTGTCTGCCAAGCAGATTCAATGTCTCACTCTCTGAAATGACTCCTTAAACCTCTTCTTCCCTTCCCCACTCAATCACATGCTGTGATGTTACCATGATTTCATTTTCCTACCACTAATTCTAAGAGCCCCCCATATTCATACTTATACATTCTGCCAATGTGCCCCTAAGGCCGTTTTGTCCAGGTATACTCTGGATCTCAACCAGAAGTACCTTCAAAAAGACCACTCCTCCAATTATCTTCTTCCTTGTCCCAGTTTTCGGTTCATCCCTGTGCCCTGGATTATGTCAGATAGCATTCAAGTAATGTCTTCCTGTCCTAACCTTGAGTATTTGTTTCCGCTACAGGATGTTTGCATATTGTAGCTACTGCTGCTTCTGCTTGGAAAGAAAGGACTTTGCTCAGATCTACAAGTGACTGCCTCATTATTCTGTTCTCAGCTCAGCTTCTCATCTTGTTGCCTTTAACGTCCCTCTTAGCTCAGATTAGCTCTCCCATCTACCACCTTTCAGGTAGGCACCGTATGTCACATTACATAATTTTATTTCCCTCATGGTACATAGTATCTGAGAGTGCCTAGCTTCTTACTGATGTGTTTATGTATTTCTGTTCCCACTGGAGGGTAAGCTTATTGGAGTCCAGGAACCGCCTCTTCATTACCGTGTTCTGTATTGTCAGAGAACAGTCACTGGCATTCAATAGGTGCTCAATACTGACTGATGGATTGACTGATTGACTACTTAAAGGTAGTAACTACAATAATTTGGAAGAAATTGTTCCCCAGCAATGCTGATAAAAGATGTATTATTGTGTTTTCTCCTTCAAACAAATCCAGTTCTGGAAGGCTAGTGGAAAACAATAATATGAACACCAGTGCTAATAAAAATGCTTGTATAGAACTTTCTATGTGCCAGAAATTTTTCTGGATACTTTTCAAACATTTGTTTAAGCCTCACAACAGCCCTCTGAAGCAAGTACAACAAATGAGGAAACTGAGGCACAGAACATGCCTGCACACTTAGGTATTTCCCAACCTAGATTTCATTGTTGCCTCAGTGGGAAAAATGTTGAGCAGTGTTTATCTAACCTAAATCCCTTCAGATCATCACATTTGCTGGTCGTCATTTCCATAAGAAGGAACAACCATTTAGCATAAAGTATCAGGCAATCTTGTAGCCACCACTGATCTTGGATACACTACACCCCAGGAACTGTGCTAGGTGTTGTGAGAGATACCAAAGAAGAATAAGAAGGGGTCCTTTCGGAAAAGACAGGAGTAATATGTTTAGTAAGTCTAAGGATTGTACATTATAAATGACTGTATAATATCATTAAATAAAATGAACAAATTTATAAAATATTTATACCTTTGCATACTTCTAGTTTTTAGGTGACAACATTCTTTCTATTTTGAAGATATGGAAAATATTCATGAAGTTAGATTACTTGGATAAAGGCCATATCACCATACCTTGGCACCTAGCTTTCAAAGTCTTAGGATATATTAAGGGTGTTGGATCCAAATAAGAATATTTGTATTTGGGCATCAAGCAGAAGCCCCTTTCTGAATGCAAGTATCAGTTGGTCTTCCCAGTTCTGATACCATTTTTCTTTGTACTACATTAAGTGTCTTCTTCCCCACTTTTTTAGGACTTTATGTAAACACAAAAGCCTTAATTTAGTAGAGTTGGCCACATACCACTAGATGAACTATACATTTTTGAAAACTCACAAAGTGGTAATTTAAGAACAAATATAGACAGCATATCTTAAACAATTCAGTCATAGCTCCAACATGGGTTGGGTGATACTCAGCCTATTTCCTTAAAGAACTAGGAATACCCTTAGGCAGCAGTGACTAAGGAGACATCTGTCTTCATCCTGTTTTTACATCCTACACTAGCCCACACCTTCCCGGACTGGCCTGGGCACAGCTCATTTCAGAGATGATCACCGGGAGTTTCTGGTATGTGTCTATAATTTCTCAAAGTTAAGTCCCTAAAATATCTTAACTTTCTGTTTCAACTACACAGTCTGCACCAACTCTATTTCAGTTCTGTAGCTACATATACTCCCTGTGTTTATTGCACAGATATGCAGTGCTAAGAATTTATGATATGCATTTTTAAAAAAATTATAGAAGTATCTACTGATACTGTGTATAAGAAAAAATGCTTTATACTTTGCATTGCCTCCTATCATCTTTTACCAAAAGCCTCTGTAGCTAGCATGTCTGGAATTTTAAGGTTCTTTGGTGTAGTAAGTTGAATTCTGTTCCCCTAAAAGATATATTCCAGTCCCCAGCCCTGTGAGTACCTGTGAATGTGAACTTATTTGGAAATAGGGTCTTTGCCAATGTAGTTAGTTAAGGATCTTGAGATGAGATCGTCCTGGATTTAGGGTGAGCTCTAAATCCAATAAGTTGTGTCCTTATAAGAGAAAGATTTGAGACACAGAAAGAAGGCCAGGTGAAGACAGAAGCAGACCGAAGTAAAGAGATGTTATGCAGACCCAAGTGAAGGGATGCTGAGGGTTGTGGGAAGAAATGCCTGGAACAGATTCCTCCTCAGAGCTTCCAGAGGGAACAGACCCTGCTAACACCTTGATTTTCAACTTCTGGTGTCTGGAACTGTGAGATAATAAATTTCTGTTATTTTATGCCACCAGTCCTGAGGTAACCTGTTATGGCACCTGTAGGAAATTAAAACACTTGGTTTTAGTGGGGAAATAACAAGTTCATGGCTTGAGCAATGCCAAGAAGATCCTTACCTATTGCTGATTATTGCTTCCTTTATGGTTATTTCCTGTCTCAGACATCGTCAAATGCCCACTTTCACTGTATACCTGGGTAAAAGGTGGTTTCTCCCAACCTTTGCAATAAAGACAACCCAATACCAACAACAATCAACCACCCGAGTATATTAAAAAAATCTGTGTTTCTGTGGTTTTTCTTTTTAAGTATCTCATGTATATTATTATAAAAATTGTAATTGTCATGTATTTAGCAATATTTCAATGAACAATGCCTAACTTAGAATTTTGATGAAATATACCTTCTTTCTGAGAGAATTTTAATCAAAAGAATACAGAGAGAAACATACTTAGCAACATGATCTTAGACAGTTTGTCATTTGCATGTTATAGGTTTTCAGGACACAGAGAGTGAATCATGTTAGGCTGGAATAACTGAAGGAACATTTCACTCATCCTTCTTCAGGGCCCTTCCGGGAGCCAGGGTAGTGGTGACGTGAATTTTGTCAGAGTGTATCAGAGATTCTCTGCATCCGTGGACTTGAATCTTTCCTGTGCTTGCTGCAGTCACAGTTCTAGGTCCTTGCTCTCTGATCACTTGCTGAAGTCTTAATAGTTCTAGAAGGCCAAAGCTTGTGTTTATTTAGTTAGTAATCATGGTAGGTGAATGCCAATTACATTTGTTCTATTCATAAAAGGGACAACCAAGGCTTTTTAACCTGGAGTCTGTGAATTCAGGTTCACAGCAAAAATTTTCTATTTTTATTAAACACAAAATGAAACTCAATTGTAATTCAATTTCAGTTGCTTTGGTAAACTTATTTTATTTTATGCCTTTATCAGTTTTATTCTGAGAAGGGGTCCATAGGCTTCCGTAGCCTGCCAAAGAGGTCAATGGCACAGAAAATTTTAAGAACCCTTGCATTAGCTCTTAGAAAGAAAGACGGCCAAGGTCTGAGGCCATTAAATCATTTGCTTCTGGAAACCTGGGTTGTTTAGCACATTTCCTTTCAAGGGCATAGACAGATAGCAATAAGTAACACTCCAGTTTTCCAAAAATGACCAAGCCCTTGTTCTCTTTAGTTACTTTACATTTTATTTACATCTACATCTTGTGTACCAGCTTTTTTGGCGGCCACATTGAACATGTCTTGTTAGTTTTCTGCGGAGGGGTTTTATTATCATTAGTTATCTGCAGCTCTCGATATTGATTCTGAATGTGTGATCATCTTTACTCTGCCTTGGTCATATACTGACCTTCCTTATTTGGCTTGTAACTGGAGATGGGGTGCATGGTACCCTCAGAATGTTTGTGCTGGAAGACACGAAGTCATTTATGAGAAAACAGGGACATTAGAGGCAGGTCATGGTGAAAGGGTGTCATGGAGTTTCCTTTATGGAAATGAAAATGCTGTTTATACTACTTTGCCTTTCATCATGGAAAATTATTCTGCTGATGCTATGGCTTCTGAGTGTATAGGTGTGGCTGAATTAACTTGGGCATGACACATAATTGCATACCTCTTCTCTGATGTTCAAGGCGAGTGGAGCTTATTGTTATTTTTGGCTGTCTTTAGGGTTATTGGTTATAGAATGCTCTCCTTTTTCGGAACTAATTTTCGAAAACCATCAGCAACAGGGAGTCTGGGTGGCTCAGTCAGTTAAGCATCTGACTTTGGCTCAGGTCATGATCTTATGGTTTATGAGTTCAAGTCCCCCATCTCCTGAGCTCGAGCCCCGCTTTGGGTGAGCATGAGGTCCGCTTCAGGTAAAAAGCCCCACTTTGAGTGACCCCCACTTCTCTCTCTCTCTCTCTCTCTCTGCTCCTCACTCACTTGCTCCCTCTCTGTCACTCAAAAAAAAATCTATGTCTATATTCACACATACATATTGGAGTAGGAGAATCATTTATTCATTCAACAAATGTTTGTTACGTGCTGACTGGCTGCAGGGCCTGTGTTTTGAACTGTGATTTCACATGCTAGCATCTCCATCTCTCTTGGTAGGCCTCTCCTGTGACTTTACAGAGAATGGAAGACCTCACTTAACAATCTCCCTCTCCAAATCAGACTTTTTCTCTTCAGGAACACTGGTGCTGTTTTTCCCTTCCACGATCGTATTTCTACCAATTTTACTCCCTTTCATGCATTTTTAATGTCTGGGGTCACTGGTCCTTTCCGCATTACCTACAATTAGGTGTTCATTATTCAAAACATTGGCAACCAACAGTCCAAAGCCACCATCCAAACAGAAACAAGAGAAAAAGGAAAACACTCATGATCAAGCCTCTCTTGTCTGCTTCTCTTCATCTCCAAACACCCTTGGAAGAGTTCTCACTTGCTTGTAACTACTTACTCCTGGGACCTTTGTCATTTGATATTCTCTCTCATCAAGCCACTGAAAAGTGCTCAGTGACTTTTTAATGTGAATTTTGATGGCTAGTCTCAAATTCTCAATTTTTTTTCTGACCTCTGCGAGCTGTTTTAAACTGTGGACTGCCGCCTCCTGAACACTGTCTTCTTTCTTAGTATCACTGGCACTGTGCATTCCTGATTTCCTTTGATTTCTCTGGGGTTTTGTAGTCCTATTGCCCACATCTGTCCATCCCCAGATGTGGCTCCTCCCCCAGGCCTTACTGGTCCTTCTCTCTCTCTCTGTAAAGCTCTACCTAAGTGAGCTCATGTCAACTGTCAGCCCAGAAGACCAACCCCCATATCTGTAGACACCGTATTGTCTTTCCTCCTGGACTGGTGGACACCCCCACTGGGTGAGTCATTTGAAAGTGCCAGGCAGGTACCTCCCATACGCATGATCTCTGGCCTCTTAAACCATCGCTCTTCCTGATTTCTGATGGACTCACTGGTCTTATTCTTGTAGCCACCCAGCCCCCAGACTTGGAACAGTTACCTTTGACTCCTCCTTTCCTCCATTATCCCACACAGCTGTTGGTTGCTAAGTGTTGTCCAGTCTTCCTTCTCAGCATTTTTCATACCATTTTTTCCTGAATTAACTTGGGAATGACACATAATTGCATTCCTCTTGTCTGTTCGATTTGTACAGTCCTTTCCTTCTTAAGGTTAATTCTCAATTCCCAAATGATATCTCTTCTCTTTCCCCCCTGCTTCCATCCACCACCCCTAAACCCATTCACCAGGTTTATTTTCCCAAAGCACTGTTAAGATTAGTCTGGGAATTTTTGTTTGTTTTATCCACCAAATTCATTGTTCTTATGCACATGCACTTATCTTCAAAACTCAGGCTGTGAATCTACTCCCTTTCCTATTGGGGAGCAGAATGGGAGGTTTTTCTTCTCTCTCTCTTCTTCCCTTCCCTTCCTTTCCCTCCATCCCTCTCTTCCTGCCTCCCTGCTTTCTTTCTATTCTCTTCCTTCCTTCTCTTTCTTCCTTCCTTCTCTTTCTCTTCCTTCCTTCTCTTTATTTTGGCCACTGTATCCTAGTGAATAGGATAATATTAATTGGCCTTCTGCAGATTCTGCAATATTACTATTTAAGACCCTGGTTTTAAGTAATGGAAACCAACTCAAGTTAGATGGAAGGAAATGGAATACAGCACTAAGAGTACAGATAGGTCTCAAAGGACTGGAACAGGGTGGCAAAACCACTGGGTACTTTTTTTGTGTCTGTTCCTTGATTCTCTTTGTGCTTCTACTTCATCCCTCTCTCTTTGAGTAAATCAGACACACTTTACTTATCTTAGGAATGCTGTACAAAGTGGAGTTAGGATAATGGTGGTAAGGTCAGTAGCAGCATCCAGTACAAAAATACAAGCTTCCTAGTACCCCCCTCTAACCGGGGATTACACCATTGTGAGTGTGGATTGTAAGTCTTTCTGGAAGTATAACTTGTCCCTTTCCATGCCCAGTGTTATGCTTAAGGCTGGAGGAGGCCTGCACATTGTCTAGTCTGGGTATGTGCAGATATGTCCTTACTTGGTCCAGGTCATCAATCTCAAAATTAGAGAGTGCAAAATGTGATTGAAGCAGTACATTCAGTTCTCATCCTTTACCCTCGGGTCCTTGAGGATAGTTCAGCTGATCCAACTACATTCCTGAACTCAGGCTTATAGAAGCAGAATAGGCATTAGTTTCCTAGAATTCCTTAGATTCATTCTAAGAAGCTCTTAGGTCATCTAAAGGGCATATCCTAGATGTCTTACAGCATTAAATATATATATATATATATATATATATATATATATATATAGCCTTAAAATATTCATTTGTGTGTTACCTTGCTTCTAGGTGATCTAGTTATTGAAAGAAGAAATTGTAATTTATTTTTATGTCTTCTGTGGACTTGGCTTAAACCCTGTGTATATGTATGCATCAAAAAATTTTTTTAATTAAAAAATGAGTCTTCATTATTATTGAAAATATGGGTACCTACTTACTTCTTCTATCCTATTTCTGGAAACTTCTATTTGTCCTTTGAAAAACTTAGATTGTATATCACCTCTCTTTGATATCCCCCTGACATTCTCCACGAAGTTAGTCATTCCACTCCATATCCCCAGTAGCAGTTTGGATGGAGATCTATAAGACTGTTTTCATTGTGTTGTAATAACATATCCTCCACTAGACTGAGTTTATCTAAGGCTGGAAATATGTTCTGTTCATTTTTGTATTCCCTTCAAGAAGCTGAAACTAGAGTCTGTTCATGATAAATGTTTTCATTTTTTATTTTTTTAATTCATTTTTGAGAGAGAAAGAGTGCACATGAGTGGGGGAGAGAGAGGGGGGGATAGAATATCTGAAACAAGCTCTGTGCTGACAGCAGAGAACCTGACCATGGGCCTCGAACTCACGAGAACCATGAGATCATGATCTGAGCTGAAGCAGTCAGACGCTTAACTGACTGAGCCACCCAGGGGCCCCCATGATAAATGTTTATTGAAGGAACAAATTACTAGGATCTCCTCCCCCCTGAGTTTGTAGTGTCACAATGGAACTCACAAGTGGATGCAGTAACAGGTTCTCTTACACAGAACTGGGTAAAAATATGGTCTCCAGAAGTAGTTTTGCTTGGGTTGAATCCTGGATCTGGCACTTACTAGCTCTGTGACCTGGGTCTCTGTGTCTCAGAGTTTTTGTCTGTAAAATGGAATTTTAATCATACCTACCTCATTGACTTGTGAGTATTAAGTGAGATAATACTTGTAAGGTGCTTAGAGCAATGCTCAGCTTATAATAGCTGCTCTGCAAACATCAGCTATTATTACTAGAAAAGTTTTCTTCTGAATTTAGTAAGCTGGAGAAAAGGAAAATAATGGAATGAGGTATTTTGCCCTATTATAATCATGATTTTACTTGTTTTTTTTTTCTTGATTCCTCACATTTCCCCCCTTTTTCCTTCCTCTTTTACTTTCCTGATGCCATTTCTTCTTTTTGAATTGGGTGGTAGGAAATGTTAATAGTACAGTTAGGTTTGGGAGTTGAAAAAAGTAACAGTTCTTAGAAGTCATAGATTAAGCCAAGTAGACTGTGATAATAAGAGTTTGATATACAGGAGTCATTTGAAAGGGCTTCCTGGATGTGGGCCTAAAAGGTTTCAGGAGGAGGAGTATCCAAAGATTAAAGGAATGTGAGTTGGTCTGTGTATGAAATACATTTGCTATCATTTCACCCTTCTTTGCTACTTGATAGTTCTTTGTTTAATGCAAATAAAATGCCAGTTACATTTGGGTGAGCTATACTTTCTTGTTTATAGATTAAGGAATTCGAGGCTACAAGGTTGAGATTTCCTTATTTACAAAGAGGTTTACACTATGCAAGGCATGCACATATACATCTTCATCTTTTGACCATTATGTTAATTTCAGAATCTCTTTAAGCAATTAAAAAATCTTTCTTGTTGATATAATTTGGTCATTGGTAGTTACACGAAAATGATCTTGTCAGGGCTGTTTGTATTGTTTGTTCCTGAAATTCTAGGTACATGTGACTCTCTTCAACTCTGTAGTACAGTGGTTGTGTACTATAGAATAGAATAGAACAGAACAACAGAACTTTTGATCAGAAAATTTGACTTGCTGTTTATGTTTAGAACTTCTTTTTAGTTCTGGATTAGGACAATGCCACAAAATATTCTTTACTTAATGCTTTTAACTTAAGCAGAACTGTTTATTGAAAAATAGGCATTTGCTGGGGCGCCTGGGTGGCGCAGTCGGTTAAGCGTCCGACTTCAGCCAGGTCACGATCTCGCGGTCCGTGAGTTCGAGCCCCGCGTCGGGCTCTGGGCTGATGGCTCAGAGCCTGGAGCCTGTTTCCGATTCTGTGTCTCCCTCTCTCTCTGCCCCTCCCCCGTTCATGCTCTGTCTCTCTCTATCCCAAAAATAAATAAACGTTGAAAAAAAAAATTAAAAAAAAAAAAAGAAAAATCGGCATTTGCATAGTTAGCTTTAAAATTTAAGTGTTTCTTCATGACTTCAATCATACTATATTTCCTATGTAATCAATTATTTTGGAAAATTAGGAGGGGTGGGGCAGGGCATGAAAGTACTATTAAGCCATTAGGTTTGAATAAGGTTGATTTCAGGATTAGAATTAGGACAGAGATGTTACATGCATCATTCAAGCGCTGTGATAAAAGGCTAATGTAAAGGATTTTAAAAATGAATATTACATGAAATAAGTTTGTTCTTAGGAAGTAGAGTGGTTTGGGTAATAAGGTGGGCAAGAGAGAGAAGCGTATATAGTATGGTAATTGAAAGCTACAACAAAGCTATCCACAAAATGACTAGAAATAGGTTCTGATGATACATGAACCAGGAAGGTGAAGCTTGAGTGGCTTATAAGGCCATCAAAATTCAACAGTAAGAGACCATACTTATTCACAGTTTTCTTTTGTTAAAGATGCTGACGGATATCTCCCCAGGTCAATGAGAAACACATGCTCAACGAACTGCTCCCTTGGTTTTCTCCAAGGCCTCATTTACGAGAGACATCCAAGTAAAATGTCCTTGCTTTCTTGAATTTTCAAGGTGTAGTCAAGCACAGGCTTTAAACAAGTCCTCCATTTTTCATATTTTTTGGAATACCGAATTTATATAATTCTTTGAATATATTTTTATTACTTTTGACTGCTCAATTTGAGTGAGTCAGTAGGTTCCTGAACACAAAGATTAAGTTAATATGTCAATTCTGGCATCAGTAAAAATATCAGTCTATTTTTGGAGACATGTTTATTATGAAGAACTTTTTCAGGGATGGGGTGTTTGGATGTGTGGAAACTTTTGGGTGAATAAGATATCAAGAGGGGTATTTCCATTTCCTCTGGTTATCCCCCCAAACCACAGACATTAGCAAGTGGTGATGGATGACATTTAGGTTTAAAGATTTAAATAGCTAACTAAATATTTCTTGACTAACAAACTATAAAATGTAACACTTGCTTGTGTTTTTTTCTTTCTTTCTTTCTTTTTTTTTTTTTTTTAGTAATGAGGGGGTGAGGTAGGAGGAGGGTCTAAATATGTAACCTGAATTCAAAAACTTCTATGTAATACTTAAAAGAACATTATTTTATATTCATGGTAAAATACACATATAGCATAAAATTTACCATCTTAATAATTTTTAAGTGTACAGGTTAGTGGCATTAAGTACATTCACATTGCCGTGCTATCAAAATCGCCACCACCTTTGTCTAGAACTCTTATTTAATATTGTTATGTGAGGTGAAATTCTCACACCTCTAGTTCAACCTACCAAGTGTAAAAATCAAGGAGTAGAAGTACTTTGGGGCACCTGGGTGGCTCAGTCAGTGAAGTGTCTGCCTCTTCATTTCGGCTCAGGTTATGATCTCCTGGTTTGGGTTCATGAGTTTGAGCCCCGTGTTGGGCTCTGTGCTGACAGTATGGAGCCTGCTTGGGATTCTCTTTCCCCCTTGCTCTCTGCCCCTCCCCCGCTCATGAGTGCACATGTGCTCTCTCTTTCTATAAATAAATAAAGTTAAAAAAAAAAAAAAGAAATGTGAATCATGACTAAAAGTGAAGTGTAGTTGGCACAGGTGGAAAGAGATTTTTGAAAAAGCAAGTGGACTGTGTTTCATGTGATTTTGTGGTTGGAGATAAGCACCATTTATCTAAAAATAAACTCAACCTGACCTTGTCCCCACAGAATTTCCATTTCTAAAATCTTGTCATGTGTTTAATTGTCAAGGATTAGATCAGATGCTGTACTGTGTGCCGCTTTGGTCACAAATTGGATGATAGGTCAGCGGTCATAATTTCTACTCTAGGGCTGGAAAGAGGCTCTTCACAGCTCTCCAGAGGTTTGATGACCTCTCCTTGCTACAACCTCATGTCTCCCACGTCCACAATAGGCAGAAGAACTTTAGGTCATAGAGTTGTCTTTATTTTCCCAGGCAGAAGCATTCATCTCCCACATCCTGCATGTTCAGAAGCATGCTGAGAAGAATGAGTAGCTGATGACAGGGCTAGAGATGCGGTAGTCTGATCTAGTAGGGAAAGTCTGTAAAGAGTCTCTGTTTCCCTTTGTACTAAGGAGAGCTTATCCCAGTTCTACAGGACGAGACTGGGCTGAAGAGTGGCCAGAAATGGGAAGAGCACATATTTTTCCCACATAATTATCTCATTGAAAGGATTGGTCATATAGTATTTTTTCAGACATGAGGTCATGACCCATGAATGTTGGCAAAATCAGTGACATATTATTACCAACATTTTAATAAACTGAGATAAAAGAAAGTAGAGAATATCACAATGAGTGTTGCTTCATGAAACATTTTTTAGGTATATATGTGTAAGTATATTAGTTTATGTGTGTATGTGTGGGTGTGGACGTAGGTATTGTAAATGGGTGTCTGTGTGCAATGGACAGTTCATTGCTTACCAAGAAGTCATTGAGAAAAGCTTGAATCTACTGAAATCAGAACTGCTTGTCTCTGAGTTTTAGAGTCTAATTTCCTCAAGGTATTAGCTAACATCTAGGTGCAATTAAATCAAACCTGTAAACTGTTTCTAGCTTACTTCTGTTTTCAAATAATTCTTGTTAACTCGAGTTAATAGAGCACTAGTCAGTCTGTGGAAATAGTAATTCACTACTAAAGTAATCATATTGTCCAGTATTGTTCTAAGAACATCATATGTATTAATTCTTACTATAATTCTTTGGGATAGGAAACGTTATTATCCTCATTTTATTGGTTGAAAGGATGGAGGCACTGAGAGCTTTAATGAATTGTTCAAGCTGGTAGCTAATATGTGGCCAAGTCAGGATTCTAACCCAAGCATCTGACTTCAGAATCATGATCTTGACCACTGCTCTGTAGTACCTCTCCCTATAATAAATGCAAGTATTTTGTAAACAAAAAATGTTACATTTTTAGGATCTCATTGTGGATTTGAGTCTTTGGTAACATCTCATTCAAAGTGACTGAAATAATGTTATCACTGCTCTTCTCTGATAATTCCATTTCAGAAAATACGTGTCAATGACTTGATCCTTATTCATTGGTGTTGGTGCAAAGATAAAGTGTGACACTAAGATTAGGCTAGCTTATTATAGTTCATTCCTCTCTGTGTAAAGAGGAAGGGTATCTTTGAACACTGAGTAGTGTTCATTGAACAAGTTGACTTTTTAGTTCAAATTCTCAGACATTTCCAGTTGGTGGGTAACTGGCTGCCTAATGAGGCACTAGAGAGCAACTATGCCATTGTTTTCCTTAGAAATCAGATGAGGGCTATTACATGCCACTTGTCAGGCATTTAACTGTCTCAGGAATTCAAACAACAACAGCAACAGAAACCTCACACAGAGCAGAACTAGAATTACAAACTGATTGAAACTATTAGCCTTGGATGCTTTGAATCACTTTGAATGGTAAATATATGCTGTGTATAGCATTTACAGTCTTGGTCTCATTTTATCTTGAGGGCTTGTTTCTGGGTGTGACGGAAGAGTCATGACTGCCAGTATCTGGATCAGTGAGCTAATCTAGCTGGTCTGGTGCAGGCAGCTGGAACTGGAGTGTTAGTAACCCTGCAGTGGGCTTCCAGTGACCAGTGGGGATTGGTGTATAAATACCCCAGGCTCCTCCTCCCTTCCTTGGGTGGGATGAATTAATTCTGAAGCATAGATTAATTCAGAAATTGCATGCTGGATTAAATTCCCACCTCTCAGTATGGCTGCTGGTGGTAGTAATTTGAAAAATAACCGCAAATCATCCTCCTTCCTGCCATGAAACATTGCAGATCTCCCATCAAAAAGTGGAATCCATTCCCCTAACCTTGAACCTAGGTAGTCATGTGAATTTGCTTTGGCCATTGGGAGATTAGCAAATATGACCCAATAAGAAGCTTGAAAAGTGCTTGCTTGCTGGGGCTTGTTTGCTTGCAGCATTTAGAACTTGAGGCTGCCACCTAAAGGAGCCAGGGCTGGCCTCTTGGAGATGAGAGTTGACTTAGAAATGAGCTTATCCAGCTAGAGCTGCCTAGACCAACCATTAGAAGTATGTGTCTGACCATGGAAGACACCTAGTCGTTGAAAGAGCTGCCAGATGAATGCAGGAACCAGTTGAGCCCACTCAGACAAGAAGAATCATCTGGATGATTCATAGAAGCATGAGAAACTATACATGTTCAATTTTAAAGTCAGTAGCATTGGAATGGCTTGTTATGTGGGACAAACTAACCAACGCATTTGCTTAACCACTTACTGTCTGTTGCCTTCCCTTGCCTTTATCTTTTTCCTACTCTGCTACTGGAGTTTCCTGAACCTCCCAAGGACACGTTCACTCAGATCCTTACTTCCTGGGGAGCCCAAACTAAAACACTCTGTATGTAATTTTTATATTCACTGACGTCTTTTTCCTTAGGATTATTTAGGGATTGCGAGCTGTTAAGTGGCACTGGACAAGAAATAGTACAAAACCCAGACTGTGCCCATTTGAACAATCCCACAGTGCTCTTGGCCTTAACAAGCTCACAGGTTGGAACATTCTCTGCTCTGCTGACATAACTTCCTGATTCCCCCAATCAAAGTGTCATACATGCTCGTTGTTCTCCCCCAGCATGACAGTAAGAATCTCTTCCTAAACTGTTAGGCATAGAAAAATTTGTCCTCTTAGGCTGGGAGGAAAGTGCAGAGTTGATTCAATTCCTCTTTGCAGTGAATGAGTAAAAGGTGAGTATTTCTATGAAACTTTACTCCTACACTTTTCTTCTTTGATCAATTTACTGTCGATTGTGATTTGAATGAAAAAGAGAAGCTCATAAGCTTAGCAGTGGCTTTATGAATCAAAGAAACTCAATTTCCTCTGGATTTTCCCTAGGTAGTGAAAATAGAAAACTTAGGCTCTATTGTAACTGGATAACCAGACAGCAGAAAATTTGCCAGGTAAAAGTGAAAAGAAATATGAGTTGTTTTTGATTATCATGGTGATGAGAATGAGTGTATGTGTGTGCGCGTGTGTGTATTGGGGAGCACGTAAGCTCAGGTGGGGTAGGGAGAGATTAAAGGAAGTTACATTTGAAGGGTAAATATATTCATAAACTTGCAGGTACAATGCTTTTATAAATGCTTTAACACAAATACATTTTAAGTGGGTTATGTGGACCCAATTCCCAAATGTTTCTTCTCACAAAATCTTTATGTGGTGACTATATGAATCTAATAACATAACTCTTGAAATGCTTATCACTGTGCATCAAAATTAGTATCGTGAGTAATATCTTACATGCTGTTAGAATTCTGTTTATGCAACCTCACAAAAAACACTATTTACCAGAGGTACTGTCTACTATTCTCGATGATTTATTCTACCAGCATCTGTCTCTGGGGAACTTTTGCATTTGGTTGACATACGACTTTGAGACAATTAATATTACTTTGGCTTCCCATTGTAGCACTCTGACACCACTTCAGTGTAAGAGTAGTTGTTATTTATTATCATTTCAAGGTGGCAAGATAGGACTATATCTCCGAGAGGTAATACACAAATTATTCTCTGTCATTGCAAGGAACAGTTGCTTTTCTTTCCAATCTTCTGCTGCACATACAGTACATTTTCTTAATCACATAGTTTAAAGACAAATAGGATTTTTTTTAATTAAAAGGCAATATCCATTCATTATAGCTGACTTTTGGAGGAAAGGTATAAAGAAAATAAATAAAAATTATGTGTAATTCAAATAGTTATAGGCAACTACTAATAGTGTTTGGTGTACTTCCCTCCAGAATTTTTTGTTTGAGTAAAAATTTATTTTATTTATTTTTATTTTAGAGAGAGAGACAGAGAGAGAGAGCACAAGCAGGCGAGAGGGGCAGAGAGAGAGAAAGAGAGAGAGAGAGAGAGAGAGAGAGAGAGAGAGAGAGAGAATCTTAAGTAGGCTCCACACTCAGTGCAGAACCCAACTTGGGGCTTGATCCCATGACCTTGGGATCATGATGTGAGCTGAAATCAAGAGTCAGATGCTCAACTGTCTGAGCCATCCAGAAGCCCTGCACATTTATTTTTAACTAAATTGGCATTGTGGTATTTTAAATTATTTTATTTTTAAACAAGAATATATTTTAAACTTAAAACTGTATTGTAGTTACTCTTTAAAACCTCTAAATATTTAAATATCATGGTACTGGCTTCATCACATCCCTGCATGGATGTTCATGGCATGTTTTACTTGGCCCCTATCATTAGACATCTATGTTATTTCCAAATTTTCATGATTATGCTTATATACAATGCCAACATTTGTGTAACTGAATTTTTCTGCACATCTGTGATTATTATCTTAGTCTAATGTCCCAGAAATAAAAATCACTCGATCAAAGAATAGTACATTTTTGAGGTTTTTGATATATTTTTCTCTCAAACAGATTGTACCTATTTTCAGTCTCTAAGGGTATATTTTAATAGCTTTGTTGCTCTTGGCAACATGAGTTTTATATTCAATTGTCAGCTAGTTTGATCTCCAAATACTAAGTAAAATAAGTATCAATCTGTCGAGGAAAATGACATAAGGACGCATATATGTCATGGATTTGTCCTCACACTTTCTTACCTGAGCCCCTTGTAACCTAGTTCTTCCCCTGTGTCCAGTGTGTAAGAATGGCAGGGAAAGCACCTGCCATTATGTGGCATGAATGTCCCAGAGCGGGCTGTACCACATCCCTATTTGTTTAGGGATCATGATGCAGTCCAGTTCTTCATTGCTGTGTGAGTCAGAATGGCACTTGTGCTACTTCTTTGGCCCATTCTCTTGCAAGCAAATGGGCTTTAAGGAGAGAAAACTCTCAAACCAAATTCATTTTGCAAGGCATAAGGTTTACTATGTAGGAACTTAATTTGTCCTTTGAGTCTAAAGGACGTGAAACTACAGGGTAAGACATCTTCAAATGTGAAGATACACATTTCTGGCTACAGTTTGAAACTAGAAGAGAATGTGCCTGGTTAATGTATGCAGAATTATTAGAAAGGCTATTGGAAAGAAGGAAAAGACCTGTAGGAGAAACCTTGCAACTTTCAGGGCAAGTGTCTCCATAGAGTTGCTAGTCTGACATCTCCTTTGACCCCTCCCCAGGTCTTGTCTCTCACTCCTGTACTGCAGCCTGGGATTGCCCTTCTCTGTTCTCATTGCCATCTTGCTTGGATTGCAGCCGTTAAAGCCACTTGGCTCTCTACTTCACAGAGGCCTTCCGTCTTCCTGAAGGCTCAAGGCCCTCTTATCACCCGATCCCATAGCGGGGGTGTGCTGCAGTGGCTCCCTTTGTGGGCCTCAGCCTATATTGTTTTCCTGTGAGTTCCACCTGCTGTCATTGTTCAACCCAAGAGACATGCAGGACTGAAGTAAAGTCATTCATAACCCTGAACGTACACTCTTGACACTTTGCCTCCAAGTAGGAATATCTCAGTACTTAGATTTTAATTGCTTATTTATCATCCAACTGATAAATACATATTGAGAACTTACGATGTGTCAGGTACCTCTAAAGGGTGTGAACTCCACACTGCTCGAAAATATACAAATTCATGACCATAATGGAAGTTATAATCTAGTAAGGATAGCAGATAATTAACAAATATGCAGCACTTTCATAATGTAGTGTTAGGTGGTGGCAAGTGCTATGAAGAAAAATTAAGTGGAATGTGAAGATAAAAAGGGAGAGAGAGAGGTGGTGAGGGGAGGTCTTTCCAAGAAGGTGGGATATCAGTAGAGACCTGAAAGAGAGAGAATAAGCCATATAGATATCTGTAGGATATCTAAATGTTCCGATAGGGGGAACTGTATGTGCAAAGGCCCTGAGGCAGGAGTATGCTTGACAAGAACAAAGAGGCCAGTGTGATGGGTGGAGTAAGTGAAGAGGAGGGTTGGGGGAGTCAGAGATAGTCAAAGGCCAGGTAAGGGGGGGTTATGTAGAGTCGAGATGACATAAAGCCTGGATTTTATTTGAAATGTGGTAGGAAGCTATTGAAGGCTTTTAATAAAGAAATGATGTGACCTATTAACATTTGGTTGCTGTTGTGACTTTTCTAATTCTGCTTTCATGGTCTTGTCCTGTGGCATTGAGACAGGAGGAGATTTTTTTTTTTTTTTTAATTTTCTTTTGCTTTTGTCAACATCACCATGTGGGGGACAGTTTAGATTAGATAAATGTTCTTTCTCTGTCAGAGGCATAATTAAAATTTCTGGGACTTTTTATAAAACTTTACAGAGGTCTTGGAGTAGTGAAGTTTTTTGGATTTGAAATAACAGAGTTCCATCTCAGATTACTTTAACAAACTTCATTGGAAATTTAATGATGTATCTTTGAGACTCCAAGGAAGAGGTCCATGTAGGCCTTTGGAAGCAGGGCTGCTCCAGGGGCCTCAGCAGCAGCCATTTGTGGTCCCTCTTCTACAGTTTCACCAACAGTATTGAGACCCACAGTTTCAGGGTCCCTTTGTTTAAAACTCTAAATGACTAGAAAAGAGAATTTGATTGGGTCAGCTTGACTCAGGTATCATCTTCTGAACCCATCAATTCTAGTCGAGGGGACAAGGCAGCAGAAACACAAGTGCCCTAAGACCCCTGTGGGTATGGTGCATGGTTCCCAAAGAGCAGACTTTACAGAGAACTTTTCCTGAAGTGGTATGTGACTAGTCAGTGGCCAATCACCCATATGTTTTGTTTATGCACTTTGATGGAGGCAGACCGCTAAAGCAGGGGCTTCTGGGTAGTAGCTATGTCTCTGCTCTCATTCTCTATGGAGAGTTAATATCCTGGGCAACTTGGTTGCAAAGTCCTTGACAATAAGGGCCAATTTTATTCCATTTTGTACCTCCTTGCACAAAGTAAAGGGTAAGGGATATTTTTGGTGTTTAATTTTGCTTCAGGCCCTGTTCTTCATGATCCTGGAGCTGCCCCACAACTATCTAAAATTACAGGTTCTATTTTACATTCTTAAAAGATTTGCTGATAACTTGGCAGGCAGATATAGTTTTATTGTGAAGAAAGTTTTGCCCACTCTCACATGTACTGCTGTGCCAAGAACATGGAATTTGGAGCCAGGAGACTATATTAAATCTGGTTCCTGGGAAACTGGGAGATGGGGATTTGTGGGCAGGAGGTTTATTGGGGAGTGTTCTGGAGATTGGCACCTGTGAGGCATGAGGGAAATAAGACACTGTGGAGAGAGAGGGGTAAGTACGATGCAGTGGTAACCTTCAGTTGATCCTACAGGAATCCTTGCAGCTTGGGTGGACCTTCAGTGTTATCCAGAAGTGAGGCAAGGGGGCCAGGCCTCTGTACCCTGCAGTGACCAGGATGGGGAGGGGGCTCCTGTTGGGAGAGGCAGCTAGCTCCCTTAGGCCTAAGGCAATACCTGGAGAAAGTTGCTTCTGTGAGCTTTCAGCCACCAATGCTATCAGCAGCTGGGGGAGTGAGTACTTTACTCCTGACGTGTGCTGTGGGCAGAGGGAGAGTCTGGTTGGTTCACCGTAGCGTCCACTTCAAAGACTTAAATTTCAATTTTGCTCTATGATAATCTGTGAGGCTTGGGAAAATCCCCTAATTTCTTTGAGATACCATGATGTCATTAAAAAATGAGATAGAAAAATCAGATTAAGTAAACAGTATTGTGAGCACTATGTAAGACACTTCCACTTGTATATATTGCTTAATTTTCCCTGTAAATCTGTGCTATATCTATTTTAGGACAATTTTATTGATGAGGAGAGAGATCTTCAAGATGAAAGTAGTTCGCTTGAATTTAATACAGGTAAGCCGTACAGAAAATACAGTCTCAGATCTTCTGAACTTAAGTCTTTATTTTGGCCAATTATGAATTTAAGTCTTTATTTTGGCTAGTTCATTAGAGCTGCCTCTCAGCAACAGAAATAACATTAACAATAATATTAATAATATAATTAATAATGGCAAGGGATACCTAATTATATATGCTTGTTACAAGGATTGAAAGACATTTGCAAATCATAAGTTAATGAAAACAAGTGACGCAGTATCACTGTTTTTCAAAATTGCTTTTTCCTGGCACTTGGGTGGTTCAGTTGGTTAAGTATCTGACTCTTGATTTTGGCTCAGGTCATAATCTCACGCTTCACGAGTTCGAGTCCCCCATCAGGCCTCACACTGACAGCATGGAGCCAGCCTCTGATTCTCTCTGTCCCTCTCTCTCTGCCCCTCCCTTACTTGTATGCATGCTCTCTCTTTCTCTCTCAAAAATAAATAAATAAACTTAAAAAAAATTTCTTTTTCCATCCATAAGACATGGGCATGGTCTAATTAATCTTGAAAAGAGGAAGAAAGGTTTACACAACATCCTGGAAAACCTCTCTTAAAGAACCTCTAAGAGGCACAGGGCATCATGTTGTTTCCATGGTTTTTTTTTTTTTTTAATTTTTTTTTTTTAACGTTTATTTATTTTTGAGACAGAGAGAGACAGAGCATGAACGGGGGAGGGTCAGAGAGAGGGAGACACAGAATCTGAAACAGGCTCCAGGCTCTGAGCTGTCAGCACAGAGCCCGACGCGGGGCTCGAACTCACGGACTGCAAAATCATGACCTGAGCTGAAGTCGGCCGCTTAACCGACTGAGCCACCCAGGCGCCCCATGTTTCCATGTTTTTTTAATTGATGTTTGGACTTCTCTGGTTCACTCTTGGAGAACTTAAAAAATTCAGCTCATATATTCTGAGCTGCAACTTAGTCTTTGAGGGCTGTGCTGTAGGGTACAGAAATGAAAGAAATGTTGTTCTTCAGGGATGAAAATAGGAGCAGTCAGTGACAGTGAGGGGAACTCATGTACTGGAGGATCAGAGACATTAAAAGAGCTTGGAGGCTCTGGATGTCTGAGCCAGACTCTTCAGTTGTCAAGGTGACTCATGCCATAGATGTCAGCTTAGGTTTTGAACTTTATATGGTTTGACTTTCAGGATCCATTTAAAAAAAATTTTTTTAAATGTTTTTATTTATTTTTGAGACAGAGAGAGAGAGCATGAGCAGGGGAGGGACAGAGAGAGAAGAGAGGGAGACACAGAATCCAAAGCAGGCTCCAGGCTCCGAGCTGTCAGCACAGAGCCTGACACAGGGCTCGAACTCACTGACTGTGAGATCATTACCTGTACTGAAGTCGGACGCTTACCCGACTGAGCTCCCAGGCGCCCCATGATCCATTTTTATAAGGTGAAAGAGTCATGGCAAGTAAGTCATCTGTGGTGTCTTTCCCAATTTAGAAAAAAAGATGCAACTCTGTATGTGAGGCTTGTTTTCCCATTGACCTGTAAAGTGCTTTATATGACACACAAAATCCAAAGGAAAACAGTTGTTTTGAGTGTACGTGGTCGCAGATATATTTTGAATTGCTTTGTGAATGATTGATATTCATGACACTGGTTGCAAACTCAACAACACATTTAAATTTAGGTAGAAACAGTGTCTCCACATGATTGTGAAAGCCCCCATTCATATTCATCTCATAGTTACTTTGCTAGAAAATTGCAGGTTTTGGTCGAATTTTTGCTACCTCTTATTTCTGGAAAATAATCAAGTATCATTATTAATACATACTATTTGATTAAAGGCATTTGTCTAAACCATGAAATCTGAAGTTCTGGGTTTTCTCATGTTCATTCTTGGCTTCTCATCCCCTCCCCTGCTTCATTTAGTAAATTCCAGATTCCCCAGTGTAGCAAGTTCAATAGAGGTTAGTGGATTCTCATGTTGCTGGTTTGTTTACTTTTTATCTCCACTTGACCTACATTAAAAAGTCAAGATTTTTGGCAGGAGGAGTTATTTGAAAAGGAAATGTAATGTTGTAGGGATGGTTAAAGTGACTATGAAAATTCTATCTATGTAATTTTAGAGAGATTGATTTAAGTCCACATGGTTAGTTTGTTCAATCACAGTTTCACTACTTGGCTTCAATGGCGATAAGAAAACATGTCTATTAGGCTCTGTTTCTTACCACTCTGCGAACCACAGTCAGTGTCAGTGACTCATTAGGTTTTGGTGGTATAGACCTGGCTAATGTTTTGGGTGCAATCTGGCATAACATACCAAATTGTAAAACAATACAGATACATGTGTCACATCTAAAGACAATTTTGGTTGTGATTCGTAGCAGAGAAGAAAAATTAGTAAAATCTAGGACGTGTTTTTATTTTCCCCTTGTTCCCAAGGCTATCATCCTTTGAATCAGGATTGTGAACAAACGAAAGTGCTTCCTAGTGAAAAAAGCAAAACCCGTTAAACTCAAGCACATTAAAAAATGCAGTATCGTTTTCACTTTCTAAAGTATTGATGTCAAGGTATACTGAAAACAACAGTTAACCTTAGGAATGGATACGATAACAGAAACATCCTTCATGTGTGTGCTCTAGCCAGAATTCCAAGATTAATTTGAGAAACGTAAACGCAGTTATTCCTCGTATGGAACACAGGATCAGGGTTTCTCAACCTCAGCACTATAGACATTTTGGGCCAGATGATTTGTTGTGGGAACTGTCCTGTGCACTGTTGGGTATTTAGCAGTAACCCTGGTCTCTACCCACTATAGACAGATGCTGCTAGAACCACCAGCTTTCCCCCTTTTCCCCAAATTGTCTCCACACGTTGCCAAAAGTCCCAGCATTGGGGGTGTGGGGAAGGGGCAAAGCCATCCCTAGTGGAGAACCAGTATGCTAACAACTCTCCCGGGTTTTATGCTTATTACATTCGGTATTATAATTTAAAAGCAGAATTTACCCATGGAGAGTATTTGAAAGATCCATAATCTTTGCTAGGAAGTTGGTTGTTTTTTAAAGGAACTGTATCCTCTACCTGGTAGACAGTGGCTAGAAAAAAGGTCTTCTTGTGAACTTTCTGTGCTAGGATTTAGTGACACACTTAGAGGAGTGGTGATTATAAGACCTTTCTGTTTTAAAGCCCATGGTATTCAATGGCATGTTTTAAAAATTATGGTTAAAGTAAATGGAGTGGAAATTGTATAATTCTCATATTGACTTCATTTCAAAGCAGAAAATAACATTTAGATTTAGAGAGAAACAAGTTGTCAACAGCTTTGGGAAATCTCTAGGGATGCCTAACTATGCCAAAGACCATGGGAATAAAATTGTGCCTTTTGTCAGTAATGTTGCAGTGAAGAATCCTATTTTCATCCTTTTGTCCACACGATTTTCTTATTTATAGTATCCAAGTATATGAGTGAGAGTATTGGTGTCGTTAAGATGCTTCTGTCAACAAATCTTCATGTATATGGTTTGTTTTTCCTTTTGTGTTTTTTTGGTAAGTTTACTTATATTTCTCTACAGTTAAATAAAAATGGATTCACAATATACTGGGTTTAGGCTTTACAGCTATTGGCCTTATAATTGGACTTTTATGCATATGTGAGAGTGTGTGTGCATCCGTTCTCGGGAGGACAGCCATTTGCCTTCATTTTTATACCCATTTATAATCCTCTCCCTTACAGTGTCATCCACTTAGAGCAAGTACGTTGTCTATTGAAAGGAAAAGCTTTCTGCAAGACCTGCGCAGTTTAAACTCATCCAGATCCAGATTCTGTATCAAAGCACATGTCAGGAGTCAGAATATCCCTAAATTACAATAGGTCACTCATCTTCCTTTCCCCTTTCAATCTGGGGTCCACTATGAATGCAGTGGTTTGGCTTTCTCTGGGAGTGCACTAGCCCAGCAGGGCACCCATTTACTCTTCTAGCTGCTGATCTGCCCAGGGCTCCTCACTGAGCTGCCCCACATAAAGTCTGAACATCCTGACATACTCCCTATTCAATAAGTTAGGTTGAACAGTTAATTTTCTTCCATCCATCTTAACACCCCCCCATCTTTTCTTAAAGTTCAAGACAATTCAACATTTTCACAGCTTACAGGAAATAAAAAGTACTGTGAAAACCTTGCATCCCACTATTATCTCCCATCTGCCCATTTTCTATCTTCCCCCAGTCACAGTTAACCACTTTTGGCAATTTCTTATGTGTCCTTCCAGAATTAAAACACACACACACACACACACACACACACACACACACACGTGCGCGCGCGCGTACAAGCAAATTGTACTTTCTTCTATTTCTTACACAAAAGAGAGGAGGTTGTAGGTGCTGTGCAATGCACTCCTGTTTTCACTTAGCAATTTTTCCTGTGGGGACCTTTCCAGAGTTGTACTCAAGACACTTGCTTACCGTTCACCCTTTCCTATAGTTGTAAATATTATTCTTTATATGAATGCACAATACTTTATTTAACCATTCCCCTGTAGATGGACATTTGAGTTTGTTCCATTCTTTCACTATCATTAGTAGTCAGCAATGAAAAATGCTTCATTGTTATGGTTTGCACAAGTGTAAGGATATATGAACGATAAATCCACAAAGTGAAATTGCAGGGCTAAGGGGTATCTGCAGTTGTAATTTTGATAGATTTTGGAAAATCACCTTCCAGAGAGGCAATCTTAATAGTGACGTAGGACTGTGACTCTTTCCCCATGGCCTGGCCAATGGAGTGTTATCACAATTTAAAGTTCTAACAGGGTGGCAGGTAAAAATGGTGTAGTTTTAATTCACATTTCTTTTTTTATGAATGAAGTCGAGATGTATCATCCAGTCCTGCTTGTTTCTTCTGAATTCCTGTTAGATTATGCCCCTTGAACTCTCATAATTTTAGGCAACATGAAATCATATGAGGGCTGTTCAGAAGGTCAGCCCCCATGTAGGACCCTCCAGCTACCAGTGATTGTGTTTGGATATCAAAGTTGACACAGCTCACCTCATGTGTGGCTCTCTTTCTCTTGGAGATAGTTCAATGTTTAAATGAGAGTTTCATAACTGTGAGTTTGTATTTTTTTTCAGATAATTTACATATTCTAAGATTACCTGTTTTATTAATTCATTTGTTTTCACTCATCATGCCAAACATTTTTTCTTTCCTGTGTAAGTTCTTTGGAATTATGACTAAAGAGTACTATTTTCTATTATCACAAGCCTGCAATTCTCCCCCCATTTCCATCAGATGAAGAACAAAAAATCAAGGGTGTTCTTATCAAAAATGATCTTTTAGATATCCTCTTTTCCATTGCATTCTCTCTTATATAGATGGATGTAGACGTCAACATGTGAATGTGCTCATATAGGCACTCAGCATTCATCCAGTATTCATTGAATGCCTACTGTGTGGCAGGCACTGCAATAGGACCTACCATTGTCTGTTGCAGCCCAGCAAAGACATTTGAGTATTCATCAATCTTACCTACATTGTGTGTGGGTAGAAGAGACTTTGAAGGGACAGCACATATTGTACAATCTATCAAAAGATCAACTGGCAATTGGGACACCGAGTTCTATTCTTGGATTTGGCCTTATCTTGCTGGATCGAGCAAGTTCTTTCATCTCTATGGGCCTCAGCTTTCTCATCTGTGAGAAATGTAATGTTGACTAGAATAGATGATATTTACATCCCTTCTAGTTTTGACATTCTAAGATCATAATGCCCATATGCTACTTTTACAATTTAAAAAAATATACAAGAATCCACATTTAAATACTAACAAAAATAATTGCCCCCCCTACCTTTTGTGGATACCTCTCTAAGGATTCATATTCATTCTTTTCCCATCTGGAGATGGCAGGACATGCATTTTCCACAGTGATATATTAGAATTTGTCATTATATGTAAACATTTGCATTAAAAAATCTCCTAGGACATTATTCAACATTTATGACATATTTTTGTTGAAGTATCTGTAAGTGATTGAAATGTCACAAATATAAATCTCAGCAGAAATCTTTAATAATAGACAGGTTCTGGAGAAGGCCAAAGTGTCTGGGGAAAGGCTGTCAGAAGCAGACAATGTGATGATGGGCTGTGTTCTTTAGGAATATCTAGACCCTTGCTATGGAAGGATCAGCATCCCTCAGATGGCAGATATTATAGTCCAACTCTTCTTCTGGAGGCAGGACACCTGCCTATGAACCTGGATGCAGTGATTTATTTTTGCAAGATGCTTATGAACATTACACAGTATCACTTTATCAAGTCACCCTCACCTGGGGGTTCTCCATACTCCTCTTCTGATCTCTGTTATATTCACCCTGGGTTATTCTTCAGGTTAAGCTATTTCGTGTGTCATGGCAGTAGGTCAGACTGTAAACTCAGTTTTGAAATAAGCCAGAGAAAGATAAGTGCCATATGATTTCACTCATATGTGGAATTTAAGAAACAAAACAAAGAAAGAACAAAAGAGACAAAAAACCAGATTCTTAAGTACCGACAACTGGTGGCTACCGAGTGGAGGTGGGGGGCGGGAGGTATGGGTGAAACAGGTGATGAGGATTAAGAGTACACCTGTCTTGATGAGCACTGAGTGATGTGTGGAATTGTTGAATCACTATATTGTACACCTGATTCTAATATAACACTGTACGTTAATTTTACTGGAATTAAAAAAATAATTAAAAAAACCTGTAAACTCATTTTAAAAATTTATCCTATTTCAGTGACTTTCTATCAATTTTGGACGAGTTAAATAATTTTATTGGTTCTCTTTAATGCAAAATACTTAGATTAATGATATTAACGTATCACTTATTACTCTGGATAAAAAATATCTCCTATTATTTTCAAATTAACATGACTTAGTGGGAAAGAGTGGGTTTTTGGAATCTTGTTTTAAATACCAGTTTCATCAATTATCATTTGTAATTCACCAGCCTTATATTTATCTGAGCTTCAGTTTATTTCTCAAACGATGATACTGGTAATTTTCAAATTGTCATGAGGTTAGAAATAATGTGTGAACATATAAAACTATCTCAACACAGTAGGACTCAATATGTTTTAGTTGTTTTATCATTATCATTATTACTACGAATGATCAGCTAAAATAGCCACTAGCAATTTTTCCTCTCATTTTTTCATGTAAGGCAAAAATTAGGAAATTAGGTCTTGTTATTTTCTTTTTAATTACTTATTTGTTTTTGAGAAATACTTATTTCTAATTGCTATTTGAAAACATCTAGCAACTTATATGAGGAACGTGCAAATACTGGATGAATTCAAAGAGGGATGAATCACTGCTCACGCGCTCTGCTAATTGATCACTTTGTACGCATAGCATTCTTATGCCAAACGCAGAGCTCTTTAAAAATTTTTTTCTTTTTCTCTTTTTGATAGAGACAGAACGCAACTGAGGGAGAGGCAGAGAGAGAAGGAGACACAGAATCCAAAGCAGGCTCCACGCTCCAAGCTGTCAGCACAGAGCCCAACAAGGGGCTGGAGCTCACAAACTTCGAGATCATGACCTGAGCGAAAGTCTGACGTCCAACGGACTGAGCCCCCCAGGCGCCCCCCAGAGGCAGAGCTCTTTAATGAGGTATTTTCCCCATGATTGCTGTTTTAAACAAATTCATTATCATACAAAAACAACATCATATTTTATTGAATACAATTGGACTTTTCTAGTATTAAGTTTGAAGACTTATGAAGAAAGCAATTTTGTTTTTAAAGGAGAACAGGAGACCAAAATCTCAGAACAGAGTAATAGTCTAGAAAAGAGGCGCAAGGATGCATTTCAGAGCTCATTTAGCCTGAAGGACGTGACGCGGCGTTGTTCTGAGCAGAGCCTCTAGGTGGCAGAGGAGCACCGCGCTACGGCGCAGACTTCCTACCGCCGCCGGCGCAAGTGGCCACAGCACCCTGCGGATTTCATGGTCCGCGCACACGGAGTGGAAGGTGGCAGTACCCATTCACCGAAGTTATTAATTATGCGCTTCACATAAATGCTTAATTTATACTTTTAGGCCAGTGTATACCCCTATTAAAAATAGTTACTTAAATGTAGGAGAGCAGGATGTGTAATATAGCACATCAATTTTTAAAAAGACAAACATTCTTGGGAGATTGGCCTCTCAGTATTTCCTTTTTTTTTTCTTTTCCAGCCTTTTAGTATTTTAAAACCAATGATTTTTTTTTTTTTTTTTTTTTTTTTTTTTTTTTGCAGATGGAGAGATCTTAAGAAAGTGGCCTGAGAGCAGAGTGGTTAAACTTCAGACTCCGAACTCTGTGTGGTCTGGATCTGAATCCCTGCTCCCACGTTTGCTGTGTGTTCTTGAGGAAGGTAGGTGCACTCTCTGAAATTTGATTTGTAGTCTGGACAAAGCCGCGGTGCCTCTGTTATTAGGCGGTTGCGCAGGTTAAACCCGCAAACGTGGTAAAGCACAGAACGTGATGCATAGGAAAATGGCAGAATTTGAACCTGAGGAGATACTAATACAAATTAGATTGGTTTATTCAAGTTGAATGGCATGCGTCATCAGAATGTGAGACATTAGTAGGCTCTGAGGCAGTTACCAGGCATCCCAACAGCTTTTCATATGTTGCTCTTTAAATGAAAGAATGTGCCTAATCTCCATTTCTCCCTGACAAAATGTGTTGGGCGAGGGAGGGCTGGTCACAAAGTTCTGACAGACAGGAAGCTCAGGGGCACAACATAAGCACACCACTCTGACATAGCTTCTCAGTAGGAGAATTCTGGTACTTTCTAAAAAATCAGCCTAAGTAGTCTTGTCAAAGACGGCTGACTTTCAAAGAGGAGAGGGAAGAGGAGGTGCGCTTTCCCTGATACCTGGTGCAGCGCCTTGTGATACCAGATTCTAGTGAAAGTCGGTGCCCTAAAGAAGCACCTACCAAAGGAATCATAGGGAAGTCACAGAAAGTGATGTTTTGAGTAGTTTTTCTATAACAAATGGAAAGGAACTCTTATAGTTATAAAATGCAGGCCTCTTGGGATGAATATGACATGTTAAACCAGTATAATTGCAGCAAGGTGTGAGAGGCAAATCTTTATTTAAATCCCACTTGCCTCCTCTTTCTGTATTTTGGCCTGATTTTTTTCATTCTCCGTGAACTTTTCACCCATAAATTAATTGGGAAGCACATGGATAGTGATATGAGAAAACAAAGGAGGCAGAGCTCTAAGTACTTTCCTAGGTGTTCACAGATGCATCTACCTGAAAATGAATGGAAAAACGAAACAAACTTTGGTTCTTACTTAGAAACAGCAGCACATCTAAATGCCAATATTTAACTTACACCCTGTTCTCCATGCCCAGGGGTGTGAAGAAATGGGGAAATGTAGCCTTTCTTCTCTGCTTTTCCTGCATGGAGCAGAGTTAACAGACATGTTTTGGGGTTGGGAAGCCTTCCGGGACAGGAACCTTTTCTTCCTCACGGATCTGCCTCCCCAGGGCAGCTGGCCAGTCCTGCTCTTCTCTGCACTGCACCGCTGAACTGGCCTGCACCCTGTCCTCCCCCTCCGCACCTCTCATGGCGAAAGGATCATGGGGTCCCTGTGGACCTGAGGCAGGGAGCCCTCTGTGTAAAGCAGAAGTTGCAATTGTTGCCCAGTCCAGTGCGGCTTTTTCATTGCTCATTGGCAAGTTACACATAAGGGGAAGAGTCCCTGTGTTCTTTGGTTTTGAAGCTTGTGGAAGTATTACATAGGCATCAGTAGATACTGCTTTAAATAGTGGCTTCAATTCATTCAGATTGCAGTTATTTTGTGCCTATTCCATGCTGCATGCTGTCAGTACCAAATAGAGTAAAACATGGTGCCTGCTCTTAGATGCTCATGGGAGAGAGGTGGACAAAGACAAAAGGGGTGATTACGTTGCCCACACACCTGGTACATGGTTAGCCTACTGTTTTCCTGGAATTATTCTCTTTGAGAGCTGTGGTGATGGGCAATGAATTAATTGTGGAGGTGGTGTGGTGAGGTGAGGGAAGAAAAAGGAAGAGAAATCAACCTCACACATTATTTCAAGAATATCTCAGCACTGCATATCATGGAACACCCTCTCGAGCAAAAAATGTCAGTAGTTGGGTCTTGTACATTACAATCTACTTGATTAGGAAATTACTTGCAGGGATATAGGGGGCACCCTGGGGTGTCCATGATGACTTGGAATGAACACGTTTTCTTTATCAACTGCTGTCTCTCTCTGTTGGGAACATCCATTATTATATTTACAATGTAGCCTCTGAAATCTGAGACAAGACCATAGGAAAGAGATAAAAATTTCATTTTAAAAATTTAGCTGGAAGGAGGAAGAAGGGAATTGTTAGGATGTGGGGATTTTAAGGTCTCCAAATGTATTGCATGAAAACTTTTTATGTGATCACGGAGAGAACTCTGGGATAGTTTGAATTTATCGTCTCGGAAGTAGCAGATGTATGAATAGATTTAATTGTCTTAAAACAGTGTGATCTTGGGGCGCCTGGGTGGCGCAGTCGGTTAAGCGTCCGACTTCAGCCAGGTCACGATCTTGCGGTCCGTGAGTTCGAGCCCCGCGTCGGGCTCTGGGCTGATGGCTCGGAGCCTGGAGCCTGCTTCCGATTCTGTGTCTCCCTCTCTCTCTGCCCCTCCCCCGTTCATGCTCTGTCTCTCTCTGTCCCAAAAATAAATAAACGTTGAAAAAAAAAATTAAAAAAAAGAAAAAAAACAGTGTGATCTTAAGACAAAGGTCAATATTGATACAGTGCTTGGATGTAGCCTTTTGGGATAATGACATTTTCAGATGTGAGATTTGTTTTTGCCATCCCTTTTCTTATAGGTAATCATAATGTTACCATATGTGTCAATATTACTGGAGCCTGTTATTCATGTTTTTTGAATGAGATATGAAGCACCAACAAGGTGCAAACTACCATCTAGAACATGAGGGAGAAATAGACTCATTAGATGATCATAAGCACATGAATAAATGGGGCCATCCGTCTTGCTTATAGAAACTGGGGGGTTGACTCTTCGAATATTGAGAACAATTGAATATAAGTAATTGTGTGTGTGTGTGTGTGCACATACATGTGTGTTTGCGTGTATTTCCACAAGCCAAAATTTATAATGTGCTTCTGCCATCTTTATTAAAAGTCTTTAAAATGTAAAAATATGAAGAAACACGTATTTATCTGAAGCATGAAATACCCCCACCCAGGAAAACCTTTCAAAATTTCATCTTTGTCCTAACACCCAGGAAGTGACAATCATTCATCACCTATAATTAACACATCCTTTCTTCCCTTTCCTACCCAAGCACAAGGATTGCAAAATGAGTCATGCGGTTCCGTAGTAAATAACACTGTCTTCAGCAATTTATTTCCACGTCTGGATACATGTATCATTTAATTTGTCAATTCTGAAAATTTATTCTGCTCAGTTTTTATTCTCAAATGCAAACATACACGTACCTGATACTGCAAATATGGAATGAAAATCTTTGTTTTGTAATATTAAGAAAAGCTCTGTTTGTTTACAGACCTTTAATTTCAATATGACAACACGATTTATCAAAAGCAGCACAGTATTTAAGTAAGGTGAAATAGTTTTATGAAATGCAGAGACATCCTCTAGTTGAAGAAAGATCATGGGACTAATATAGGCATTTAGTCTACTTAATTTTATATTCGTGCGAAGCTAATCATTGATGAGTTCCCTCCTCCAGAATAGTGTTTGAATTAATAAAACAAATTTTAGTATTTAGTGTGCTAGGCTATCATGTAGAATATATGCTCAATCAATATACGGTTATTTAAAGTCAATTTTGGATTGTCTTCCTTTAGGGAAAGTAGCATTTGTATAGGTAATCCACAGTTATTTGTTCTAGTGTCTTAATGTGTGTTTGATTGTCAGTGATTTTATTGAAATGCGTGGGAAATCAAAACTTTATATACAGGACATCCAATCATCTAACTGAAAATTAACTCACCTGGCTTTTTGGCTTCCATTTTGGGATTTGATAGTGTCATTTTTGGGAGAAATACAAATAGCCAACATAAGGTAGATAGTCTTTATCCTTTTCATCAGGTCGGATGGATGATAAAACACTTTGATTTAAAATGATAAGCAAAAGATCACAAATACATATATGGCAGGAGAGTAACTGACAAATGATTCTATTAATATCTCTATTTAATTGTGGCAATGGAAGTCTGAAACTTAAACAGATTCTCTTACTGTTAACACTTTTTCCATGAGTAATTAACAGGTAGCTTTATTATTTTTAATTTTTTATTATTTTTTGTTTTTTGAGAGAGGAAAGGAGAGAGTGATTGCAAGCAGGGGAGGGGCAGAGGGAGGGACAGAATCTCAAGCAAGGCCCCATGCTCAGCGACCAGTGAGATCATGACCTGAGCCGAAATCAAGAGTTGGACACTCAACCGACTGAGCCACCCAGGTGCCCCAGATAGCTCTATTATTTTTCAAGTTCTTCCCAGTCTTTAGGGCAAATGAATGATAAAAGGTAGTAGGTAACTGAAACAGTTAAATTACTTTCTCGAAAATTCTAACCAGTTATGTGCGTGCTACATAATCAAGGCCAAGACAGATAGTTTAACTGAAATAAACAATTCCTTTGGTTTGCTCATATAATTAACATTTGTCTGTCTCTGAGAATGTGTTCTGTTTCTCAGTGTTATATTTTCTGTCAACTTCAGAAGGAGCTCTCTTAGTTTCAGGAAAAAAAAATGTAAATTAAATTCAGTGTCTTTTTTTTATCCTTAAAACACATCTGTAGGCCATCCGGGTGACAAGTATTATCAACTACAAGTTGCTGAAAGATGAAATTGGATTTTACCAGTGGCCCTGAAAATGATGACCTCTTGAGTTACTCGCTCTAGTGAATTGCTCGGCTCTCACACTACTGGGTTGAACGGATGTTTATTTTGTCTGTTTGATGAGTAACTCCTTTCCCTTGAAACTCTTTCTGGTGTTCCCAGAATTGCAAATTGTTGGAGAGTCCTACCTGTGGCAGGTGAAGTTCCTCCAGACCCTCCACTGTTCTCCAGACCCCGGGGTGGGGCGGGGGTGGGGGAAGGGATTATGCTCATATTCCTACAGCTCTACTGACACTGGCCCTTCCAAATGAATGCTTAATTAAGGACAAAGATAAACATGAAGAAGTCTCCCAAAATGTATAGGAATTATGTTGGTAGGCATTGGTTTTATAGTTCCAAGCACCACAGGAACACAGATAATACATAATTACTCAAAGGATAACATTTTTGTCTCTGACCCCAATAGTCCTGCCCAGTCCTATACCCCTTAACTAAGAAGCCCCCTTCTCATCCTTTCCACATGGTCATTTTTGATTTTTCAGCCAGTGGAAGAATCCCACTTGTGTTCTCGTTGGGCATCTCAGTGAATTGGTAAGACCTCGGTTTTCCAGCGAGGAGTCAAAGAATGTGTGCAGTCTGATTTTCCTCTTTTCAGTCATTTCCCCTTGGAGGTCTTGCTTAGAAATTGCTCACTGTTAATTTCAGCTGTGGCACTGTGTGAGCTTCTGGCTCGCAATGCCCATCAGGGTTTCTCTCCCTTCGTTCACAAAGAACCCTAGTTTGGCAGTGATTTTTATTCCCTTTTCCTTTTGAGTGTGCATACCTTTAAATGTACGAGTGTCAGCTCGACATTTTCGTAACTTGGATTGAAAATAACATAGAGGATGCATACCTGCCATGCCCCTGTGACCCCCATTTAGTCATAGGCTGTTCTGTACTCATAATTTACTGACGAAAAAGAAAATAATGCTATTGCTTGATAGCTCACTGCATTTAGGATTCTCAGATATATGGATGAGCTAAGGTCCTAAGGAAAAGTTGCATAAACTGGAGTCATAAAAAAAGCATACTGCTGAGACTGTCTTTGAAAATATGTAGCTTAGAATAAAGGGGCTGATTTTGCCATGGCAGTAAAATTGCAGTAGGTCAGCTCCTGCAGTTTTGATTGCTGCTTAGAATTTCAGAATTCAGACGTTATGAAAATGCAGGCGCAGTCCACGTGTGCATTCAAAAGATATATAGTTTAAAAGGCAAAAAAAAGTTCAGATCACTCTGGAATATCTCTTTGTACACAGTGTAATATTCTCTTATTTATATTTTAAATCAGATTTTCTAGAACATTGGCATGTAAGAAATTGAACGGCATGGAAATTGCATAATTTAATTATAAAACTTTTTTACTTGCCAAGAATAGGAACAATTCTTATTAAACAGGACAGCTAAATATTACATTATATAATACCATAACTCACACAATAAGCCAACTTCAACCTAAGAAATTAGTTTTGCATAAGCCCGGCTATTAGTATCAGCTGCCAGGGGACTGACGTGTTCATTATTATTATTCTCCCTTGTTGAGGTTTCAAGGTAGTGGGATTTCTTAACAGAAGTTCTTGCGAGAGTAGGTAAAATAGTGAAGGGCTGAGAAAATTTCTGAGAGGTTCTAGGATTGCAAAATTGCACCCTGAGCCAGAGGAATGCTCAGAGATGTTTCACCAGCAATGTTATGGGGGAGCAGACATAATACCTTCCACACCAAAGGCTAACGGCCAAAACATCAGGAACTTTCCCTGCTGAAAAATACACGGTGAGATAAGTCAAAAGCAAATAAGCAGACTATTTATTTTTAATGTTCCACTGGAAAATGACTGCTTTAAAAATAAATATTGTGTGCCCAGGAGAGGGGAATTACTTGGTAGTAACTGACTCTTGAATGGGCTTTCATTACTTCCTCATTATTTCATTTAAAACAAGCTTTTAATTTGCTATTTAAAAAAAAATAATGTTATCTGGAGATGTTACCATGGTAACCATGCCTTAGCAACCAACCATGAGTGCCGCCCAAATAGTACTCAAAAATCAGAGAGTCCAACAGTAATAACACAGTGAAACTGCCCCCATTCTCACCTGTGGAAGCTCTAAACAACTAGCTGGTAATGAAAAGATGGAAAAGAGGGAAGGACGAGGGCATAATCTTGAGTGGAAGGAATTGAAAGGAAAAGGGATTTACAAAATTATGCCCACGGCAGGTTCTTTTCTTAAAGTGATCACGGCATCTTAAAAGTTAAACTGGAAGGAATCAAAATCTCTGTTTGGCGTGGGGGGGCACAGCCAAAAGAGAAAGCAAGTCCAGTAGACCGTGGAAGAACTGGCTCGGATAGGGGTCGGGGAGGCTCAGGAGGAAAGAGAATGCCCAGACTGTGGTGTAGACAGACACCTTTCCAAACTCCATTTTAAGGCCATATTCTAATGTTCCAGCATGTGTGCGTGTATGAGCACATGTGTGTGTGTGCGTGCATATGTGTGTGTGTGTAGGGAATTGTTTCTCAAGTTGAGTCAAAACTAGGCTTCAGAATCTGGTTGTGTTTGACAGAGGGTGTGCCCTTTCCTCTCAAGCATATGTTTACATGTGAGTGTAATTGAGGAGTGAGTTACATTTAAAAAAAAAAGCTTTTGGGCAGTTGTTTTTAATGCAGGGACTCTTGAGAGAAGACTGTAGGCCCACGGTTGTTATTTCCTAAGTAGACTTCTCTAGTAGGTTTGTTTATTCTACCTCCTATGGATCCCTTGAACTCATTTCCTCCTCCCTGTTTCCACTGACACCGCTTTTTGGCTTTGGTTCTTATCACCTTTCTCCTGCCGGCAGTTGCTCTTCAGCATTTTCTCCCTAGATTCCATCCTTCTGTTACTTTGTGTTTTGTAAAAGTGATTGTACTATAATGCTAGATTGATCACCTCACTGTCTTAAAATCCTATAATGAATTCTGACTGCCTTTTGGAACAAATCCTCACTTTATCCTTCCTGATAAGCCCCTGCTTACTTCTGGCCTCATAGGTTGACTGATCCTCTCTCATAATTTACCCTCCACCATTAACAGATCTTCTAAGTTCCTGGTCTACCTGATTTCCTGCCTCCCCTTCTCTGTGGGCCTGGAATCCTGCCTTTTCACCTCCCTCTCCATCCCATGCTTCCTTCCAACCAGCAAGAGGAGAGCAGTTGAAAAAGGAAACCATGTAGCTGGTTGGCTTCATAACTGACTATTTGTCATTTATTGAAATGGCAACCTGTCAAAAAACCTTTTCTGACTCATTTTCCCAATCAGTTGATACAAAGAGCATTATGCTCTTTCTCAGTTTCATTGGGAATATCAGTTCCATTTACTAAAGTACATTGAAATTCATTGATAAAATTTTATTCTTCTAGTAATGACAATATTATTTGCATGAAACAATGTAAATGAGAAGAATACGCATATTATTTTGCAACATTTAAAAAATCTGGTCAAACTAAGAAACTCAGGTCAAGTTCCACTAATTGGCAACAACGGTGGTAACACTAATCTTCATCTTGTAGGCCTAGCAGAGGCATTCACAGTGAGGTAGTTGGGGGAAGATAGCTGTGAGGAGAATGACCAGATTCTCTCAGAGTTATTTGGGGAAATTTGTGTCATACGAGAGTGTAGTCTGGATAATATCTGGTTCTCCCTTCCTAATGAATTTAGAGAAAACTAGATGGCTCTCAAGCTCCAGTGTGTATCAGAATCACCTGAAGGGCTTGGTAAACCATCGTCACGTCCCAGTTCCAGAGTTTCTGAATTAGTAGGTTTGGGATGGGGCCTGAGAATGTGCATTTCTAACACATTCTCAGCTAGCGCTAATGCTGCTGGTCTCGGGCTAGATTTTGAGACTCACTCGGCTAATGACTCTAAAAGTGCCCACATTCAACTTTGTGCATTTAGGGCGTAATTATAAACATGCCACTGCCCTTTGAGTTATACAGTCACTTTTGTAAGATGTAGGTAGGAAATAGTTACAACATACAACATAAAAAGGGAACTAATGTCTTTTGTTAGTTTCAACAAAATGATTTAATACCTTTTTCCTTAAAAAGAAAAAAAATACACAGGAGGGTAAAAGCAAGAGAGAATCGTTGCAAAAGTCCCAACAAGACTTGAGTTTAGGCAGCACGAGTGAGCTTAAAAATAAAAATGCATGCACATATACCACTTTTTAATCCAATATAATGTTCCTTCTTGATTGTCTGATAAATAAGCCACAATACACTTAAGGGGTATCAGTTATGGTAGAGATGGTTGTGTGATTTTCAAAATAGCTGAGAATTACATTTAATAATAGTAATAGAGGGGCACCTGGGTGGCTCAGTCGGTTAAGCATCCACCTTCGGCCCAGGTCATGATCTCACGGCTTGTGGGTTTGAACCCCGCGTCGGGCTCTGTGCTGACAGCTCAGAGCCTGGAGCCTGCTTTGGATTCTGTGTCTCCCTCTCTCTCTGCCCCTCTCCCACTCACATTCTGTCTCTCTCTCTCAAAAATAAATAAACATTAAATAAGAGTAATAGAAAAGAAAGATGATTTTTTTGTTGTTGTGGGAAATAAAAATGAGAGAATTAAATTATCATATTCTTTTTTTATCATTCTCAGTCATTCATCATGCAGTAACACTAGCAAGAATCAAGCTTGTTTTCTTCTGTAATTCATTTTCTCACGATGGGATAAGTGATAATGGAATGAATAAACATCAGTATTTTTTTCAAAAGCAATTGTTAGGCTATGTCCGGAGTTAAGTACACATTCAACTCAATTTTGTGTTCTTCTCTCACTTCCATTTTCATTATTGTAAACATATATTTTTTTAAATTTCCATCTGATCACCCTTTGTATTGTCCATTCCCACATGAAGTTTAAAGTATTATTTATTAAGGCAAGAACATCTACCAGTATATTCTGTAAATGTTTTCAGCTTTAATAAGGATGAGATGGCTAAGGCTTTTCTAGATAAGTCTCAATGATCTAGAAAATGCAATTAATCAGAGTAGCTCATTCCCTGAGATTTGGGTGCCTACAAGGTGCCTCATGTATGAAATTTCCGAATCTGCTAATATTATGCATTGAGGTACCTAAAGCAGCTATGTTCGGTGAGCAAAATCACATGTGCATTAAATCCATAAACATAGCTTTATTAGCCTAGCATTCCAACCAACAGATGATTATATATATTGTAAATTCTGAGAAGAACTATCATTCTTATAGGAAGTGAGTTGCAAAGCAGTTACTTTTATTATTCTGCCTAGTGACATTTAAAATTCATATATAATATGGTCACGCAGAAATTAAACCAATAGTACCTCAAACAATAACAGCAATAAAAACATATTCAGTAGCATTGGAATCCTTTTTTTCATCGTGAAATGATCTTATGTTTGTAAGATTAATTGTGCCATCATCACAGTGTGTGACTTAAATCATTTAAGTTGTTGGAAATAATTTTAGTTAGGAGAGTGCACCTCAGCTTCTTGCAAACACACAATTTATAGGACCTAAATGAGAGCATTCATTTTAGCTCAGAACATACTAATTTATTAGCCTAGAAGTACTGTTAAACCTCCTGACTAATCAAAAATATGTGTTAGAGTGAGTTGCTGTTATGAATTCAGCCTTTTGGAACTTTCTACCTCTCTTTTCAATTTTCAGTTTGAGACTGTTCTGTTGCTTAATTCCCATCATAATTAATTAATTTATAAATAATTTATGCCCCATCTCCTCCAAAGAAAGGATTTAAGGAGGCTGCATTTAACTAGGAAACTACCATAAATATGTAATGAGGTGGATTTCAGTATCCTCTCTTTGGTGACTGGAAGGTCACTCCTCCTTGCCTAGGAGAATAGTGCAATACAGCCGTGTCTATCAGGAGCCCTCTTCCTCCTGCTCTGCCTGTCTCACTTCGGGGGTGTGGGTGCTTGTCCTAGTCAAGACCAGCTTCCAATTCTCTTTCTTCCACATATTAGCTTTGTGATCTGGGGCAGGATACTTAATCTCTCCAAACCCATGTTCTATCTTTAATACAGGGATGATAATTACAGGTACCTCACAGGGTTGTTCAGAGGATTAAAGGAGTTATTATACATAGAAGCTTAGAAAAATACCTGGCAGGTAGTAAACAATACTCAAATGCTAGCCATTGATATTTTACATCCTTCTGTTCTCAACTAAAATACTATTTCCTCAAAGATGCCTCACTGAGATGCCACCTTAAACCAATACTGATATCTTAGGAGCCTGCACTTTTCTTCATGATCTGTACCATCATTTGCCATTGATATTTAAGGTGCGTAATCTGTTTTTCCCATAGCTGTGAGCTCCAGGAGGGCAAGAATGTGTCTGACTCAATGCTCTATCTCTGATATTTAGTACAGTGCCCACCACAAAGCAGTCATTTATTAACTGTTGAATGAATGCATCCAGAGAGACCTGTCTGTAAACATGCTAATTGAGATGGGATTACAAATAATTATTTTGTTAGTTTTGCAAATTTTTATTTAAAAATGTTTAACAATTAATATGTATTTTCCTTATGCAATAAGAAAAGGAAGTAAAATCTTATCATATCACCTTTATGTACTATTGTTAAGTCGCTTCAGTGAGGCAACAGTGGGGCCGAAGTATGGAGTACATTTTTTTTTTTAAAGGACCACTGGAGTAGATTAGTAGTTGTCAATCGGGGGTGATTTTGTCTCCCAGGAAACATTTGGAAATATTTTCAGACATTTTTTGGTTGTCAAAACTGGGAAGTTGCTACTGGTATCTAGTTTGCAGAGGCCAAATTTAACAGAGGCCATGATTATTTAACAGAAATCATCCAGCCTGAAATGTTAATGGTGCCACAGTTAAAGAACCCTAGCTTAAATGGATGGAACCTTGTAAAAAATAGTTAAGTTCGTGCAATTTACAAAATCGATTGAGCTGTTAAATAATGGGACATCAAAATTTTGAAAATTAGTAAAATTTACTGTGACTTAAAAAAAGTTTTTTGGTAATTTGTATTTGCTTTGTGGCATGACTTACTGGTAGTAAAGTAAAAATGAGTATTTAATGTCATATATTCACCCATATGGTCTGTGTCAGTAGAGAACTTTGTACTGTGCTATAGATTTTTCCCTTTTTGACCAATGGAAGTGGTTTTAAAAGAACAGTGTCAATTGACTGCTTGTTCACACGCTTATAAATGCCCAATTTGATGGAAATTAAAAAAATTTTTTTTTTACATTTATTTTTGAGAGACAGAGAGAGACAGAGTGTGAGCAGGGGAGGGGCAGAGAGAGAGGGAGACACAGAATCTGAAACAGGTTCCAGGCTCCAAGCTGTCAGCAGAGAGCCCGACGCGGGGCTCGAACCCACGGACCGTGAGATCATGACCTGAGCCAAAGTCAGATGCTTAACCGACTGAGCCACCCAGGTGCCCCGAAATTTTTTTCAAGAGCAGTTCATGAGTCAATTTAGCCATAATTATTGGGCAAAGAATACAAATAACCATACTGGTTGTAGATTGTTCTATACAACATACTGGTTATAGATTGTCCTTGTAGCTCTATAGTAATAAAACAGAAAGAAGGTAGGGCCGTTTAATGTTCATGAGTCTGGTCTATTTGAATTTGAGGGTAACATGTGGGAGAGGATCCACCAGTACAGGCTAGGTGGTACTACAGTAACATCTTTGGTTTAACCCAACAAAGGTTTATTTCTTCTTTGGAGTCCATTGTGCATCTGAGTGACTCTCCCAGACAATTGTCTACGTATGACAATTCTGCCTTCCAGGCTGAAGAAGGTGCCCTCATCTTGGAGCTGCACTGCTCCAAGTACATCCTATGGCCATGGTGCATCATATGGCCTTGTTAGTTGGTGTGGCAAGGAAAAGAGAACGTGGGAAATTGCATGTTAACTCCTTCATGCTCTCACCTGTAACTGACATAGATGAATTCCAGTAACGTGTCATTGGCCCAGCAAATTACATGGTCATTCCAGATTTAGGGACCAAGGGAGGTTTAATCTTTTCCTGTTGTGCAGGAGAAGCAGAAATATTCCTGAGCATGAGCAATATTTATCATAACCAACTTTAGTGTTTGTTTACTTTTGTATGTGGTTATTCAGAATAGTTTTTTTCATGTTTTTTTGATGTTTATTTATTTTTGAGAGAGAGAGAGAGTGCGAGCAAGGCGGGGCAGAGAGAGAGGGAGACACAGAATCTGAAGCACGCTCCAGGCTCTCACCTGTAAGCACAGAGTCCGATGTGGGGCTCAAGCTCAAGAACTGGGAGATCATGACCTGGGCCAAAGTCGGATGCTTAACTGACTGAGCCACCCAGGTGCCTCCAGAATAGTTTTTAAGAAGGTAGTTGCTACACCTCCCCTGCTCACGCTCTGTTGTCTCTGTCTGTCTTTCAAAAATGAATAAATATTTAAAAAAATTAAGAAAAGGCAGGGTGGGGGGCGCCTGGGTGGCTCAGTCAGTTGAGTGTCCCGATTTTGGCTCAGGTCATTATCTTGTGGTCAGTGAGTTCAGGCTCCGCATTTGGCTATGTGCTGACAGCTAAGAGCCTGGAGACTGCTTTGGATTCTGTCTCCCTCTCTCTCTGCCCCTGCCCTACTCATGCTCTGTTCTCTCTGTCTCTCAAAAATGAAAAAAAGTTAAAAAAAATTAAAAAAACAAAAAGCAGGTAGTTGCTAAGTGCTTAGATGCCATAATCTTACACCAAAATATCCTAATTTCATTATACTCCTTTTGGGTCTGTCTTTATATCTCACTTAATGTATTTATAATTTGCTTCTAAATGTTTGGACTTCTAAATGAGAATATTTACCAGATGCTGTGGTCTCTGGTTTCCAGAATGGGCTAACATATTCCACAGGGTACTGAATGCTAAAGGATAAAAATGGTGACCTTTGAATTTTACATAATGGTCAATAATCAAAATGTTATTTTTGTGGTAAGAGGAAAACAAGCAGAATAAAAAAAAATTGGTGAATTCTTAAGATAAAATATGAACCCTATTGAAATTTTGCACTGAAGCGGGCTGCTTTTAGCTGGGTCCCAGAGGAAAGTAAAGTGCCACCAAGGTTACTTTACCGGACAGAGTTGAGAAGCACTGGTGGGTACCTAATTTTTTATTCTGGTTTGAGATGGATATCACCTTAGTTGTTTTCATTCAGGTGGAAATGGTAATATTGTCATGTTTTTATTTATTTTTATTTTTTAATTTTAAATGTTTATTTATATTTGAGAGACAGAGAGAGTGCAAGTGGGGGAGGGACAGAGAGAGAGACGGGGACACAGAATCTAAAGCAGGCTCTAGGCTCTGAGCTGTCAGCACAGAGCCCAATGCAGGGTTCAAACCCACGAACCATGAGATCATCCCCTGAGCTGAAGTTGGACGCTTAACCGACTGAGCCACCCAGGCCCCCCTTACCATGTTTTTGAAACAGGAGCTCCTTCAGGGATCTGCTGTTACTCTATGACAAAAATGGGAGTGATTTGTACAAAGAGGAATTCAGAATTTCTACTCCATATCTACTAGCCGTTTGACATAGGAGAAACTAGATAATAATGATCTCTGTGTTCATTATTCTAGACTACCACGTGAACTACCCCACCCACCTGTCTGCATTTTACCATGTGATTCTGTGTGTTCATGGTTCTTATTATTTCTAGCTATTTGGACCTGTATGCATTCATTCATAAAACAACTTTGAGCACTGTTGCATGTGCGTGGCATTGAGTTAGATGCTGGCAATTAGGACAAGATGAGTAAAGACAGCCCTTCCTCTCAAGGACATTCTGTGTAGTAGATGATGGCCCCCAGGGGTTGTAAAGTCTCTCATTAATTTCACAGTATTTATTGAGCACTGATATGTGACCGGCACCCAGCAATACTACAGGGAATAGAAGCAGAAGAGTGTTGTGTTTAAGAGTGGAGTCTCAGCAGCCAGACAGTCTGGAATCAGGTTGCATTTCGGGCTTCATGGAAGTTCTTTGACCGCCTTGTGCCATGGTTTCCTCGTATGTGAAATCAGGATGATGCAGCTTTTATCAGGTTGTGGAATTCTTAGGAGGATCATTTGAATTAGTATATATAAAGCACCATTTAACTTTTAGCTCCTACTGTTATTCCTTATTTTTTTCTCATGCTTTACCCCCTCTTCAAACCTATATTTTTTCCCCATCTCTCCTTTTTATTCCCTTAGACCAAACAGTCCCAGTAATTAATCATTAATTTGTCTATTGTAGTTTGTTGGTAACCTGTTAAAAATATTCCCTTAGGAAAACACAGAGGGAAAAATAGAGCTCTATCATTTTCTGGTTTTTATGAAACCTTTTGTTTTGCTTTGTTTTTGTTTTTTGCAGTCATGGGAAAAAGCCATTGCAAATCACATTCTTCAAGGGACTTAATCAGGTAAGACATTTGATTCCAGGGCAAGACAACCCCAATCACAAGTCGTGCTTTGCAGGAGCCACCTCCACTTTTCCAGCCTCTGAAATTCTGAAACGTCTGCTGTCCACCTCCATCACTGGGGCCCTGTACTGGTTCCGTAAGCGGGCGTTCATCAGGGGCACACAGTCGTCAACGGCCTGTGGGGCTGCCTCAGCATCAGAGCAGGAAATACCTGCTACTTTAGAATCTCATACTGCCTTTAATAAGTGCTTTACTGGTGTGATTTAACTTTGTAAAGGAATAGGTGTAAGGAGAACTCAGTGGAGACCCATTCTTTGGCAATATTTGCATTTTATAGGAAGCATACATATAAATTTCCCTTTTCTATAGTAACGTGGCTTTAATCTTAATGAATGCCATTTTGGTAGTTCTCTTCAGAGAGTGGAATTAACATTCACATGTGAACTGGAAATGTTAAAGTGTTATTAGTCCCATGAGGCTTTTGCTTCTGGTTATGCAGTTTGAGAGATTTCATCATAGTTTAGGTGTAGCAAAATACCACCATTTCTGCTTGTTAGAATGAAACTCTCCAAGGTTTCTGTCTACTTCAGGCCAATATTTGATTTTTCAAAGCAGAAAAAAAATGTTTTTCCTGACCCTGAATACAAACCCCATGTCAAAAATCAACTGAAAAGCCAGCAAAAATTGGTCATGAGTGCTGAGAAAGCTTTCACTTTCTCGTAACAGTTTTCTTGTCATTACTAACAAATTTCATAATCTGACTACCTGGGTTATTAATATGGTTCCGTGCAATTTTAGAAATTCTATTAATTTATTTAATGATTTATGTCTTGTTTGGCTTTGCAAAGAATTTAAACTGACAACCCCTTTGTTAAGTTGACAAATTCTTTGTTTAAGAATGCAAAGGTGAGAACTTGGATTTAAGAATCGTGTACAATAATCCTGGGTTTGGGAATGCTGTTTAATTTCTTGCTTTTGCGGCCTGTCTTTTCTCTCAAATATGGAGCCCCTCTTTTTCAGTTGCCCTGCAGGTCATGGTCATTTTACCTTACATAGAGATTCTTGGTTATTAAATAAAAAATTGGATTGCACCCCAGGTTTTGGTGATATAGTAATCAGTACAGGGAGTGTGAAACTTTTAACCTTTTTTTTTTTTTTAAAGATTTTTTTAAGTTTATTTATTATTGAGAGAGAGAGAGAGAGAGAGAGAGAGACAGAGAGAATGAGCAGGGGAGGGGCAGAGAGAGCAGGAGAGACACAGAATCTGAAGCAGGCTCCAGGCACTGAGCTGTCAGCACAGAGCCCAAAGATAATCTCGTCACATTCCCCTCCAGACTTACCTTTGCTTAATTCTTTAAAAGAATGTTGGCTTTTTCTTTGTCTTCTTCTTCAAACCATTAGAAGTGACTTGCAGTGATAAAACCCACTTAAAACAAGCAAGTTTTATCTTACATAGAAAAATGGGAAAATTATAGAAATAAGTTTAAGAAGGTGACACATTCTTATACGTTGAGTAAGAAATGATTAGTTGCTGTAGTTGAAAATTGAATTTAATTCTCATCTTTTGGGCAGTGAAGTCAAACAGGGAAGTGTAAGAGGCTGTTGGGTTCTCGACGTAAAATAAATAGGATCATTCATGTTCATCTGGAGAGAAACACATTTTCCTACTAGTGAACACTAAGAGGAATATATTAGGTATCTCTTTGTATAAAACTTCCTAAGGCAATGTAACGCATAATGTCATACTTTGCAAAAGAAAATGAAACGCATTCTAAAAATATACCTTTCTTATTAGTCTTCAGAAAACACTAAGGTCATGAAATTTAGATTTTGCAAAATGATTTTTGGGACAGAATGAAAATAATATGATGGTAGTATATTGTTTCTTGAAGATCAAACAGCTGAATATAGTGGCAAGAGCTTGAGAGCCTTATTTAAGTGTGCAATTTAATATGTCCCTTGGACTGAGCCTCCCTCCTGCATTAGGTGCTTTTGAAGTGGGCTTTTGGCACATATGAGATCTTAGTAAGTTTGAATTTTCAGACGTGGGTAAAGTAATAAAATGTTCTACTGTTGGTTCAAGGAGGCTTAGAATACCAGGCATGTTGGCAGAAATGTTGACATCCCATTGTGAAAAACGTTTTTCTCTTTTTAGTGGAAACTTTCATTGTTGCAAATGTCTTCTGATTAGATAATGGGAGAAACCATTTTCTGAGAGCTTATAGGTGACTCTTAAACCCTGTAACAAAAGAAGCAACTTTTAAATATCTTTCCCAGAATTGTTATGGATGATTATTAGAGACTATGGCTACGTGGTTTATATAAATATATATGTTTTTTCCTAAAAGAAGATTTTATAAATAAAAAATCCAGTCAACCATGTTGAAGGCCATTCACCTTTAAACAGTTTGAGGTTCAATTTTATTTCAGTTTCTTTGTTAACATGGAATAATTATTGAATAAAGCATGGTCTCAAATCTCAAGGTATTTGCAGACTGGTAAGGGAATAAAACTCTCTTAACTATTATTTAATTAGAAATAGTATCTTATACATTTATATTAGGAATAAGGACATAGCCCTAAGAAACTGGTTGATATTTTACCATAGAATCATTTGAAAATGCTTGCTAAAAATGTGGAAAAATAATTCAGTTGAAGACCAAAATCTCCATTTTTAAACAAAATCCCCAGGGGATTCAAAAGCAGGAGTCCTTGGTGGACGCTTTGAGAGATAATGGGTGAGAATGGTAACCTTATATTTAATGGACTGACTGGTCATTCTTGCTGCATGGAGACCCAGTTAAAGTGTAATGACTAAGGTCATCTGTAAAGACTAACCTTAATAATCACCTTACAATTTTACTTGAAGCAAGCTATCCATGTTAATCTCCAGGCATGAAATGTAATGATCTGTTTTATTATTGTTAATTTATGCTCAAGCTTCCTTTTGCTCTTCTTTTTAACCAACATAACAATTATACAGGCTAACTATTTGCCTCAGGGAGATGCTGTAATAGGACTAATTAAATATTTAATATTTTAAAGGACTTAAACAACCTTGTAAGTAATACGTTAAGAGGAGATAAAATCATGATGTTCCCTTTAGTAGGAGGAATATTAATGAAGCACTGGGATCAAGCATCCCTTTAATACCCATATCCTATGTCTGTCCAGAAGCAGAATAGCATAGTGATTAAATTAGTGGCTTTGACAACCTATGGGTGTTCTTCCCCTTCCTAGCTGCAAGACCTAGAACAAATTTCTTAGTCTTTCTGGGCCAGTTGCACTTGTGTCACCTATAGGGTGGGGATATGAATATCACCCGCCTTTCTTTCTGAATTGTGATGGCATATATGTGTCTAATAAAGGAAAGTGGTTTTTATTAATATGAGTTAATCCCATATACTACAGATGTTATTGAATTTGTGACTTATAGATTTTTCTTTTTAAACTAGAAATGTAGGGGTTCCTGGGTGGCTCATTCACTTGAGTGTCTGACTTTGGCTCAGGTCATGATCTCACGGTTTGTGAGTTTGAGCTCTGCATTGGGCTCTGTGCTGACAGCTCAGAGCCTGGAGGCTGCTTCAGATTCTTTGTCTCCCTCTGTCTACCCCTCCCCCATTCTCTCTCTCTCTCTCTCAAAAATAAATAAACATTACTAAAAAAAGGAATTTAAACTAGAAATGTAGTTAAGATTTTGGAAATGGATATGTACTTTTAGAACTAATCTCAGATCTGGAAAGAAGGAAGAGTAACAGGAGGAGGAAAAGGAGGAGAGAAGGAGGAGAAAATGCCTTCAAATGTAAACCTACACAGGGGCTAGAGGCAAAGGGAAAGCAATCTCTGTTCAGAGGATGGGGACTTATTATAGATATATACAATCAATGTAAAAATGACCTCAATAATGTGGACAAATCACAGGATCGTGGGATGTTGGAGTATGGAGATCATATAGGAAATGCTTCATTTTCTAAGTCAGTGGTTAGTGAAAGAATCTGAATTAGCAGAATGTTTTCATCCGTTTTTATTTATTTATTTATTTATTTTTAATTTTTTTTTTCAACGTTTATTTATTTTTGGGACAGAGAGAGACAGAGCATGAACGGGGGAGGGGCAGAGAGAGAGGGAGACACAGAATCGGAAACAGGCTCCAGGCTCTGAGCCATCAGCCCAGAGCCCGACGTGGGGCTCGAACTCACAGACCGCGAGATCGTGACCTGGCTGAAGTCGGACGCTTAACCGACTGCGCCACCCAGGCGCCCCCATCCGTTTTTAAAACGACATCTTATTTTTTCAGAGTTCACATAGAAAAAGAAGCCAGAATTAACAAAGATTGAAAAAAAGCTGTCCCTTTGGAAATTGAATCAGAATTAATTGAATGAGTATTTTCATTTTTTTAATGTTTATTTATTTTTGAGAGAGACAGAGACAGAGTGTGAGCAGGGGTGGGGCGGAGAGAGAAGGAGACACAGAATCTGAAGCAGGCTCCAGGCTCTGAGCTGCTAGCACAGAGCCCAACGCAGGGCTCAAACTCATGAACCTTGAGATCATGACCTGAGCCAAAGTGGGACGCTTAACTGACTGAGCCACCCATGGGCCCCATTGAATAAGTGCTTTAAATACATAAAGAGGTACATCTAAAACATTTTTTCAAAGCTGTCTTCCTATTTCCTAGACAGTTTTTCAAGATTTTCCCTTTATAACCAAAGATGTTTTGCAAATTCCTTTCTTTTTTTTTAATTTTTTTTTTCAACGTTTATTTATTTTTGGGACAGAGAGAGACAGAGCATGAACGGGGGAGGGGCAGAGAGAGAGGGAGACACAGAATCGGAAACAGGCTCCAGGCTCTGAGCCATCAGCCCAGAGCCCGACGCGGGGCTCCAACTCACAGACCACGAGATCGTGACCTGGCTGAAGCCGGACGCTTAACCGACTGCGCCACCCAGGCGCCCCTTGCAAATTCCTTTCTAATGGAAAGTTTAAATGTAAAATTTATTCATATGGTTTTTCCTGATGATGTGAATTGCAGATTCTGGGGAGACTCAAATGCTGAAATTTTATTGAACATTCCCAGTCCACCAGCCTTGTAATTAGCTTTGCTAAAGGAAGCGGTGTTCTCAACTCTGTTCATTCATTCAACAAATATTTATGATTGTTTCTGTGCACTAGGCCATTAGAAAAGAGGATGAGGTTTAAGTTTTCTCAGAAATTATATATTTTTTCATGTCCCCTTAATGTACCATCCCTAAGTATTCTTGCTTTTTTCTTAAAATGTATTGACTATGTATTGGTTTTAAGAATTTATTGGAAAATCAGGGTGAGGTTCCACTTTCCTTTCAGGTACAATTGATCCACGTTTTTCATGGATTCCATTTTTTGTGAATTCTCCTACTCACTGGAATTTATTTGTAACCCTAAAATCAATTCTCATGGCACTTTTGAGGTCATTCATAGACATGTGCGTGAAAAATTAGAGTTGGCCCATGTACATGTTCCTGAGATCAAACAAGGCCAACCACTTTGCCTTCTTGATTTAGCTTTTGTATTGCGACCACACATCCTTTGCCTTGTCTGTTTAGTGCCATGTGTTTTGCATTTTTGTGCTTTTTGTTGGTGATTTAAAATGGGCCCTAAGCATATTGCTGAAATACTGTCTTGTGCTCCTGTGCACAAGAAGGCTGTAATGTGCCTTATGGAGATAATGTGTGTGGTAAACTTCATTCAAGCATGTTGGCTGTGATTTCTACATTAATGAATCATTAATATATATTTAAAAAGGCATTTTTAATCTGAAATACACATAAAACAAGGTTATGCATCAGTTGGTTGATGGAAATGTGATCAGAGGCTTGCAAGAATCTAACCCTGTGTTTTCCCAAGGAACATTCAGTACTTCAGCATCCACAGTGACTTTATAGAACATAACTACCATGAATAAAGATAATCAATTGTATTTACATTTGTTGAGGAGTTTGCTAAATGCTTGTTGTCGGTTATAGCAGTGATCAGAGATTCTTTGGTCGGGCAATTTGGTGACAGTGTTTTGGGAGTCATTCCTGCTCCTCGGGTCCTTCCAGCAATGTAAGGGCCTGATTCCCAACAGGAATGTAAGCAATGCAAGGGCCTGATTCTGTTATCTATAGTTGAGTCCTGGCTAAATGACTCTTCCTACCTCTGACTTTTAGAATGTTCTCTTCATCCTTATAAGCCAGAAGATTTGAGATAATTCTGGCATAAATAGTTTATTCTCAAATAGGAGTCATGTAGTAAAAATAACAAAAATTTCCCTTTCGCTTTGGATCTACTCAATATAGGAGCAAATAAACTACGTTCCTGAGGAAACATAACATGAACAGAAATCCACAGTATTAAAGGCCTTGGCCTTTAATTTCATAAATGGTTTCCTAACCTTCTGTTTTAAACACATGATTTGTGTGTTTTGTGTGTTTTGTGTGATTTGTGTGATTTGTGTGATTTGTGTGTTTATGGCTGAGCTAAACTAATTTTGTAAGATCTGCTATAGGTTAAGATAAAGAAAAGGATAATCATTAGATTATCTAAATTAACTTACTGAAGAAATAGAGTAAAATATTTTAATTTCTTTAATGGGCTCAAGGATTGTCTGGACACTTGAAGTGATTTAACAAATTATGATTTACCATATTATTGTGAAATTTTGATAGCACCTATCAAACACTGCAAAGAAATGTTTACACTTATTAATTCCTGTATGTTATCTACAGAACTATTTTAATATATCCCTTTTCTTTTACTATTCGATTGATTGAACTAAAATATACAGAGTAACCATGAGAGGCTTAATGATTTTGATGCCATTTAGTGTCCCATTATTGTTAGTCTCAAATATTTTTATTATCTTAGTGTCAAAAAGAACAACTTCTATCTAAATTTATTTAAATATTGGGAATTATAATAACATTAAATTAATTGAAAATGGGCCTCCAGCTCCATTGTTATACTTCAACACATCAATTGTTTGAATAAAATCAACGTCCCTTTAAATGATCACTGTTAACATTTAGCAGCCTTACTGTGCCTGCTCTATAAATGTATTCCTTGCTGCGTCTGAGGTATCACTTTATACAAACTCGGAGTTGAGTTGTTGCTTTCAAGATATATCCAGTAATGGGTGGATTGTGGATTATAGCTTCTCAGCAGTTCAATTTTAGTTTTTCAGTTTAAATCTCCTTTTCAACTCTGTAAAATTTCTTTACCTACATAGGTAGGTCATCAAAGGTAAGGAAATCTTTTTAATCTCAGGGTAATGTGAGTCATGAGAATGCTCCACTTCTTCTTTCCATTCTGTTGTCAGTGGTTAGAAATTTTCTTTCTCAGATGTCAATGTTGCTGTATACTGTCTATCATAGACTTACTGGAGCCATTTTGGAACATTTCAAATTTATTTCATTGGGTGATTGACATTTCTTATCAGGACGCCCAAACAGAGCTCACCTGGACTCCCTCCTTTGCTCTGTCCATTTTGCTCCCTCAGTCTTCCCAGAGAGACTCAGTATTAACCTATGCGGACACTTTGTTGTTGTTTAAACATGGTCCATATACCATGATACAGGTAACATTTAATCAGGCTTGTATATTCTCCTATTTTGGGGCTTATGGAATGTCTCCAATTTTTCACTAGTATGAATAGCTGTGTGAAGTCTTAATTTGTCTTGTAGGTTATTTCTTTTGTCCATATTCCCCAAAGTGGAATTAACAAGGCAATGGGCAGGAACCATTTTATGCACTCATTCTTTCATCAAATATTTATTCATTTCCTGATATATGTCAGAATTTGTGCTAGCTGCTGGCCATATGATGGCGATTATTTAAAAATAAAAGAGATGTGGTTTCTGCCCTTAATTTTCATGTGCCAAATTGTTCTCCAGAAAGAGTGAACAATTTTCAGAACCCCCAACCTTTTTCATTCCCTCGATCCTTCCAGTGTTGGCTTTTAAATTTTATTTCCTTTCTGCTAGTTTAATGACTATGTAATGGCACTTAAAAATGATCTTGGTTTGTGTTTGTTTAGTTATTTGTGAAGATGTGCATTTCTCCCCAAATCAGCAATTTATTCATCTTTTCTTTTTGTTTTATTTTAATGGGCTAATTGGTAGATTATTTCCCCTTTTATTAAATAGGAATTTCTTTTTCTCCATTTTCCAGGAATGCTATTTTAAGCTTTAATTAGACATAATTAGACACAGAAGAATGATGTTTAGCAATTTGAATAAATACTCATCTTGAAATAGAACATATAATGAATTTAAAGATCATTAAGGTAATCCTAATACATTTGGCTTAAATGATTGAAAAAACCCCATGAGATCAAATAGCATTTTTGCTTATCCATAAATATATTAGAACTAATTTTATGACACTATGGCTAGAAGAAAAAGAACATAATGTGATAATTAATGAGTCCTTTAGGAAACAAAACTAAATTAAACACATTTTAACTTACTAAAAAAAAAACTCAAGGCAAAAATTACCTTTATCAGATCATCGTTGAATAGGCTTCTTCAGGAGCCTACATACATTTTCAGTTAAAAATCCTTAGTCTTATAGGAATTTAAACAGATTTTCCGACCCATTAATAGCAGTTTCGCAGCTACAGCATTCTCATAACCACCAGAGAACTTTAAACTATCTGTTCAGCAGGGACAGCCCAGCTTTGGAGTATGTCTACCCTAGCGGGCTCTACGCGGGATCAGTGCCTTTACTCTCTGCGGCTCCCACATCTTCCCCAGGCTTCCTTTCCATCAGACTTCTGGACCCTAAATGACTCCTGTGTGAATTCTCTTACCATTGCTTTTGATTTGCATCCTATGGGAAAAGACTGAATGTGAAAATGTTTTAGGGGAGCAAAACTACATATAAAAATAAGCAATAACAGCAACAACAATGCAATTTATACAACAGACCATGGCAGAAGTTCATCTGCTGGTTTTCTTTTTCAATCTTAGAAACAGAGTAGTATTTGAGCAGATTACTTCATTTCTCCTCAGTTTCTCTTTCTGGCAAGTTTTAGGTTTTCTCATCCAGTCTCCCGATCCCTAGGACACGCATATACACAGACACACCCCACAGGTGGTGTGGTGGGGCTGAAACTGATAAAAATCTTAAAAAAGAAGTTCTTAGGTTGAGCCACATGGGATTACTGTTATTTGATCATGGTTTAACCCAACATGAAGGCCAACTGTGCATCTTCCTTCAATAGGAAACCTCATAAGTATGTAAATGCTAATAGGTCAGCAAAGCAAGGTGAAAAAAATTGAACAAAGCCCATTGTTTGTCACCCCCCAGGTTGATAGTATGAAACACACAAAAAGTCAAACAAATCAAAATATATTGTAAAGCAGACTTTTTTCAGCTGTACATTGTGCAGTATTATTCCTTCAGGGTTACTAGCATACTGGGGCTTCAGAATAGTCAATACGTCCTTTCATTCCGTTTACCCATCCATGATTTCAGAAGCATGAGTGCTGGTCCCAGATTCTGCTAGGATCTGTGAGGAGTAAAAAGATGTCATAATTTTTCTCTGCCCATGACAGTCTAGTTGAGGAGCACAAGACAAAATTATGGAGAAGTTTGAGAATGAGTCCAAGGCAAATACCTGATAATAAAGAGCAGGGTGAGTTCCTAAGTTGCAATAGGGTTTCACAGTAAGAGAAAGTTCACCATAAGTGTATTCCATCCAACCTGGAAACACTTCTTGGGGAAGTGTTAGGAATCATAGTAGAAAAGATAGTGTATGTTTAGGATTATCAAAGAGGGATAGTCTGCCCTTTAGTTAGTATGTGACATTTCCATTTGCTCTAGAGTAGCCTAGGTACTTTAACTGAATCCATGATGCTTCCTAGATGGCTGATTTATGACGTTGGGAGAATTTACGTATTTTGAGAACCTGCCTCACTGAATTCTTCTTGATGACATAATTGATCTACTTAGCATCATCAATAACTTTTTTCCTGTGGGTAAAGGACAAAAAATGTTAATTGTATTTTTTTAGGACTTGTGCTAGACTTTTCAGAATGTGTAAAAAAAATCCCTGAAATTTAATCAAGAAAGCACTAAAATTTTCTTGACACACCCAGTAGTCATGATTCCCACCAAAAGGAGACTGTTTTTTTCTCATCTCACCTATTCAGGAGAGAAATCATATGAGTAAGAGACAAACTCACAGAACATAATAAAATAACTGTCATACATCAAGGAGGAGATTTTTAGGTTCGTGCTTTGCATTGAAGAGAGAGTACAAATAAGATTAAGCAAGATTCTCCTCCTTTAGACTTAAAAAAAATGAATAACTTCCTTATAGTTTGTCATGAATACAAATTATATACAAATGACAGAAGAGGAGAAAAACCAGTATGTCATTCAAATTTTAGTATTGTCTTCTAAAGTATAGGACTTGTCAGGATAAGAGAGACCAAACTTGTTTTCTGATGTGCAAAACACCTCTAAGTATAGAAAGAGGAAAAAGATAATGATACTTAGGGGTTTTTAAAAATGAAATAGACTCATTTACCAAGATGATTAGGAGCAGTCAAATAAGCAAAGTTTATTGCTTGCTGTAAATTTTCCACATCATTCCCGCTCCAGGGTGCTTTATTCTTAGCGCATGTGCAGAAAATACACTGTCACTTATGGTCTTCAGCAGCGTAGGAATGGAAAGTTTTTAATCCAGGATCTCTGTACCACTTGTAAATCATTGGTATGCTGACCAATGATTTTCTCTCAGCTGGGGATAAAAGTTCCTGGAATTGAAATCACTCCTCCTCCATTTCCCTTTCAGGTTTGTGTCAGCCTCAATTCCCTCTATCTTTAGCAGAGAACATGCTCAACCTTGAAGCAGCTGATAGTTTAGTGAGGCTTATTTACATGTCTAGACCCACCTAAAAGAGCCAAGTATTGCATAAGTTGGTACTTTATATGCTCTCTTCTGTCCTTTTCAAAGGTTTTCATGCATATAAATATCCCCTCCCAGATTGCGAGGCCTCTGGGGGCAGAGACGTCTTACATTTCTTTTTCCTTACCTTCCTCCCTTGCCCCCATCAGTGTGGCCTGTGCTTCTCCTATCCTTCTCCATAACCGTTTTCTTAATTCAGAATATGCAGGTCATTCTTAATATTTACTGCTAAATTCTTGGTGAATTTAATTCAGAGTTACACTAACTACAGAGAGAAAAAAACTGTGCCAGCAAATTCACCAATATGTCTGCACTCTGGTTTATTCATTGCACATTTGCATTTTATAGATTTTTTTCCCCTTATCGGGGAAGAAAAACTACCAACAAAAGGATAAAGCTGAGGAATATTAGACCTTGTAGCTGTGGGCTGCCCTAAACTGTGCAAAAGATTTTGCGGGCGAGCCAGATAGGATCCTGAGGGAGCAATTTCAGGGCAGAGAGGCAGAATGAATCCCGTTCAGGTGAAGAGAGAAACATTTATTCATTAAGACAGAAGTTGAGGGGGAGAGGAAGTGAAAGGGGCCGAAGACCTCAGAAGGAAAGAAATGGTTATAGAGTCCTGGGAGGAGATATTGTTGGAAATTTTGAAGTCTAAGGTACCAGCCAAGGGCATTGTATTGCTTCCTCTTGGGGAAAAAGAGGCCTTAGGGTTCAATTCATTTGTTTTGGACTAATAACACAAAAAAGCTCCTGGCTCTACCCTATGATTTTAAATATGAACAAAAAATAGCCGTAGAGGGAAAAGCAGGCTACAGTATGTGACCACCATTGTACTAAAGAACATGAAATTACAAATCAATGAGTGACTTGAAAGAAGATTAAAATTTGTTTGTTGGTCTATTTTTAAGCCTTTCTTTTATAAGGCTAGGAAAGAGGGTTATATAAAGTTTAGCCAGCTTTTCGTAAGATAATCTAAATGCACCTTTTCCACCTTCTGTTCTCAGATTTGGCAGCAAAAAATTGTTCTGATCACAGTTCCTTGAAGTATAATTACTTCGTCAAAAGAAAACATAATTAGAACTGATATTTTAAAATGCGCCGTAATTGTATTTAAAGATTTGATAATTTGCTCACGTACTAAATGTTCTGTTAATTTAGCAACAACTAACACTGCCGGAGTCAGGAAATGATCTGACGGTTTTTCTCTTTCCTGTTTTAAAAATACCATCTATTCTGCCCTTTTGTCTATTCAAAGAGATACAGTCAATTTCAGTGGCGGATTGAATTAAGTGCTCGGCACAGCTTTATGAGTGTCAGGTCCATTTATTTCCTCTGTTCTAGTGCACTTTTGCACGTGTCTCATACCGTTGCTGCAGCAAGAGTAGCTCGGGATTCCAGCACACCCTTAAAGGTCTCTTTGTTAGTAACCTCAATCAGCATAAATCTGTCTCTCTGTTCCTTATTCCTGCCCTGAAAACTCTGAAGATCCTCTCCTTCCTTTACTGTTCTCAATTATTTCTTAAAAAAAAAAATCCCTTCCATGTGGCAGCAGTTTGATCGATTGAATCCTCCCACGAATAACAAGCTCTTGTCATGTTGCCCACACGCGGATTCAGATCAATAAATCAAAGATCTTCGGAGTACAATATTTCTTATAAAGAAAGGGGCTCCTTTTTCACAAACCGTAAAACTACACAGAATAAATACTGTGTAGACCCATGGGTTTCAGAAAGACCCAGAGACGTCAAGTTTGAGATAGAAAACAAATTTAAGTGAATTAATTATTCTTGGTTCACATCATCTAAGGCTAGCGTTGTCAAAGCCAAGACAGATAGATGACTGTCTTCTCTTTTTCTGCGGAGGGTGTGTACCTGCTACCCTACTTTCTGGGACCTCGGTATTTAGATGCAGGGCCTGATCTGAGCATGTGCGGTTCGGAAGTGATTTAGACGACTGTAAGAAGTGGAGTTTCTGGGGTCAGGTGCTCTGGCCCTGAATCTCAGCTCCCTCATAGAACCTTTGGGAAACTATTTAGCCTCTCTGAACTTACCCCCATATGTGTAAAGCAAGAGTCGTGATAGTACCTACCTTTTCAGTTGTTGTGAGGCATTTAGAGTGGTTAGTTATTATTATTATCACGCTGGATTAAATACTGTCTAGCCAAATATTTCAAACAAATTACAAGCTGTGGTGGCTCACTTAAGCCTGGAATATTTTCTCCTAGAGTTTAACTTCTGGTTAGTTGACAGTGGCTCTTTGTTAGAATCCCATACACTTCTAGTTAATTTTTTTCTTCTTCTTTCCCTTCAACCAATTTCTCATTGCAATGAATATTGTAGTGGTCGTTTTCCAATTTCACATTTGAAGTGAAAATATGTATAGGAATTATATGGATAAAATATAATTTTCTCGGGGCGCCTGGGTGGCTCAGTCGGTTAAGCGGCCGACTTCGGCACAGGTCATGATCTCATGATCTGTGAGTTCGAGCCCCGCGTCGGGCTCTGTGCTGACAGCTTAGAGCCTGGAGCCTGTTTTGGATTCTGTGTCTCCCTCTCTCTCTGCCCCTCCCCTACTCATGCTCTGTCTCTGTCTCAAAAATAAATAAACATTAAAATAAATAAATAAATAAATAAATAAATAAATAAATAAATAAAATATAATTTTCTCATTACTGAATTTTGTTCTGTGGTGCAAATTAACCAGTTGAAGTTAAGAGTAACTGGAAGGGCATGAAAATATATTTGAGGAATATAAATTTCAATCTCTTATTTTGTCTAGGCCCTTTTTTTCACCATGATCTGATATCGATTTGCAGAAGTGGGGTGGATGGAAAAAAATGGCAATCAATTCAGGTCATTAAAATAATTGAACAGAAGAAAGAAATTCAATGTTTGCTCCAGTTGTAATGCAGTAATGAATTCTCATTTGTGACATACATCGTTCAGCGTGAACTTGATAAAGAATAGGGCTGCCTTCTCATTGTAATGTTTTATTTTATCTGAAATGTTGGCATTTAACCAATTTGTTGATCATAGTCCTCATGTTCTTCAGGTTAAAAATTTTTTGATTGCAAAATAAGTTTATGTTTTATACCAAACTATAATGACACCAAAGTAAATTTATGAATAACTAGTGTTTGGTTAGGATTATGGGATGATACTAGATCTTTGAAGGTCACTTGAATTATTTTCATTTGATATTTCTCAATATGAATAATGTAGCCAGGTAAAACTGTAGAAACTGGACTTTTAGTTTTTTAAATGAACACAATACGCTCACCTGGCATTGAAAGATGGCATTCTTAGAAACTGTAGGAGGAGTTGCGGCAAGATGGCGGCTTAGGAGGACGCTGGGCTCACCGCACGTCCTGCTGATCACTTAGATTCCATCTACACCTGCCTAAATAACCCAGAAAACCGCCAGAGGATTAGCAGAATGGAGTCGCCAGAGCCAAACACAGACGAGAGGCCCACGGAAGAGGGTAGGAAGGGCGGCGAGGCGGTGCGCGCTCCACGGACTGGCGGGAGGGAGCCGGGGCGGAGGGGCGGCTCGCCGGCCAAGCAGAGCCCCCGAGTCTGGCTGGCAAAAGCGGAGGGGCCTGACGGACTGTGTTCCCACAACAAGCGTGACTTAGCGTCTGGGAGGTCATAAGTTAACAGCTCTGCTCGGAAAGCAGGAAGGCTGGAGGACAAAGGGAGGGAGAGCTGCTGAGCCCCCTGACAACAGAGCTCAGTTTGGTGGGGAACAAAGGCGCTCGCCAGCGCCATCTCCCCCGCCCATCCCCCAGCCGAAATCCCAAAGGGAACCGGTTCCTGCCAGGGAATTGCTGGCTCCGCGCAAACACCCAACTCTGCGCTTCTGCGGAGCCAAACCTCCGGCAGCGGATCTGACTTCCTCCCGCTGCCACAGGGCCCCTCCTGAAGTGGATCACCTAAGGAGAAGCGATCTAAGCCTGCCCCTCCTGCCCCCGAGCACCTTGCCTACCCACCCCAGCTAATACGCCAGATCCCCAGCATCACAAGCCTGGCAGGGTGCAAGTAGCCCAGACGAGCCACACCACCCCACAGTGAATCCCGCCCCTAGGAGAGGGGAAGAGAAGGCACACACCAGTCTGACTGTGGCCCCAGCGGTGGGCTGGGGGCAGACATCAGGTCTGACTGCGGCCCCGCCCACCAACTCCAGTTATACACCACAGCACAGGGGAAGTGCCCTGCAGGTCCTCACCACGCCAGGGACTGTCCAAAATGACCAAGCGGAAGAATTCCCCTCAGAAGAATCTCCAGGAAATAACAACAGCTAATGAGCTGATCAAAAAGGACTTAAATAATATAACAGAAAGTGAATTTAGAATAATAGTCATAAAATTAATCGCTGGGCTTGAAAACAGTATACAGGACAGCAGAGAATCTCTTGCTACAGAGATCAAGGGACTAAGGAACAGTCACGAGGAGCTGAAAAACGCTTTAAACGAAATGCATAACAAAATGGAAACCACCACAGCTCGGCTTGAAGAGGCAGAGGAGAGAATAGGTGAACTAGAAGATAAAGTTATGGAAAAAGAGGAAGCTGAGAAAAAGAGAGATAAAAAAATCCAGGAGTATGAGGGGAAAATTAGAGAATTAAGTGATACACTAAAAAGAAATAATCTACGCATAATTGGTATCCCAGAGGAGGAAGAGAGAGGGAAAGGTGCTGAAGGGGTACTTGAAGAAATCATAGCTGAGAACTTCCCTGAACTGGGGAAGGAAAAAGGCATTGAAATCCAAGAGGCACAGAGAACTCCCTTCAGATGTAACTTGAATCGATCTTCTGCACGACATATCATAGTGAAACTGGCAAAATACAAGGATAAAGAGAAAATTCTGAAAGCAGCAAGGGGTAAACGTGCCCTCACATATAAAGGGAGACCTATAAGACTCGTGACTGATCTCTCTTTTGATACTTGGCAGGCCAGAAAGAATTGGCACGAGATTTTCAGGGTGCTAGACAGAAAAAATATGCAGCCAAGAATCCTTTATCCAGCAAGTCTGTCATTTAGAATAGAAGGAGAGATAAAGGTCTTCCCAAACAAACAAAAACTGAAGGAATTTGTCACCACTAAACCAGCCCTACAAGAGATCCTAAGGGGGACCCTGTGAGACAAAGTCCCAGAGACATCACTATAAGCATAAAACATACAGACATCACAATGACTCTAAACCCGTATCTTTCTATAATAACACTGAATGTAAATGGATTAAATGCGCCAACCAAAAGACATAGGGTATCAGAATGGATAAAAAAACAAGACCCATCTATTTGCTGTCTACAAGAGACTCATTTTAGACCTGAGGACACCTTTAGATTGAGAGTGAGGGGATGGAGAACTATTTATCATGCTACTGGAACCCAAAAGAAAGCTGGAGTAGCCATACTTATATCAGACAAACTAGACTTTAAATTAAAGGCTGTAACAAGAGATGAAGAAGGACATTATATAATAGTTACAGGGTCTATCCATCAGGAAGAGCTAACAATTATAAATGTCTATGCACCGAATACCGGAGCCCCCAAATATATAAAACAATTACTCATAAACATAAGCAACCTTATAGATAAGAATGTGGTAATTGCAGGGGAACTTTAACACCCCACTTACAGAAATGGATAGATCATCTAGACACACGGTCAGTAAAGACACAAGGGCCCTGAATGAGACATTGGATCCGATGGACTTGACAGATATATTTAGAACTCTGCATCCCAAAGCAACAGAATATACTTTCTTCTCGAGTGCACATGGAACATTCTCCAAGATAGATCATATACTGGGTCACAAAACAGCCCTTCATAAGTTTACAAGAATTGAAATTATACCATGCTTACTTTCAGACCACAATGCTATGAAGCTTGAAATCAATCACAGAAAAAAGTCTGGAAAACCTCCAAAAGCATGGAGGTTAAAGAACACCCTACTAACGAATGAGTGGGTCAACCAGACAATTAGAGAAGAAATTAAAAAATATATGGAAACAAACGAAAATGAAAATACAACAATCCAAACGCTTTGGGACGCAGCAAAGGCAGTCCTGAGAGGAAAATACATTGCAATCCAGGCCTATCTCAAGAAACAAGAAAAATCCCAAATACAAAATCTAACAGCACACCTAAAGGAACTAGAAGCAGAACAGCAAAGGCAGCCTAAGCCCAGCAGAAGAAGAGAAATAATAAAGATCAGAGCAGAAATAAACAATATAGAAACTAAAAAAACTGTAGAGCAGATCAACGAAACCAAGAGTTGGTTTTTTGAAAAAATAAACAAAATTGACAAACCTCTAGCCAGGCTTCTCAAAAAGAAAAGGGAGATGACCCAAATAGATAAAATCATGAATGAAAATGGAATTATTACAACCAATCCCTCAGAGATACAAACAATTATCAGGGAATACTATGAAAAATTATATGCCAACAAATTGGACAACCTGGAAGAAATGGACAAATTCCTGAACACCCACACTCTTCCAAAACTCAATCAGGAGGAAATAGAAAGCTTGAACAGACCCATAACCAGTGAAGAAATTGAATCGGTTATCAAAAATCTCCCAACAAATAAGAGTCCAGGACCAGATGGCTTCCCAGGGGAGTTCTACCAGACGTTTAAAGCAGAGATCATACCTATCCTTCTCAAGCTATTCCAAGAAATAGAAAGGGAAGGAAAACTTCCAGACTCATTCTATGAAGCCAGTATTACTTTGATTCCTAAACCAGACAGAGACCCAGTAAAAAAAGAGAACTACAGGCCAATATCCCTGATGAATATGGATGCAAAAATTCTCAATAAGGTACTAGCAAATCGAATTCAACGGCATATAAAAAGAATTATTCACCATGATCAAGTGGGATTCATTCCTGGGATGCAGGGCTGGTTCAACATTCGCAAATCAATCAACGTGATACATCACATTAACAAAAAAAAAGAGAAGAACCATATGATCCTGTCAATCGATGCAGAAAAGGCCTTCGACAAAATCCAGCACCCTTTCTTAATAAAAACCCTTGAGAGAGTCGGGATAGAAGGAACATACGTAAAGATCATAAAAGCCATTTATGAAAAGCCCACAGCTAACATCATCCTCAATGGGGAAAAACTGAGAACTTTTTCCCTGAGATCAGGAACACGACAAGGATGCCCACTCTCACCGCTGCTGTTTAACATAGTGCTGGAAGTTCTAGCATCAGCAATCAGACAACAAAAGGAAATCAAAGGCACCAAAATTGGCAAAGATGAAGTCAAGCTTTCGCTTTTTGCAGATGACATGATATTATACATGGAAAATCCGATAGACTCCACCAAAAGTCTGCTAGAACTGATACAGGAATTCAGCAAAGTTGCAGGATACAAAATCAATGTACAGAAATCAGTTGCATTCTTATACACTAACAATGAAGCAACAGAAAGACAAATAAAGAAAGTGATCCCATTCACAATTGCACCAAGAAGCATAAAATACCTAGGAATAAATCTAACCAAAGATGTAAAGGATCTGTATGCTGAAAACTATAGAAAGCTTATGAAGGAAATTGAAGAAGATTTAAAGAAATGGAAAGACATTCCCTGCTCATGGATTGGAAAAATAAATATTGTCAAAATGTCAATACTACCCAAAGCTATCTACACATTCAATGCAATCCCAATCAAAATTGCACCAGCATTCTTCTCGAAACTAGAACAAGCAATCCTAAAATTCATATGGAACCACAAAAGGCCCCGAATAGCCAAAGGAATTTTGAAGAAGAAGACCAAAGCAGGAGGCATCACAATCCCAGACTTTAGCCTCTACTACAAAGCTGTCATCATCAAGACAGCATGGTATTGGCACCAAAACAGACACATAGACCAATGGAATAGAATAGAAACCCCAGAACTAGACCCACAAACGTATGGCCAACTCATCTTTGACAAAGCAGGAAAGAACATCCAATGGAAAAAAGACAGCCTCTTTAACAAATGGTGCTGGGAGAACTGGACAGCAACATGCAGAAGGATGAAACTAGACCACTTTCTCACACCATTCACAAAAATAAACTCAAAATGGATAAAGGACCTAAATGTGAGACAGGAAACCATCAAAACCTTAGAGGAGAAAGCAGGAAAAGACCTCTCTGACCTCAGCCGTAGCAATCTCTTACTCGACACATCCCCAAAGGCAAGGGAATTAAAAGCAAAAGTGAGTTACTGGGACCTTATGAAGATAAAAAGCTTCTGCACAGCAAAGGAAACAACCAACAAAACTAAAAGGCAACCAACGGAATGGGAAAAGATATTCGCAAATGACATATCGGACAAAGGGCTAGTATCCAAAATCTATAAAGAGCTCACCAAACTCCACACCCAAAAAACAACCCAGTGAAGAAATGGGCAGAAAACAAGAATAGACACTTCTGTAAAGAAGACATCCGGATGGCCAATAGGCACATGAAAAGATGTTCAGCGTCGCTCCTTATCAGGGAAATACAAATCAAAACCACACTCAGGTATCACCTCACGCCAGTCAGAGTGGCCAAAATGAACAAATCAGGAGACTATAGATGCTGTAGAGGATGTGGAGAAACGGGAACCCTCTTGCATTGTTGGTGGGAATGCAAACTGGTGCAGTCGCTCTGGAAAGCAGTGTGGAGGTTCCTCAGAAAATTAAAAATAGACCTACCCTATGACCCAGCAATAGCACTGCTAGGAATTTATCCCAGGGATACAGGAGCACTGATGCATAGGGCCACTTGTACCCCAATGTTCATAGCAGCACTCTCAACAATAGCCAAATTATGGAAAGAGCCTAAATGTCCATCAACTGATGAATGGATAAAGAAATTGTGGTTTATATACACAATGGAATATTACGTGGCAATGAGAAAAAATGAAATATGGCCTTTTGTAGCAACGTGGATGGAACTGGAGAGTGTGATGCTAAGTGAAATAAGCCATACAGAGAAAGACAGATACCATATGGTTTCACTCTTATGTGGATCCTAGAAACTTAACAGGAACCCATTGGGGAGGGGAAGGAAAAAAAAAAAAAAAGAGGTTAGAATGGGAGAGAGCCAAAGCATAAGAGACTTAAAAACTGAGAACAAACTGAGGGTTGATGGGGGGTGGGAGGGAGTAGAGGGTGGGTGATGGGTATTGAGGAGGGCACCTTTTGGGATGAGCACTGGGTGTTGTATGGAAACCAATTTGTCAATAAATTTCATAAAAAAAAAAAAAAAGAAACTGTAGGAAAATGTTTTTCTGTAAAACCGCGTTAGTTTCCAAATAATGAAGACCATTTAATTGACCATGGAGATAAGTTTGAAATAGAACAGAGTAAAAATGAGTGCTTGGATGTAATATCTTTTAGGAAAAATTAAAAGTGTTGATAATTTTCTTTTTTGGAAAAGTTAAAGAATATTCACAGAAGTGGTTTGAACTAGCATCTTTAGTTTTGACTGAAGAGACAGTCATAGGATATGCAAGCTAGAATCAGAAAGGGTTAAAAAAAAAGCCAAAGAAACAAAAAATGGCTTCTTGTTTGACCATTCTGACCATTGACAGAACTATGATTGACTCTCAGATTGTTAGTTTTATGGGACCAGCTAAATATTTATTGTTGGCTTAAGGGAAGTGGCACATCAGTAAATATTCCAGGACCAAAGGGTTATTAATAATGTTGGCTTGGTTTGATTCCTAGAGGGGACGTGGAACTGATTTTCTTTATTTGAATCTGCAGCCTGAAGGTGGAAAGATGCGGCCTGCTGCAGCACAGGTGTTATTAAATGCTTATCTTGCCTCAGACCACAGTGTGACTGTTGTTTAACGCTAACTGTATGCTACATCTCACTGGGAAAAGGAGTTGAATCGTTCCTTAAGGAGTCTCTGAAAGCACTGTGTTGTGTATAGTGTTGTGTATATGTCTTGCTAATTGTACTGAACAGTAGCAATATTTGCTACCACATCCTTTTCTTTTTGTCAAAAGCTGGGGCCAATACTTAAAAAAAATGTTTTTCTTCTCTACCAGCATCTGCTCAATGATCTGAAAAATCTTTGCCTTAGTAATTCAGGATGATAGTATTCCTTTCAGTTTGATTCAAATTTAGCAGATATTTATTGGGGCCTTACCCTGTACCCCAAGCCCTTTGCTAGTCACGTGAGATTATGAAGATGAATATGACAGTCCAGTCCCACAGGAGCTAATAATATATGGGTGACAGGCACTTCTCAAGAACAAAACCAAAAAAAAATCAAACCCAAAAACCGCTAAGTGTTATATGAGTTACTGAAGTTGCCTTAAGTAAGGACACTTCACTTCAGTTGGGATGGATTTTGTCCAGGGAGAGAAGGGAAAGGAGATTCCCAGTCGGAGAATAGGATGTGTCAAGGAACAGAGGTATGACAGGTCATACAGTTGTTAGGAAACTGTGAGGTCCAGTGTGTGGTAAATTATAACACAGTTTGTTCATCTCTTTTGATGAACTCCAAGGGCTTGGTCATCTTCTTAAACTGCTCTTTCTACTTTATCTCTTATGACTCCCACAGCATACCTCTTACACCATTCCCTGAATATCTATTTAAAAGTACAGAATCATTAACACTGAATACTCAATGTTTTTACTGGAATGCACCATTTGAGTTTGTCAACGTTACAACATTCATTGCAGATCTTGGAGTTGGAATGGAAAGTGCCGGTTTTTATTATCTAGTCAAAGAACTTCACGTGAGGATTGATTATGATGTTGAGTTGGAGATTAAACAGGACCTGTACGTTGAAGCACTGACAGGAAAGTGGATCTAATGGCCCTCACAGGTGGCCTCAGAGGCCATCTGCATACTTCGCAAAGACTGGCTCTTGGATCACAAATATAACTGTATTATACTTTTCAGAGCGTAAGTTTTCAACAAATGTTTGTAGAAAGAATGAAGGGATGTATGAAACGCCACATCTCCATTGGATCAGGTGAAGTCATAGATCTCTGCTTAGACTGTTTACATTTGACATTGGAGATAAATGTCATGATCGTTAGGGTCTCTATTCCAGAATAATAAAATAACCTCCCTGGCAGAATGCAAAATGCAATACTAAACTCTGGTCTGGGGTGTGGGATACAGAGAGTTAACTGGTTAGAGAAGAAAGTTTTTGAAAGAGTTGTTAGTAGTTTGTGATGCAGTCCAATAATTGTTGATTATAAAAGTCACCAGCTTTTGGTTCCTGCCTGTGGTTTTAATTAGTTTTAATGAATGTAAATCATGTGGTCCTCTACTGACCTGCTCAAGTTCATTACTCACTGGGTTGTCTGCAGCTGGTTGTTTCAGGATTCACTGTCATGCTTAGGAAGACGAGCTCTTGTCACTCACACAGTCTCAAGCTAGGGCAATTCTCTTCCCCCGGGATGAAATTCAGTCCATACCGAGCATTTGGCTTCAGTGCTCAGCCTGTGTGTTAATGACCCCATGGGTGGTGTGAGAGGAAGACTCACAGATGCCAGGTGGGTGTAGACTCTGGATTTCATATATGAAGTAAGCCCCAGAAATGGCTTTTCTGGTGTCTGCCTTATTAAACTTTTTGCCGATTATATACTTAATAATTTGATCTTATTAAAACAACTGGTAGGAGGGAGGAGTAGATTTAGTGCTTAAACTCAATTTAACATATCATGGGACCATTTTACAGGTGAGAGTAGGTACCTTTAGTTGCATGATTGTTCAATCTGGCTGTACTTTTGTTTTTTTTTTTTTAACTTTTTAAAAATGTTTTTGTTTATTTTTGAGAGCGAGAGACAGGGAGAGCAGGGGAGGGGCGGAGAGAGAGAGGGAGACAGAATGTGAGTGGGGGAGGGGCAGAGAGAGAGGGAGACACAGAATTGGAAGCAGGCTCCAGGCTCTAAACTGTGAGCACAGAGCCCAACATGGGGCTCAAACTCATGACCTGAGCCAAAGTCACGCAACCCACTGAGCCAGTCAGGCACCCCAATCTGGCTGTACTTTTGAATTACCTGGAGAGCTTTAAAAAAACTCCACATATAGCCTCAACCCAAATCAATTAAATAAGAACTTCTAATCAATTAAATAAGAAACTTACTGATTCTAGGGATCTGGGATTGGCTCTCTTTCTCTTTCTTTTTGTTTTGAAATAATTTAAATCTGACATAAAAGTTACAGAAACTCAGTTATACTTTTTTTAATCTACATTCAACAGTTTTTGACATATTACAACATTTGGTTTATCTCTCTATATATTGTTATTTTTTTCTGAACTATTTGAAATTATGTAGTTTTTTGTTTTTGATAATTTTTATTTTTTATTTTTTTAGCGTTTATATTTTCTCAGCTTTTATGGATATATTCTTGACATGTAACATATATAAGCTTAAGGTATACAACTTGGTGATGTGATACACATATTTATTGTGACATGATTACTACAATAAGGTTTGTTAACACCTCCATCCATTAATGTAATTACCATTTTTTCTTTTTTGTGGTAATCACATTTAAGATCTATTCTCTTAACAACTTCCAAATATACAGTACAGTAATATTAATTATAATCACTATATTGTACATTAGATCCTATAACTTATTTATCTTATAGCTGGAAGTTTGTACCCTTTTGACCTGTGTCTCCCCATGTCCCCCACCACCCTGCCCTTGGCAAATACTATTCTACTCTGTATTTTTTTATGAGCTCAGCTTTTTTAGATTCCACCTTAAGTGACGTACCTGTCTCTCTGTGACTTGTTTCACGCAGCATAATGCCTTCTAGGTTCATCCATGTTGTCACAAAAGGCAGGATATCCATCTTTGTATGGCTGAATAATATTCCATTGTGTGTATATACTATATCTTCTTTATCCATTCATCTGTCAGTGGACACTTAGGTTGTACCCATGTCTTGGCTATTGTGAATCGTGCTGCAGTGAATATGGGGGTGCAGTTACCTCTTAGTGATTTCATGTCTTTCAGATACGTCCCCAGGAGTGGGATTGCTGCGTCATATGGTAGTTATATTTTTCATTTTTTTGAGGAACTTCCATACTGTCTTTTTAGACTGTACCAATTTACATTCTCACCAACAACGCACAGGGGTTCCCATTCCCTCATATCCTCACCAACACTTGTTATGTCTTGTGTTTTTGATACTAGCCATCTGGTAGGGGTGCAGTGTCATCTCATTGTGGTTTTGATTTGCATTTCCTTGATGACGAGTGATGTTGGACATCTTCCTATTTTCTGTTGATCATTTGTATGTCTTCTTTGGAAAATATGTCTTTTCAGATCTATTGCTCATTTTAAAATCAAATTATTTTATTTTTTGCTATTGAGTTGAATGGATTTTTAAATTTATTTTGGATATCAACCCCTTATCAGATGCATAATTTGCAGATATTTTCTCCAATGCCATAGGTTGCTTTGAAAATATGTTGTATACAGCATGCCTCTTGAACCAGTAACTTTTCAGTGTGTATTTCCTTAAAACAAGGATATTCTCTTATGCAGCCAAATTATAGCAATAAAATTAAGGAAAATTAACATTTATATAATACTTTTATCTCATTTGTAAACTGTATTTTGATTTTGTCAATTTCTCCAGTAGTGTCTTCAATAGTTAAAATTTTATGTGTTAAATTGGCTAGATCATGGGGTATCCAGAGATTTGGTCAGACATTATTCTGGGTGTTTCTGTGAGTGTGTTTTTGGGTGAGATTAATATTTATTTATTTATTTATTTATTTATTTATTTATTCATGCATGCATGCATGCATTCATTTTATGAGACTAACATTAAGATCAGTAGGCTGCATAAAGCAGTTTGCTTTCCCTAATGTGGTGGGCCTCATCCAATCAGATGAAAGCCTGAACTAGACAAAAAAAAAACCAAAAACAAAAACAAAAACTCACCCACACAGTCCCAGAGTAAGAATGGATTCTTCCTGTCTGATGATCTGAGACATCAGCTTTTTCATGCCTTTTTAGGCTCAGACTGAGACACCAACTCTTCTTCATTGTCAAGCAGGCAGGTTTTTTAGACTGGAACTATGCCATTGGTTCTCCTGGGTGTCCTACTTGCCAACTCACCCTGCAGATTTTGGGACTTGCCAGCCTCCTTAGTTGCCTGAACCAGTTCCTTATAATAAATCTCTTTCAATATAGACACACACACACACACACACACACACACACACACACACACACATTTTATTGATTCTGTTTCTCTGGAGAATGCAAATACAATATCCTTTACAGAACTTTTCCCCTAGTTCAAGATTGTATATTGCATTTAGTCATCATATGTCTTCATATGGTAGTCTTCTTTAAACTGGAAGAACTCCTCAACTTTGTTTTTCATACCATTGATGTTTGTTAAGAACATAGGACAATTATTTTACAACATGGCATTCTACTTGGATGTCTTTGATGTTTGCTTTGATTGCATCCAGGTTACATATTTTTGGCGGAATACTACATACGAATTATTTTCCTTCTCACATTTGAAAGCACACCTCATTAGGTGATATTACTTTGATCACTTAGTTAAGCTGTTGCCAGTTCCTCCACTCTACTGTTATTGTTTTTTTCTTTTGAAACTAATATGTACTTTGTGGGAAAATACTTTGAGACCACATAAATAACCTGTTACTTTTAAATTTTTGGCCAGGAGATTTAGCACCTCTTGATGATTCTTGCCTGGATCAGTTTTTACTATAATGCTTGTAAAGTGGTGATTTTTCAACTCTGTTCTTGCTTCTTTATGAGTTGGCATCTTACTGTAAGAAAGAGTTTTCCTTTCTGTCATTTATTTTTTTATTCTTTTGTTTATTATAAACAAGGACCCAGAGATTCCTATTGAATTCAGTGTTATAATGTATTACCCTCTGTATTTTTAACTTATTTTGAAATTTTTTTAAAGAGAAGTTTCAGGTTAACAGAAAAATTGAGAGGAAGGTACTGAGATACCCCAACTATCCCCCTCCCCCCACCCAGAAAGCATCCTCATTATCAATGTCACTCACTAGAGTGGTACACTTACTATAATTGATGAACCTACACTGACACACCGTAAGCACCCAGAGTCCATAGTTTACATTGGGGTTTACTCTTCGTGTTGTACATTCTTATGGGTTCGGACAAACGTATGGTGACATGTATCTGTTAAGGTATTATGCAGAATATTTTCACTTCCCTAAAAATTCTCTCCATGTATTTATTCCTCCCTTCCCTTTTCAGCCCCTGGCAACCACGGATCTTTTTGTTGTCTCCATAGTTTAGTTTTTTCCAGAATGTTGTAGAGTTGGAATCATATACTGCCTGGCCTTTTTATATTGTTTTCTTTTACTTAGTAATATGCATTTAAGATTCTTTCATGTTCTTTCATGGCTCAAATACTCATTTTTTTAAAGCACTGAATGATATTCCATTTTCTGGATGTATCACCGTTTATTTTTCCATTCACCTAATGAAAGGCATCTTGGTTCCTTCCAAGTTTTGGCAATTATGAATAAAGCTGCTGTGAATATTTGGGTTTTTGGTATATTTATTTTCATAATAAAATTGTTGTTGATTTGAGCTATGAGAGTCCCGTCAAGCTGGCTTCTGTGTTATCTGGTTACTCCCTCATGGTTTTGGGGGCACTTTGCTTTTTTCTGGCACAAGATTCTCTGAATATATTTTGAATTCCACTTGTGAGATTCAGCTGTTTCTCCAAGGATTCCTGGTTCCTTTTATTCAGAAAAGGTATTTGGAAACCAGGATATGGGTGATATTATATCCTCTCAACAGAGTCAAGCATCAGAATGAGCATGGTTATGTGGGGTTATGGGAACAGATATTCTAAGAACTAGACTTCTTGCTTTGGAGTACAGTTTGCTTACCAGTTGCTGAAACCATGAAGGAAGAATATACTTAATTAAGAAGATAAATAATGAAATCTCACAGTTGATTTTTAGTCAAAGAAAAAGCATCATTAGAATGAAGAAAAGGAAGCTGCATTTCATAATCTGATTTCCTTACCAGTAAGCAGTGTTAGTTTTGTTACAAGAAACTGTCATAGCCCCTTGCTTCTGCAAAACGAATGACACCAGTTAGGTCTAACTCAGTTGTGCAATGACCAAATCTTGGCAGTGACAAAATAGACTTGACATACAGCTATATTTCAGATAAATATTTGAGAAATGGAATATTGATGCAATTGATGAACTTAAGAAATAACAGTCACTTCAGAATGGAAGGCCTGAAAAATGGGCAGATGAGCTCTGTGCTATGGGTGAATCCTGAGGAAGTAGCAAAATATTGCACCCCAGAGGGGGTAGAAACTTTGGAGAGTTAGCCAGCCAAGAGTGAAATGTAGAAATGAAGTCTATGTGCAGAAAAATTAAGACATATTCTATTAAATTTTATTTTAAAAAAAGTTGCTTGGGGCGCCTGGATGGTTCAGTTGGTTGAGCGACCGACTTCGGCTCAGGTCATGATCTCTCAGTTTGGGAGTTCGAGCCCCACGTCGGGCTCTGTGCTGATAGCTCAGAGCCTGGAGCCTACTTCAGATTCTGTGTCTCCCCCTCTCTTTACCCTTCCCCTGCTCACGGTCTGTGTCTCTCTGTCTCTCAATAATAAATAAACGTTAAAAAAAATTTAAAACAAAAAAAAAAAGTTGCTCAACTAAGTACAAAACCGTGTTGTTATGAGAACATGCATGGACGTAGCCTTCCAAGAGTCTAGGAATGAAATTATTAAGTCAATTTTTAATAGATGATTTTGGGATAAATAAAACATACTAACATATATGAAATATGAATATATATTAACATATATATATTAATGAAACTTTGCTGAGCCCTATGAGCCCTGTTGGCAGGTATGGGGTGGGTGTGGGTATTGTGGGCAGAGGGTTGGTTAATGCAAATACTCAGATGCTGAACCAGGGGGAAGAAAGCATTTTGGTTTTGACATCAAAGAAGTAACATTTCCTGAAAAAAAAGGGTAAAAATGCTTTGGTACGGTCAAAATATGAAGAATGCTATTGCTGATCAGAGCAGAGAGAACAAAGATGGAACATACTGAGGTTAGTTGGGGAAAACAAAGTCACTGACTCATTCAGCCTTTTCTTTTGGCAAGTAGAGGAGGAAGCCAGTGTTTTGCAGAACATGTTAGAGGAAGGCAGAATATAAATCAGTTAGTAAAACCTGGTGCTTAGGGATTTTACTGTAAGCATGCATAAGCAACAATGAAACATTTTGTGTCATTTGCTAGAGAACTTAGAATTGGACTTGCACACAACACACAAAAATGATCACCAGAACTCAAAGTAGAGGACTATAGATCTAGAAAGAGAAGGCTTCTCTGATTGCTGTGACTGAGGGGCTACTTCGATTCCTTCATGAATGCAAGTTGAAAATGGCTTTAGAACTTCCTGTGTCCTAGCGGTATTTATACATAGGGAAATGTGTATAATTCTTGTTGTGCAAGGAGGCTGAAGCTCTCCACAGTTCAGTAGATGGATTTCACCTATGATTGTTACCAATCGGAAGCTGTTTGAAGACAGGTCAACTCTTACCTGGTACTGACTTTGTTCAGGTGCCAAACTCCAGATTTTACTAACAGTATGAATTCGGAGATGTGCATTTTGCAAGAAAAGAATGATCAGGACTTGAGATGAGCTCACATTATACATTCAGTGCTGATTAGAACACAGATGCCTGTGTAGTAGTTTGTGCTGAGGCTTTTATGGCCACATGGGAACACCCACATTTTTCCCTGATAAGGATTGAATTCTATTCTAAAATTTATATGTTGAAGCCCTAATTCCCAGTGTTTTGCTATTTGGAGATGGGACTTTGGGGAAGTAATTAGGGTTAGATGAAGTCATGAGAGTGAGGCCCTCATGGTGGGACTAGTGGTTTTAGAAGAAGAAAGAGAAGGAGAAGAAGAGCGAGCACTTTCTGTCTTGCCATATGAGGACACAGAGAAAATGTGGCCTTCCACACACCAGGAAGAGCGCTCTAATCAGGGACTGAATTGGCCGGCATCTTGATCTTGGACTTTCCAGCCTCCAGATCTCTGAGAAATAAATATCTTTTTTTTTAAGTAACCCAGTCTATGGTATTTTATTAAAGCAACCCAAGCAAACAAATAAACTCCTGTAATCATGTATGGGAAGCATTCATATCCAGAAACTGCTTTATTAGTTTATTATAAGATATCTTCACAGAGGAACTAGAGATACTTGAGGTCCTTGTTCTGGATGAATTCTTCCTCTACAAGAATTGCATGTAAAATCAGTTCTTAATCAGAAAGTGATTGGGTGACTGTGGAATCAGAACAAGGAGCAGTAGATGAATTGAGTGCTAAATGGATGGCTTGACAGTAGTGTTGAAGACCCAAGGGATACTTTTTTCTTATCGGCAGTTTTCAGCTCAGTTGACTATCTCCTTTATTTCGTTTCTTTCTTTTCTCCTTTTTTCTTTCCTTCTTTCTTTTTCTTTCTTTCTTTCTTCCTCTTTCTTTCTTTCTTTCTTTCTTTCTTTCTTTCTTTCTTTCTTCCCCTTCCTTCCTTCCTTCCTTCCTTTCTTCCTGAAAGAGGGAGAGAGAGAGAGAGAAAGCATGTGAACAGGGAAGAGGGGCAGAAGGAGGGAGGGAGGGAGAGAGAGAGAGAGAAAGAGAGATCTCAAGCAGGCTTCATGCTTAGTGTGGGGCCTGACACGGGGCTTGATCCTACGACCCTGGGATCATGACTTGAGCCAAAATCAAGACCACCAATCAGGTGGTCAACTGACTGAGCCACCCAGAGCCCCTGTCCTTTATTTCTTGAACCAGACCTCGCTTTGCTCCACACACACTGCACTCCCTGTTTTCCTCACATCTCTGATTGTTCCTTCTCAGTCACCATGACTGTCTTCCACCAGCCTCAACATACTGTTCTAAGCAAACATGTGTTTTCACCTGAATAGGTCTTGAATTTTCCTGCCTTTGTATTATGCTTCTCTCTTTTTTTCTCAAATGTTCACCTTCTTCCTTTCCATTTAAACAAATCATCTGTCTTTTAATGAGCTCAGTTATTCCTCCATTCTAGAATCTCTATAAAGGAGCTGACTTGTATGTAAATCACTTATACCTAACTTTTCAGACTGGGAAATAGTTAGGGGAAGTTAGTGAACTGAATGTATGACAAACATGCACCAATGTGGATGAAACTTGGAAATAAATTTGGATGGAAAAGGAAAGGAAAAATACATGCAACATACTATTTTCTAAAGCTCAGTAACGTGTATATTTACATGTGTATGTGTACACACGCACACACACACACACACACACACACACACACACACACTACAATGTAAAAGATAGGAATTCTAATGCAAAATTTGGTATAGTGATTTCTTTCTTTTATGGGGTGGAAATGGGGGGGTCCCCATACAAGGGAATGGAATCTAGACAGAGCACACAGATGGATGCGGTGGTGAAGGTTATATTGTAATTAAGTAGGGATGATTATGGTTATGGCTTACAATGCTGCATATGTTTTTTTTGTGAGTATCAAATATTACCAAGTAAAACATGAGGAAAAGTTTTACTTCTTTCCTGTCAGTTATAATTTTTACTCAAAATTTAACAAATTTTTTATTAAAAAATTTTGCACAACTTAAGGTGCCGCACTTGAATAAACTAATTTCGAGGCTCAGACAAGGGCTGCCAATGCACATGCCCCTTTAACAGCAGCATTGGTTAGGGCTTAAGGACACAGGATCTTACCAGCTCTGTTATCATAAGTAAGTTCCTCATTTTTCCTCATCTGTAAATGGGGGGAATAATAATTCCTACTGTATAGGATGGTTGTGAGGGTAAAATACATTAATGTATATAAATTGCTTAGAGAATATCTGGCATATAGTAAGAAAAAGTCAAATGGTAGCTATTTTTATTTCTTGGGGAAGTTATTAGGGGTATGGTCCTCAGCTTTGAACTAGGAACAAAATCAGAGTATCGTGATAACAGACTTAACCAAGCTTACATGAGAAGGTGTATAAACCCTATGGCTAACTTGGGGTTTATAAAAACCCTAAGGGTGGTAACATTTTTCCAATGATAGAATGCTTGTGTATGTTATTCAGAATATCTGTTTTTCTGGTATTGAGGGACTTAGAAAATTTAGTTCAATTTTATTATCAAAAAGAATGCTTGAGGTCCTGGATTCAGGAGAAAAAAAAAAGGAAATATTTATTTTAGACCACTGTGAAGCTTGATGAATCAGTTTCTATAGTCCAGACAACAGTTTGTACCCCTTTTGGTCACATTCAGAGTGTCCTCACTTGAAAAGTCCTGGGAATCTGTCACCTTAGGGTCTTACAGTGTCTTCAGGTTTCACTTTTTCTTGCATATATTTATATTGACTGTCTGTCTTTTTCCTGAAAGGTCAGAATGCAGTTGGCTGACTTCAGTTTAGTGAAATATAATTGCAAAGTTCTTTTTCCCTGAGTAGATAACTATTTCTCTGTGTTTGAATTTAGTGTTTCTGGTGTCTGCAGTTATACATTCATGGACATTCTTTTTAGAATTCTTTGAACCCTAGGCAGAGGGAGGCTAACACATTTTGTAGAAGGGACACATGTGTGGAGGCCTTGGGTCTGAGCACATATTCTATGAAGGGTATGGTTGCCCCTCTTAGCCCCAGAACTCTGTTTCCCTTCCAGCCTTTTCCATAAGTTCTGAAAGCTGATGTGAAGAAAGCAGAGGCAGTTGCGGAGAAGGAAGAGAGAAAACAGGCGATAGACGGCTTCAGAGAACAGAACCAGGGCTGTGAATGAGCTACCGATCCCTTTAAAGGGATTTCAGGGAGAACAACAACAACAACAACAACAAGAGGATACTCCCTCTTCCTGAATTCTTTTGTTTGATTTTTGGATAACATTTTCCAAATAATTGCATTTGCTATAAATTCCCTTTGTTCCTCTGGGGAAAAGGTGGAGTATGTGTCCCTTGTCCCCAAATCATTCCCGATGCTACTTCATGAAAACAACGAGTTATTTTTGCCTGTGAGTTTTCCTGGCTGACTCTTGGCAGTAATTTTATTAACAAGTTTTCAGGAGCTGCTTCACTATTTCCTCATGAATAGTTGGCACGAATTGTGGGATGAAAATAATAAAGAGACCTTTGGGACAAGGACATGGGGACCACTGTCCCGGGGCCTCCCCCAGAGTGCTCCTGGAGAGTCATCAAGGCCTGAGAACATTTGTCCTTCTGTTGGCTGATCAAGTAGTCTCCCCTGGGAGAAGGGAGAAGGACAAGCTGCTTATGGTGTGACCTGGCGGGTGCTAAAAGGACTTTCAGAAAATATCTTCCTTACTGCCTCGACCTGAAGCTGTCATTGGAATGACTCTAATGATGGTTTCCAGAAAAACCTCTATTAAAAATAAATGCTGCCTCTGAGGCAATAGCACATGAGCAAATGCCTGCTTGATAACAGCATGCCCAGTGCAGGGAGCTGTAAGTTGAAAGGGACTGCGGCATGAACCATGAAGGAAGTCAGCCCATTTGGGCAGAAGGTGTAGGAGAAGGAGTGAAGAGAGTGAGGAGTGGAGTGGCTTTGCCATTGCCCCTCTTCAGCGGAGGGACAGATGAAGGCACAGGAGGGGGAGAGGAGTGAACAGAAGGCCACCTGCATCACAGCTTTGTCTCGGGTGGCTGGAGTTACTCTTTACTCTACAGCCATTGATTTTGCCCATATTCAAATGATACTGCAAATGAACTAGCCAAGCCCTTGATATTTGAGCAGAGAAGACCATCACTGAACTTCAAAGGGGGAAAAAAATCTTTTTTTTTTTCTGTTTTTCTAAATCTTACTTGGCAGCTGTTTTCATCTCCTGGTAAGAAAACATGTTCTCTAGCATGGCTACATTAAACTAACTCCTCTTGGGCGTCATTCCAGTCAATTAGGACGCTTCATTTCAACGTGTCCTTTCTCCAGTTCAAAGTTGTTATCGCGCAGTCCGGTTTACAGATTTTTCTCATCCATGGCTTGACATATCCCGAGTATTTCTCATTAGTTTCAGAAGAGATGGGGAAGAATCTCATGACGTCATCACAACAATCTTGAGTGGTCTTCTGGTCTGCAATCATTTTAATTAAAATGGAGCCTACTGATTTTAAAATGAACCATAGGTTTTTCTCCACTCCAAACCATAGCTTTGGAAGTGTTGTCTTTCATTTTCTTAAAATTGATAATTTTAAGACTATGTGCAATATCTAAGTATCTATAAGTTTGTAGGAGCTTTTTGTTAGTTCGTTTTTTTTTAAGCAATATAAAATCCAGCTACTACCAGGTGAGCTGTTAATATTTTCACTTCCTATAATTCTGGGATTTAGTTCCTGTGGGATTGTTAGTATTATTTTTACAGGGTTCTACTGTGTACAAAAAGTAATATATCTCCACATGACTTAAGGGACTTGGTATTTGACATAAAATTATGATCATGTACAGCTCTGGAGCTGTGTACAGGAAAGATGAAACTGAATCATTTCATTGAATACAGTACATTTTCTCCCCAAATAAATTGATTTTAGATGAATTCCCTTCATCTCCTCCACCCTGCTGGGCCTGGCTGCTTGCTGTGAGACACAGCTAAGTAGGAAGGAGGCTGTTGTTATGTGATGGCAAATTAATTCAACAATTTCAACAAACATTTATCGAATGCATACTATATGCCAAATATAATGCTACGTGCCAGGCATACAAAGAGGAATCAGGTATAGTCCTTGCCTTCAAGAAGTTCACTATTGAATGAGGCCAGAGAAATGTTTATAATGAACTACAGTGTATTATGGCAAGTGGTGTGTTCATGATGATGCAAAAGGAATAAATGGAAAGAAATGATCTATTTTCTTAAGTGACATCTGACCTGGACTTTGACTCTTAGCAAGTGGGTATCACACAAAGGATGTTCCATGCAGAAGGCAAAAAAAACTAAGAGCGATAAGAGAAGCATTCTATAAACTTTAGGGTACCTTCTGAGTATCTGGCTACAATGGCTTTTTAATCTGGGCTAGGAACAGAGGTGAGGCTTTAAACCCTCCTATATATTGGTAAAACCTAGCATTTATATGATGTTTTTTAAAAAATCTTTTTTTAAAGTTTATTTTAGGGGCGCCTGGGTGGCTCAGTCAGTTAAGCGTCCGACTTCAGCTCAGGTCACGATCTCACGGTCTGTGAGTTCGAGCCCCGCGTCAGGCTCTGGGCTGATGGCTCAGAGCCTGGAGCTTGTTTCCGATTCTGTGTCTCCCTCTCTCTCTGCCCCTCCCCCGTTCATGCTCTGTCTCTCTCTGTCTCAAAAATAAATAAACGTTAAAATATTAAAAAAATAAATAAATAAAAATAAAGTTTATTTTAATTTATTTTGAGAGAGCCATAGAGAGCAAGCAGAGGAGGGGCAGAGAGAGAGGGAGACAGAATCCCAAGCAGGCCCTGCGCTGACAGTACAGAGCCAAGTGTGGGGCTAGAAATCACAAACCCTGAGATCATGACATGAGGTGAAATCAAGAGTGTGGATGCTTAACTGACCGAGCCACCCAGGCACCCTATATAATGTATTATAATAGACAGAGTGATTTTCCATGAATCATATTATTTATGCCTCACCAAAACCCTGTAAGATAAAAGAATGACAGAGATTTCTCTGCTTACAAACTTTTAATTATGAACCTTTCCGAATCCAAACAGAGCTACTTTGCAGAATAAAAGCATTTCAGTTCTGTTTTCCACCAACAGATGGTGATGGTGGTTGTGCACCATGAAGCTACTCTGGTCCTCTGTAGCTGCTCACAGTCCACTGTGATGTAGTCTTTGTGCTTAGTTTTGAGTTTTTCACAAGTATTCTTAACTATACTGTGTGCAGGAAGTATAGAGGCAGAGATAATGTGCAAAATGCCAGTAAGGTGAGGGTAGCAGATGCCTCTGGTGCCCCTGTCATGTCCCCCCCCCCCCCCAGTCCAGTGTTGATTTCCGTTGCAGCCACAGTCTGCAGGTGTGTGCCACACCTGCACACACACTGCAGCCCCAGTCTGTGCTGGCACAGACTCACCTCACATCCTAGCGTCACCCTCAAGAGTACATGTATTCTGTCCCAGAACCTTCTCTGGACTGGCAGGAGCTTGGTCACACTGAACCCAAGTGCAACCCAAAGTATACAGAAGTTAATATCCTGGAGATAACCCTCCCCTAACGGTGGGTAGGAGCCCATGGATCAACATTCCAGGCTCCTGTCTTTCTACTGGACAATGATGGGATGCGTTCCTGACAGTTCTGGCAGAACGGAGCCCCCATTTCTCTAGCTACATCCTTTCACTGGCTTTTCTTCCTTTCCTATCTTACCCAATTGCCTGAGAGCACAATTACCTAGAGACTGTCTCCTTTAGAATATAAACTCCCTGAGGGCAGGAATCTTGTTTGTTTGGTGCCTCAGAGGGTTTTGGGCAAAGCATAGGCAAATAAGTCTTTGTGGAATGAACTAATAAATTAATATATACATGGCAGTAAGGAGGAAAATACTATATTTGGATGCAGTTATGTATATATAGCTTTGAAGGAACAAACTAACACTCTTATGTTGTAGAAATGCATTAGGGCCTGCAAAATCAAATCTTTCTCTGGTCACTTTGAACTATAAACAGATGAACTTGGAACCTAACTTGTTGGTATGTAAAGAACTGTATGTGGACTACCTTTTGTACATGAGAGCACTGAGTTTCAGCTAGGCCCAGTGACTTTGTGAGACAAGAGAAACTGGCCTTGGGTGCAGTGGGTTGAATAATGCTCACCAAAGATAGCAAGACCTCATTCCTGGAACTTTAAATGTTATATTATTCGAATAAAGGGTCTTTATATATGTCATTACCCTGAGGATTTTAAGATAAGATGACTCTGGAGTGTTTAGGGGGCCATCCTAAATGCTATTGCTTGTGTCCTTATAAGAGAGCAACAAAGAGAGAGGACACAAGACACACAGGGGAGAAGGTAATGTGAGGTTGCAGCAAGGGAGAGATGTGGCCACAACCAAGGAATGACACAGATAGGTGCCAAAAGTGAAGAGGCAAGGAATGGATTCTCCTCTAGAGCTTCTGGAGGGAGTGCCATCCTGCCAACACATTGATTTTGGATTTGTAGCCTCCAGAGCTGTGAAAAAATAAGTATCTGTTGTTTTAAGCCATTCAGTTTGTGGTAATATGTTTCAGCAGCCCTAGGAAATTGATATGGGGCCCAGTGAACTGACCATCACCTACTCTAAAAAGTCTCAGAAAAGGAAAAATTCCATGTGGGTCAGCAAACAACCTTGTTGGCATCCTCAGGTCTTTGGCAAGATTTCTTTATGGAAAACTAACCCTTTTTCCCTCTCAAATAGCCTTCCTGAAAGACCAGTTAAAAGTGGCCATCTCAGGGGTGCCTGTGTAGCTCAGTTGTTTAAATGTCCGACTCTTGATTTTGGCTCAGGTCATGATCTCACAGTTCATGCGATTGAGCCCTGGGTCTGGCTCTGCGTTGACATTGAGGAGCCTGCTCAAGATTCTCTCTCTGTCTGTCTCCCGCTCATACATGCACACATCCTTTCTCTCTCTCTCTCTCAAAATAAACAAATAAACATTAAAAAAAGAAGTGACCATTGACCATTTAGGAGAGCATCAGGTGTGATCATCTAGGGACCACCATGTTAGAACTCGGTGCATATTACACTTCGATGTTAGTCCAGTCATCCATGGCTGCTCTCCTGAACCACCAATGGTAAAACCTTTAGAACAAAAAGACTTCTTAGTTCATTTAAGCAAGTCAAAGGCTGGGGAATTTCCCCAGAAGTGTAATTTGGGGGAGAAATTCCACAGTTAGAGTAACTAGAAATATTCCTTCCTCGCTTTCACTCTCCGTCTAGCCTATACATGACCAAAGACTGCATCTCCCACACTACACAAAAACACACCTTATACACACACACCTCTCCCTTCACTATAGCCCACACACATGTGTGTGCATGCAGTTGTAGTGAGAACAATGACAGAATGCCACTACCTAACAACCAAAACGTCTATCAGCATGTGAATGGATAAAAAAAATTGTGGCATATCATGTAATAGAATACCAGTAGGCCATGAAAAGGAGTAAACTACTGATTCATGCAACATTGAGTCTCAACAATATTATGTTGAGTAAAAGTAACCAGACATAAAGCATACATGCTGTGTGACTCCATTTATATGAAATTCTAGACAGGTGAGACTGACCTACATAGTGGATTATTAGTAGCCTGGGCGTGGGGATTGGGGACTGAGTGCCTAGAAGTATAATGTTGGAAATGTTCCATGTCTGGATTTTGATATTGATTAGCTGTACACATGCATCAAAACATATAGGACTTGCACACATAATATAGATACATTTTATTTTATGTAAATAATAGGTTAATAAAGTTAATCTAAGAAAGAAAACGAAAAGATCTTTTGTGCCACTTTTGGTACGGGTGTTCTCGCTAAATTGTCGGAAAGCTTAAATATGTATATATATATATATCTATATATATATATAGATATAGATATAGATATAGATATTTTAAAGGTTTATGTTTATTTACTTGATTTTGAGAGGGAGAGAGAGAGAGAGAAAGAAAGAGAGAATCCCACTAACAGTGCAGACCCCGATGCAGGACTCAATCCCACGAACTGTGAGATCACGACCTATGCCAAAATCAAGAGTTAGATGCTCAACTGATTTAGCCACCCACACACCCCTAAAAGCTTAAATATTTTTTATGAAGTACCATTTCCTTACATATTTTAAGTTATTAGGATAATAATATAAAATGTTAGATAGAATGCAGCACAATAAGTTTAATTATGCTCCCACATTAGAAACTTTTGTACATATAAATTTGAAGTTGGAATTGTTGATAAATTTTGAATATAGCACCTTTTTTTTTTATTCTCAAAATAAAGTTTGTCGTAGGCTTAAAAAACATCCATGAATCTGGGAATGTAAGTGGCCCACTCATGACATTTTTAAGGCATTTCTAGTCATTTTGCCTTCAGGAGATATACATACACATTCCCAAATGTTTTTTTCACATGTCTTAACTTCTAATGTTGTTTGTTGTAATTGGGGAAAGAATAGTGGTTCCCAAACTGTCTATCTCTCTGGGTGCCATTGTGTTTTTAACAGCAGGTTAAATGAGTACAGACCATTCCAAAACAAAAGAGGTCCACAAATTAGGTACAGGATGAACCTCCTATTACGTATAAAATTATCAGCTCGGTTCAAGTATTCATGAATATCTATCACTATCTACACTCAGTAGATATTTTTGTTTCAGATAGAACTCCAGAATCTAAATTAATGTAAAACTGGATGAGTTCAAACTGTTTCTCAACTAAGCCCAGTTAAAAAATGTAGCTAGTTACATCTATTATATCCCTAGGGAATGTGCCTGGGGAACTGAATGAAGTTGCTTGGAAAGTTATAAAAGAAGTTGAAGACTTAGGTCCTTCTTGTGCCATGGTTTAAAGATTAAATTGAATATAGAGGGTGCTTGACACTTGATATTTAGCATTATGGCTGGCATTGGAAATCCAGATTGTGGGTAAGGATACTGCTAAAGGCCATTTTCAGGGGACGCTAGCAGTCTGGCCTGGCAACTCAGTGGATAAAAAGGACAGAGCCAGCCAACAGCAGCAATAGCTGCCTCACACATTCTGCCATTACTGGGTTTCTTCCCAGCATTGTAGATGGAGGCTGGGTTTCTGGCTCCACACATCACTGCTCCCGTCTTCTCCCCTTTCTTCCCCAGCCCCACTGCCATGATAGCTTCTGAGTGCCATTAGAGCAAGTCAAAGTTTCTTGTTTACATTTGTGTCTCCAGTGACAAGTAAAGTATCTGACACGTAATGGTCATGAAATGCATGTATGTTTAACAACTCAGTGTTGAAAACTACAAATGCCTCTGCTTCTGGATAATAATAAATGAAATGATAATGGCTGTGATGTAACTCACACCGTAGGAAACAGGCTGCATGTGGGCGGTGGCAGAAGTTAGAGCTGTGTGGAGAAGCTGGGGAGCCTGAAAAGACAGAAGACTAGACTACAAGTAGAGTAGAAGGCAGGCAATAGCACGCTGAATTCTACAATTCTAAAATTTTAAACTTCTACCATAGAGGTATGCTGCCTTGACAGAAGGTGTTTTCTTTCTGAAGTGGACTATTTGCCTGAGAGAATAAATGATAATTAAGTGCATCTGTTCTCTCACCACATTCATACCCCACTTCTAGAAGGGTTTTACTTTATTTTTTAAGGGAGGTAAACTTTAGAGGATTCACACAGTGATCAGTTAGAGTGTCCTGATATCCACTTCCATGAAGTATATAAAATATGTTTACTTCACATGGTTTATCACCAAAGTTTAGAAGTAGAAGCCTGCAAATAATGATATTAATTATATTGACAACCTAATGTGAGGAAAGTACTAATAACTATAATTCTTTAGATGACCTTCAACTATGTCCATGTATTTAATAAGATTATTATTGAATACACAATATTGGGTAGAAACTTGGTGAGTTACATTCCATCTGTTCTTTTTTAAGTTTATTTATTTATTTGAGGGGGGAAGGGGCAGAGAGAGATGGAGAGAGAAAATCCCAAGCAGGCTCTGCACTGTCAGCACAGAGCCCAACATGAGGCTCAAAACCATGAACCGTGAGATCATGACCTGAGTTGAAATCAAGAGTTGGATGCTTAACCGACTGAGCCACCCAGGTGCCCTACATTCCCTCTGTTCTTTAAATATTTGTTCTCATTGAGCTTCCATGTAGCAGATTCTGGTCAGTGACCATGATGGAAAGCTCTGGTTCTATGTGCACACATACTGAGTAAGCATATATGCTAATCTGTTTCTTGCTCAATTTAATTTGATCTGCCATCACGGAGTTCCAAATCCATAGATTTTATATAACAATTTTATTTCTTTATTTTTATAAGATTTTATTTTTTAAGTAACTACTACACTCAGTGTGGGGCTTGAACCTACAACCCTGAGATCAAGAGTTGCAAGCTCCACTGACTGAGTCACCCAGGCACCCCTGATATACCCATTTTAATGTGCATACATTCTTTCATTTAGTATAGAAATGGAGATTAGGTACATTTTCACTAGTGTTGGGCCCAATTGATACCGGTACCTTATTTTGAAATCATGTGATGATTTCACATTTATGGAAACACAGCTATGTTTTAAAATTAAACAGGTGATACAAATTGGAGACAGTGTATAGTAAATAACTCACTGTAATTGAATACGTCATATGCATAATTATATGGTACATTGTGCACCTATCAATTGGCAATACAGTCAACGAGTACATTATATAGAACACAAATACTGCATTTAGAACAGACAATAATGAAATAGAAGCCTTGTAAAACATGGTATGCTTTCATTAATGTTTAAATGAAACAATCTTTGTAATAGGCTATCACTCACTGAAATCAATACAAAAAAAGCCTTAAATCCCTTTTTTATGTAGCTAGTATGTTTAAGAATATTTTGTATTTGAAATTTTATTTTTTCTTTAAAATTTAACTGTATAATACCAATACAGTAGGATAGGTAGGATAGATCCTATCTATCCTAGATAGGATAGATCCAATGAGCAATCACACAACTATTGAACAAATTTAGATAACTGATCAGTGGCCTCAAAATGTTTTATTTCCTTATGAAGTATCCTTTTGTCCAGTACTCTTACTCTTTCTTCTCAACGTGTTCTATTAAGAATTCCCTTTACTTAGCTGACATTGACGCATTTCTGTTCTGGCAAAATGACCTGCTTCTCTTTGAGGTAAACTGTAAGAAATCAAACTTGCCAATGTCCCCATCTTTAAATGTCTGATTTTTTCTCATTTTCTCCTTTGCTGTTTATTAAATGCCTTCAGCAACCTATTCTTTGTATAGAATTTCCCTTTTGGAATGAGGAATTTGAACTTGAAATGCTAGAATCCTTTTTTTAGAATACACTGAATACAGTACACACACACACACACACACACACACACACACACACACACTCATTTTCTTGCTCAAATCCCAATATAGGAATAACTAGAAATTGATTAAAAATGTCTGAATGTTAGAAAACTAACAGAATGCAGTGGTAGGAAGATATATTTGTCAGAAGGGAGAAAACTAAAAACCACTGGGCTCAAAATAAACTTGGGATCTATTCTTAACTCATCTAAGTACTTTCACCCATTAAAAGTAACCCAGTGGACTGCAGGTAGCACAGAAAAGAGGAGCATCAGGTATTTGATAAACCTGGCTACCTCATCTATGTTTGAGAGTCAGACCTTTCAGAGCCTGGATAAATCAGAATCTTCAAAGAACAGAGGCAATAGCATTTTATAGGTGCTAGGATCAAAAGCTTTCTCCTCCAGGGAAAAATTGCTCTATTATTTTCCATTTCTAGCCTTGGGGCTAGAATTCAGATTGATTCTCCCACGAGCATAGTCTGGCCAGAGCCTTCTGCAAAAAGGATTTCACTCACCTGATTCCTTTATGTAACTTTGGGCCTCCAGTGGTGGCTTCCAATTTTAAGTCCTCAGTTGAGCAATTGAAGAAACATCCCTGGGCTGTACAATTCTCTCTTAGGGTATTTCAGTTTTCAAACTCCTGTACATACAGATTTATAGGCTATTATGGATGGTTCTTAATATGAAAATTACGTGTGTGTGTGTGTGTAAGACATAGGTAAATAATCTTGTAGTTTGTTGATAAGACATGAAAATATAAGTATTCATCATTTAACTCTACAGGTGACTATGTCTCCATTTACATGGAGTCAATTATCAAAATCACGACTGAATTAATTGCTATAAAATCCATATATTTTTACTCAGTAGAGACAAAGCACATTTGCAGCCTATGTCATACCTTTGTGTATGTGACTTCAAGTATGTCTTCTTACAGTTACCAAAATATGAGTGTGGAGATTGTCTCTTCATTAAGGTCATGCATTAAAATATTAGACTTCTGTGTAAAAACTTCCAAGGGATTTTTTTTCTCCCTCTCTCAGTGAGAAGATATCAGACCAGCAGGAAAGGAATCTCTTCCTTTTAGAGTCTTCTGAACATACAATCCAGGGGATGATGATACAGAGCACAAAGTGTACTTTTTATTCAAGTGTTCAGAGGAGGGTCCTGTAATTCACATAATTTGAACTTATTTATAATTGATGAGGAACTTAAAAACGACCAGTACTCATTTCAAGATTTGAAAGTGGCAACATATTCTATAGCTTAGAAATGAAGGAATTGACTAGGTAAGGTGTTCTATTATATCTTCTCTAGATAAAGTTAAAATATATCTGGTAGATATGTAGGAAGATGCCGTTTATTTAGTTTTTTCCCAAGTGCCATGTACTGTGCTATATATCCTGTGAAGTAGGTATTGTGACCTCCGTTTTGTAGTGAAAGAAATAATCCTGGAGGTCTTAAGTGATTTGTCCAATAATCAATAGCTCGTAAGTGACAGAGAAGTAGGTTTCAGTCTTGGTCTGCATGATTCCAAATTTGTGCTTAGTAACTGCTTTACTCCAACAGACCACTGCGGTTACAAAGTTTGTTAGTAGTTTGCTGATGAAAACTGTCCCACCTCTCTGAAAAAATGACTCCATTCTGTTAGGATCAAGGCAAGAATAGTGGGAACAAATAATCTATGTGGTTATTTTCATGGGATTTATAATAATTTTGGATTAACCATATTATCGTTGCTTTAATTGATAAACTCCCTTGAGTAATAATGAAATCTGCCTTTCAAGTCGGTTTCTTAAGAATTTATAAAATTTAAACCTAAAAAGAAGACCTTAAAGATTATCTGGCTAGATCCTCTCATTTTGTAGTCAGTGCCTTAGGAGTTTGTGTTTGGTTATAACATATGTGAGATTGTGTAACAGTCTACTGCTGTGTGTTTGTCTATGTTGGAGGTGAAGAGGAGATTGTTAGATTCATTAGGAGAAAATATATAAAACTGTGTTGCCTCTGAGAAACTCCCATTAAAAGGAAATGAAAATCTATAGTCTTTGAGAGGAATTAACATGAGTCTCCTTCTCCATTTATACTGAGTCAGTCAAATCATGACTGAATTAATTTTCTGTAAACGTCGTATGCATATTTAGTAGGGTCAGTATATTTTCAGCCCATATCACACCTTTCTATATGTGAATTTAGTTTCATTGTCTTCTCCTAGCTCACTAATTTAGCAACTTCTTCAAGCATAATAATCTTTTTAAAAAAAAATCAAAACATCGCTGGAATCCTCACATGATAGTAGTGTTTTTAGCACTCATTAATTGAGAAAATACATAATTTCAAAATGTTATTACCAATTCAATAAACCTTTAAAATAAATTTGTGTTTCATGAGTATCAAAAGCATCTCCAGACATTTGAATAACAGTAGCACATATATGTAAGGGAAATATTCATTATGTAGACAATGTCTGATGTGCACATGCATTCTTTTAGGTTCTTCATCATTCATTTATTCACCACATTAACTTTTCATTTAACACATATTGACATAAATGTACTACATGCTAGACACTGTGTAAAGTGATGGGTATAGAGAGGAGGCCAACCAGATTGGTTCCTGACTTGTTGGAGCTCCAAGTATGCAATGTGCAATGGAGGAAGTTTACAAGGCATGAGAAGAGCATTAGTCCTGGCACTTGACCTAGTTTGGGGTTCAGAAAATGCTTCTTAAGGTGGCGAGACTTGAAAGATTGTAGGTTTAATGGAAGTTGTAGGAGAATGGCACGGTGTTAAGGGAGCCATTGGCTAGAGACCTAGCTCCACTCCAGAGCCATTTTCTATGGAGTAATAAAAGCATATATTGTGATCTCATTATTCTCCATTGAATAAAGTGGAATAGTTGAAACCAGGTTAAATAGTTTGGCAAGGCCCTGGTGTAGGCATGGGGTTATCAGTGTATACGACTTACACTTCAGAAATTCTTACAATGGTATGCTCAATATAGATGCACTCAGTCTGTGACCCCAAGGCTCATTGCATGTGCTTCTTCCAAAGGAAAGAGGTCTTCTTGCTGAGTCCCTCCCACAGGTAAGGACTAGCCTTTCCTGTAAACACCTAATAGAGCTCTCATGTCCTCATTTATTCAACAAACAGTTAATAAGTGCCTTCTATGTGCTAAGTACTCTTCTAGGCACTGGGGATATATAAAATTCCGTGTGCTCAAAGTTTATGTTCTAGTGGGTAGGAAGAAAGAGATAAATACAAAACATAGAGTGGTGATAAGTGTTATGAAGACAAAGCCTATTTAAGCAGAAGGAAAAGACTGAGGGATCGTGGGAAGGGTTACCATAGGGTATAAAGTGTGCCAGGTAGGTGTCTCTGACCAAATGACATTTCAGCTGAGGCCTAGAGTGAGAAAATCAGTCCTGTTGCTACATGGAGATGGGGGGAGTCTGTGTTTTCCACACCACGTTAAGTCAGAGAGAATAATATGACCCCTTCTGTTTCTATTCTAAGGTCTATTCTCCAAGGACACATTTTCTACCCATGATTTTCCCCTTCCTGAATGACCAAAGGTATTAATATTTATTGCATTCAAGAGAAATCTGAAGGGAGGAACTAGTTTGTAAAGGTCTTTTGACCTTATCTAGCTTCTAACACATCTCTCAGCTTGGTACACTAGTTTCAAGTGTTTGCTGACACCTATAATAAATTCTTCTAACTTTTGCTGCTTTAAGGACAATTTTTTGACCTCACAGTGTGGTTTTATTTTATTTTTTTCAATGTTATGGTCTCCTAAGAAAAACACGGAACGAATAGAACAGACAAGTTAGTCATTAGGGTCTGTTCAAAAATGAAATTTCTCTCACTGTGAGTGTATAGTGGGATTGTTTTTCTCTGCCAGCTTGAACTTAGCCTTGGTCATGTGACTTCTTTTGGATAATAAAATGTGAGCAGAATGATTGATGTTTGTCACTGCCATGAAGTGAAGCTTTAACAGCCATTTATAATTCACCATGTTTTTTCCTTGCTTCTGAGATCATGGAAAACATGTTAAGAAAGAGGCTTCAACTACTGGGTTCCTGAGTGATAACATTGAACATAGTTCCTTGGCTTACATATGAGAGAGTAGGCAAGCAATAAACTTTGCTGTCAAAAGCCATTGAGGTTGTGGTGTTTATGTTGGCATACTTTGACTTAGCTTATCCTGGCTGATCAGCATGGGATGGCATGTTCCGGTCCCATGCACAAGGCTGGAGTGGTCACTTAGGCATTTACCTGTACGTGATTTCAGCTGAGCTAAGAGCAATATTTTTCCATGAAGAGAGAAGAAAGCATACCTAGGAAAGAACTGGAGGCCAAGGCCAAGAGTACCTGGATCTTACATCAAGCTAATGAGATTGAAATGATATCAATGGTTTTTACTGCAAAGATGGGGAAACAAATGGGGTAACTATTAGGATGCTAGTAAGGTCACTTGAGAAACAACAGGTATGTGGCAGAATTTTTCCTTTACATGATACCTGATATATCCTGCTAGGTTTGGGGCAACAACCTACACTACTACTGAGGGATGGACAAGGACCTTCCTCTCTAATGCAACCCATACCCCAACATCGATACTTTGTTGAATACATTTACTCTTACAGAAGCATTCTGTATTCTTTATGCTACTCTGTGCACAGGGAATCTGACCTGTATGAGTTGCCTTGATCTCTGGCTTCTGATTAAGTGTGGGCAATGGGAGGCCCCATCAAATGATCAATAATGATAGGAGAAGCAACAGCTGTACTTAGTCTGCTGGTTCTATCATGGCCAAGTTGTTGTGGGTTGATTGTGACTTTCTACACATAGCCACAGCTCTTTACATTGGTCCCCTCCTGATAGCCATTTTCTCAGGGTGCTGGTAACTGCTCCCTCTTGTCATGCCTTTGGCTTAAGTGTCCTAGTAACACTGTGCTATTGCTGGCCTGGGACACTGCACCATTTCTTGTTTTCCTAAGCCTTGCCCACACTTTTGTAAATGATCGCTTTAATGAACTGCCCTTAATTACTCCATTTGATTGTGCCATTTGTTACCTACCAGGAGTTTGATTAGTAGAGGCACCTATTTTTGTATTCTCTTCTACTTCTTTCTAACTTCTCTAGTGAAGTCATTAGGGTAGTCCTTGTCTTCATGCTCAAAAGAGTCATGATTATCATAAGTCAGTCATGATTTACTCTCTGAACTTACATGGTCTTCGTGCACATGGGAGTCCCTGTATTCTGTCTGTATATCAAAATTTCCAAGGTTGGAATGCCAATTATATACTTACTGAGATCCTTGCTATTTTTTTTATTTCCATTTCAATTTTAAATGCCTAAATAAAAAGTAGTCATTGTAGAAAAATTTCTAATTTTTCTACAGATGATGATAGCTAGTCATTGCCAACATCTGTGGGTAGTGCTTGCTGTATACCGGCTACTATTTTGGGTGTTGTACATATATTAACTAAAAAAACAATCTGAAACACTGTGTACAGAGGCACAAGGAGTTTTGTTGTACATATTTTGATTTTACTTATGCAATATTGCAGTTATTTTTTAACAAAAATGAGATCCTATTATGTATATGATGTTGTAATCTTTTTTCACCTAAAATTTGTGTGAATATTTCTCCAGGCCAATATGATCGACATTATCACTTTTAATAGGAGTAAAATACTGCATTTTCTATTGTATTTATATATTCTGCTCTTGTTGGATGTATTGTTTCCAGCTCTTTACTATTATGAACAAAGTAATGATAACTATCCTTGTATATAAATCTTTGTCACATTTCTTATTATGTCTTTAGGATAAATTGCAATGCCTGGAATTATTGAGTGAAAGGATATGAACATTTTAAGACTCGTAAATACTGCTGAAGAACTCTACTAAGAGCCATATCAATTTCTACGTGTATCAGTAGTGTGATCGTGTTTCTATATACCCTATGCAAAGTACTATTGTTGTTGGTGTTGCTCTTTCTCAATATAGTAATATGAAAAGTATCTCATAGCATTTATGTCATTTCTTATTTTGTGAAATGTCTCAATTCCTTTACCTGTTTTTCTACTATGATGTTTGTCTTCTTATTGAATTTTAATGTATTTATTGTTAATCAAAGTTGCATAGGCACATAGTTTAAGGAGTTACTAAGTGAATAGTTTGTTAAAGATAGTAAGTAGTCCCTGTTCTTCCTGCCCTTCCATTTCCTCTTCCTCAGAGGCAACCATTTTCAATTCTTAGAGTTGATTTTTTCTGGCATTTATTTCTGCATGTCTAAAACACACTAGTCAATTGATTTTCCACTATGGGATACGAAGATACACCTCTTTTCCCCATTTTTTCCCCAGCACACATATGCTCATGTCTCCATTCTCATACTGTATTTACACATAATTTTTGTTAAATCAGTATTTGTTGTTTGTGTTATTATGATAATGCATTTTAAGAGATAAATTTTAAGATAAATTATGATTAATTTCCTTTCTTGAACAATTTTTTTGTGTCTCTTGGTTGAAAGTGGTTTGTTTTTTTCAAACTTGCCTTTTTCCCTGATTTGCTTAGTTTTCTATGTCTTTATCAATAACTCAACTTCAAATTATTTCCCAGGTTTCTAATCTCATTCATATGATGTATTCTATCAAATTCATCTTCCTTTCTTTCCCAGAGAGTTATAACCTCCTCCAGTATGGACTAGAAGGTGGCCTTTTGCCCGGAGGCAACATAGATGGTGTCCTAGGATCTCCTTTTATTCTTATCTATGTGATTTCTTTTGTTTTTCTTTGGTGTTGCACTTCCTGTTGCCTGTACCTTAAACATTCCTCTTTTTACATTTACTCCCTCTTTTCTGATGAAGTGCATCCTTTGTGCCTTTCAGGGTGCATAATGTTAAAATTTTAGATTTACAAGTCTGAGAATGTCTTTATTTCTGCCTACACACTCTGGACTGGATTTTTGGCTAGATAGAGAATTCTAGGTTGAAATAACTTTTCCTGCAGAATCTGAGAGGACTGCTTCCAGTTTCTGAACTGAAGTTTTTCTCCTTCCTGATCATTTGAGTGTGATCTGTTTGTTTTGTTTTGTTGTTTTGTTTTGTTTTTTTTCTGTCTGGACACTTGGAGGATTTCTTCTTTGTTTCCTGTGTTAAAACTTTGTAATGATATGCATTGGTGGAAATCCATTTTCATGTAGTGCTGAGAACTTGATGGGTTCTTTTAATCTGGACACGTGGTCTTTGGTTCTGACCACTTTTTGAACAATTTCTTTAATACTTGTTTTCCTTACCCTGTTCTTTCTTTTTGGTTCTTCTATAATTTGATTCTTGGACTCTCTGGAGTTTATCATTTTAGTATTTGATTTTTCTGTTTCCCATTTTCCATTCCTATGTCTTTTTCTTTTTTACAAAATTCTCTTATGGTTCATTTCTTCAAATTTACCTTTCTGATTCTTCTATTGAGTTTTTGAAAAATTTTGTTATTATGTTTGAAATTTAAACAACTGTTTCTCTCTCTCTCGTTTTTTGTTCCCTGAATTTCTTTTATGTTGATGGCATTCTATTCTCATTTATGGTCCTGATTGATTACCTGGGAATAATATTGTTACTAGTCATTGCCAGTGAGAGTTGGCAGTTTGGATCCCCCAGAAACTTAGTAGGCTTCTAGTGTAGCTGTTTCCAGTAGATTTAAGTATGAGGAGCTACAGTTAATTTTTTTAAGTTTGGAGCTTGAGAATTTTTGGCTTTTGGCTTCTGTTTGGACCCCCTCATTAGCTTAATGGCTGCTGCTTTATAACAATTGGAAATATCTTTTTTGGGTGGAATGACTACCTTTACTGTAGGCTATCCTTCCTGCCAGAGAACTTTTAATGGGATGTGCTTAGCAAGCCCAGGGTCACCAACCTCATTTTCTGTCAAGGCTGCACTTCACAACTTGTAAGAGTTTCATTATGGGGTACAGAAGCAATTGGCTTTTTCACCCTGCAAGAATCCCAACTGGGGGCTCTCAGTCAATCTTGATTGCTTGCTGAAGGAAGAGTGTATCTGAGTAATGCTGTATTACTTTCCACTTGTGCAAGTGGAATGGCTTGCTGTAGTCTCAGTTTGTCTTTTTGTTGTTGTTGTTGTAGGACTTGGCTGAAAATTGCGACAACTAACCATCCTATTTACACATTCTGAAATGTCTCTACCATTTTTAAATTACATCCTGTGTTGAAATCTGGGTCTGCGTTCCAAAATTGGTCAAGATAGTGTGGCCCGGTATTCTGCCACCACATAACAAAGTCCTCTACATTGCAGCTTGGGATATCTGGGTCTTTAGTGTCTGATAATATCTCCTCTCAGACAATTCTATATTTTAGGTTCTGTTACTTGCACTACCCTACTTTTGGACACCAAATTCTGTCTGAATCATTTACTAATTCATTCAGCTGTTAAGTAACAGGAGTGCAAACTAATATTGCTTTAAACAGGTAAGGGTTTTGTTTGTTTTGGGTGTTTGCATATTCATAGTCCAAGGGGTAATGCAGCTACTCAGAGATGGTCTCAGTAATCCAGGCTCCATCTGTCTTCTGGATTTGCCATCCTTAGCATGTACTTTTTACTTGACATGGTTATAAGATGACTTTTGTGTGTTTTACTTTTTAGGGAGAAAGAGAAACGCAACATGCATACCATCTGCTTCTCTCCCTTTGAGAAAGCTTTTCTGAAAGCCCTACCCAGCAACTTCTGCTATCTTATTGGCTTGTCACATGATCATCAGTAGCCCAATCCCTGGATGGGATAGGGATGCTGTGGATAGAAGTTAGATTGGTCAACTCGCAGTGTCAGCACAGACAGTGTGCCTGAGTTACTGGGATGTTTGTCCTAGCCCTCAGCTTATCTATGCTGACCTTTTATTTTAGCTCTCTTGGAAGCGATCTCCCTTCTGACCAAGATCCAGTCTGATCCTACACAGATTTGTGGGCTTTTCCGACTTTTAGTTCACTTGTGCAGAGCTGCCTGGCTCTCTTCCTACTGCAAGTGTACTACTGCTCCCTCCTGCCCTGAATTCGCCTCATTTTCTCTCTGCCCATTTTCTCCTGTCTCTGCTCTGTTCAGTCAGATCCTACTTATAGGAAGTTTCGTATTCAATGTTTTAAACTACAGTACATTCATTTAAATGAACCCTGAAGATTTTACAGCATGGTGAAGCTTTCTAACCTAAAGCAAAATATTCAATGTAAATTTTAAATGCATTTAAAAATGTTTCAAAGCAGGTAAGTAGATCTATATTTAATTTCTGGATCTATTAGTGAGAACATGGAAGATAAGAAAAATCTCTTGCCAATTTTACCTAACCATATGTAAATTTGGCTTTAATGAGAATGGGAAAGGCTCTGTTTTCACATTATTATTGTCATTCTCATGTTGATCCTTCCTTGTCTTCTAATTTCTGTGTCTATTGGAGCCCAAAGTCCAACTGGACACAGAATTCATAACTTCAACTTTGTCTCAGTTACAAGAAATGCATAAGTAAGCAAAGTAGATTTTAATGAAGGAGGAAAGAAGAAGGGGGGCATATATGTCTTGCACTCCACGGAAAACAACGTAAAATCCATTTTAAGCAAAGTCTTTTCTCAGTAGTTCTGCCAGGGGGAGTGTCTCTTTGGGCATTTCCCAGTCAGTGCTCTACTTTGAGGTTTCCTCTCCTTTGCTACTGGATTCTGCCTCCTGCCATCCTTCAGTTGACACCTTTGCCCTCTTATATGGAGCAATTCAGTTTTGGCCTGACTCCCACATGTAAAGTTGTATACCCAAGCTCAGAAAGGTGCTTATTAAAGCAAAGCTTTGTACTCCCTTAGGTGGCATATAAAGTTGTTTTTGAGAAAACCAAAACAAAACAGTTTTCCATTACTGTTTAATCCCATAGTTCTCAGACTAGACTGCAGTCAAGAGAACTATAAATGTATTTTGTGTAACTTGATTATTTCACCGTTGGATTGTTTTTTTTTTTTTTTTTTTTTTTTTTGAGAGACATCCTTGTCCACAGTCCATTTTGGCTAGATTTTGCAGATCAAGATTTTTTTCAGATGGACCATAGTGGTAGAGTAAAAAGATACTTATAGGGTAGAGCTCCCCTGTTCCTTTTTTTAAAATAATTTATTATTTTTTACTTAAATACAGTTGATATACAATGTTACATTAATTTCAAGCGTACAGCACAGTGATTCAACATCTCTGTACGTTGCGCTGTGTAGCTACCATCTGTCACCATACAATGCAGTTACAGCATCATTGACTATGTTCTATGTTGTACCTTTATTTCTGTGATTTATTCATTTAAATTAAGTTTATTCATTTAATAATTCATTTAATAATATATCTACCACTCCCCTTCGTGCATTTTGCCCATCCACCACCCCTTTCCCTCTGGCAACCATCAGTTTCTGTATTTATAGGTCTGAGTCTGATTTTTTTTTTTTTGCTTGTATATTCATTTGCTTGTTATATTTCACATATGAATGAAATCATATGATCTATGTCTTTCTCAGTTTTATTTATTTCACTTAGCATAGTACTGTCTAGTTTCATCCATATTGCTGCAGATGACAAGATCTCATCCTTTTTATGGCTGTGTAATATTCCATCTCACGTGCGCACGTGTGTGTGTGTGTGTGTGTGTGTGTGTGTGTGTGTCTGTGGGTGTGTGTGCGTTTATGTACACATCACTTCTTTATCCATTCATCTAACAATGGACACTTAAGCTGCTTCCATAGCTTGGCTATTGTAAATAATGCTGCAATAAAAATAGGGGTGCACATATCTTTTTGAATTAGTATTCTCATTTTTTAAGGTAAGTACCTTAAAATTGAATTCTTGGATCATACAGTAATTCTATTTTTAATTTTTAAAGAACTCCAAAATGTTTTCTACAGCAGCTATACCAATTTACTTTCCAACCAACAGTGCCTGAGGGTTTCCTTTTCTCTACATCCTTGGCAACAATTGGTGTTTCTTATGTTTTTGATCTGACAAGTGTGAGGTGATATCTCATCATGGTTTTGATTTGCATTTCCATGATGATTAGTGATGGTGAGCATATTTTCATGTCTTTGTTGGCTATCTGTATGTCCTCTTTGGAAAAATGTGTATTCAGGTCCTCTGCCCATCTTTTAATCAGATTGTTTTTTGGTGTAGAGTTATATAAGTTCTTTTTATATTTTGGATATGAGCCCCTTATCAGCTATATCATTTGCAAATATCTTCTCCCATTCACTAGGATGCCTTTTGTTTTGTTGATGGTGTCTTTTGTTATGCAAAAGATTTTTATTTTGGTGTCGTCTCAATAGTTTATTTTTGCTTTTGTTTCCCTTGCTGTAGGGGACATATCTACAAAAATGTTGATATAGCCCATGTTGAAGAAATGAATGACTGTTCTTCCTAGAGAGATTTTTAGGTTTTAGGTCTTTAATCCATTTTGTTTTTGTTTTTTGTTTTTAATTTTTTTTGATGTTTATTTATTTTTGAGACAGAGAGAGACAGAGCATGAATGGGGGAGGGTCAGAGAGAGGGAGACACAGAATCTGAAACAGGCTCCAGGCTCTGAGCTGTCAGCACAGAGCCCGACGCGGGGCTCGAACTCACGGACCGTGAGATCATGACCTGAGCCGAAGTCGGCCGCTTAACCGACTGAGCCACCCAGGCGCCCCAAGGTCTTTAATCCATTTTGAATTAGTTTTTGTGTATGGTGTAAGAAAGTGGCCCAGTTTCATTCTTTTGCATGTAGCTGTCCAGTTTTCTTAGTGCCATTTATTGAAGAGCTTGTCTTTTCCCTATTGTATATTCTTGCCTTCTTTTTTATAGATTAATTGACCATATAAATGCTCATTTATTTCTGGATTTTCTATTCTGTTGCATTGATTTGTGTGTCAGTACCATACTGTTTTGATTATTATAGCTTTGTACTGTAACTTGAAATCCAGAATTGTGATGCCTCCAGCTTAGTTCTTTCTCAAGATTGCTTTGGCTATTCAGGGTCTTTGCAGTTCCATACAAACTATAATATTATTTATTCTAGTTCTATGAAAAATGCTGTTGGTATTTTGATAGGGATTGCATTAAATCTGTAGAATGCTTTGGGTAGTATAGACATTTTAACAATGCTAATTCCTCCAATCCATGAGTATGGAATATCTTTCCATTTTTTTGTGCCATCTTCAATTTCTTTCTTCACTGGTTTTGTTATTTACATTTTTAAAAAATGTTTATTTATTTTTGAGAGAGACACACAGAGTGTGAGTCAGGGAGGGCAGAGAGAAAGGGAGACACAGAATCTGAAGCAGGCTCCAGGATCTGAGCTGTCAGTACAGCCTGATGCAGGGCTCAACCTCATGAACTCAGAGATCATGACCTGAGCCTAAGTCAGACACTTAACCAAGTGAGCCACCCAGGCGCCCCTCTTCAGTGTTTTATAGTTTTCAGAGTACACGTCTTTTACCTCCTTCGTTATATTTATTCCTAGGTATTTTATTAGTTTTAGTGTAATTGTAAGTGGAGTTGTTTTCTTTTTATTAATGTTTATTTATTTATTTTGAGAGAGAGAGTGCAAGCAGGGGAGGGTCAGAGAGAGAGAGGGAGAGATAGAATCCCAAGCAGACTCTGAGCTGTCAGTGCAGAGCTGGACATAGGGCTCAAATTCATCTACCTTGAGATCATGACCTGAACTGAAACCAAGAGTTGGACACACAACCAATCAAGCCACCCAGCACCCCAGAATTGTTTTCTTAATTTCTTTTTCTGCTACGTTTTTATTAGTATATAGAAATGCTACTGATTTCTGGGCATTGATTTTGTATCTTGCAACTTTACTGAATTCATTTATTACTTCAGATAGTTTTTTGGTGGAGTCTTTAGGATTTTCTCTATAGAACATCATATCATCTGCAAATAGTAACAGTTTTACTTCCTCCTTACAAATATGAATCCCTTATTTTTTTTACGTATGTGATTGCTGTGGCTAGGACTCCAGTACTATGTAGAATAAAGTGGTGAAAGTGGACATCCTTCTCTTGTTCCTGATCTTAGAAGAAAAGATCTGTTTTTTTTTTTTTTACCACTGAGCATGTTAGCTGCGGTTTTGTCACATTTGGCCTTTATTATGTTGAACTCACAGACCTTGAGATCATGACCTGAGCTGAAGTCAGACGCTCAACCGACTGAGCCACCCAAGCGCCCTGAGAGTTTTTATTATAAACAAACGTTGAATTTTGTCAGATGTTTTTCTGTATCTGATCAGATGATCATGTGATTTTTATTCTTTGTTTTGTTGATGTGCTGCATCATGTTGATTAATTTTGAATACTAATCCATCCTTGCATTCCCAGAACAAATCTCACTTGACTGTGATGAATGGTCCTTTTAATGTATTGTTGAATGCAGTTTGCTAATATTTTGTTGAGGATTTTTGCCTCTGTATTCATCAGAATTATTGGTCTCTAGCTTTTCTTGTGGTGCCTTTTATTGTGTGTGTGTGTGTGGTGTTTTTACCCATGTCAGGGTAATACTGGCTTCATAGAATGTTTTTGGAAGCTTTCCTTCCTCTTCTATTTTTTTGATATAGTTTAAAGAGAATAGGTGTTAACTCTTTTTAAAATGTTTGGTAAAATTCACCTGTGAGTCTGTCTGGTCCTGGACTTAGTTTTTAGTAGTTTTTGATTACTGATTCAATTTTGTTACTAGTAATTGATCTGTTTGGAGTTTCTTTCTATTTTAATTAATTATTAATTAATTAATTTTAAGTGTTCATTTAAATTCTAGTAAGTTAACAAATAGTGTAATATTGGTTTCAGGAGTAGAATCTAGTGATTTGTCACTTACATATAACACCCCAGATTTTCTATTTCCTCTTGAGTTTTGGAAGATGGTGTGTTTCTAGAAATTTATCCATTTATTCTAGGTTGTTCAATTTGGTGGCATACAATTTTTTGTAGAATTCTCTTATAGCCTTTTGTATTTGTGTGATATAAGTTGTTATTTCTCTCATTTCTGATTTTATTTATTTGGGTCCTTTCTTTTTTTACAATCTTGGTGAGTTTGGCTAAGAGTTTACTACTTTTGTTTATTTTTTCAGTGAACCAGCTCTTGGTTTCATTGATTTTTTTCTGTTTTGTTTCTTTAGTCTCTATATTGTTTATTTTTGCTCTCCTCTTTATTATTTCCTTTCTTCTACTCACCTTGAACTTTGTTCTTTTTTTTTCTTGTTCCTTTAGATATAAGTTTCTATTGTTTATTTGAGCTTTTCTTTGTTTTGTTTTTTGATGTAAGCCTGTATCACTATGTATTTTCCTCATAGAACTGTTTTCGCTGCATCCAAAGCTTTTGGAGCATTTGTTCCCCCATTTTAATTTGTCTCCATGTATTTTTTAAAATTTCTTTGTTGACTCATTGGTTGTTTTGTAGTATGTTGCTTAGCCAGCATGTGTTGATATCTTTTTCCAATTTTTTTTTTGTGATTAATTTCTAGTTTTATACCAGGTGGTCAGAAAAGATGCATGCTGTGATTTTAGTCTTCTTAAATTTATTGATACTTGTTTTTTGACCTAACATCTGACCTGTTCTGGAGAATGTTCCATGTATACTTGAAAGGAATGTGAACATATATTCAGTTGTTTTTGAATGGAATATTCTGCATATAGATGTTATGTCCATCTAGTCTAATGTGTCAAAGATATGTTTCCTTATTTATTTTCTGCCTGAATGATCTGTCTACTTATATAAGTAGGATGTTAAAGTTCCCTACTATTATTATATTATTATCAGTTTCTCTCTTTATGTGTGCAAATATTTGCTTTATGTTTTTACATGCTCTAATGCGGGGTGCATTGATATTTACAATTGTTATATCTTCTTTTGAATTGATCCCCTTGTCATTATGTAATGCCCTTCTTTGTCTTTGTTTTAAAGTCTATTTTGTCTGATATAAGTATTGCTACCTTGACTTTTTTTCACTCCCATCTGCATGGTAAATGTTTTCCATTCCTTCAGTTTCAGGCTGTGTATGTCTCTAGGTCTAAGGTGAATCTTTTGCAGGCAGCATGCAGAGAAGTCTGGTTTTTATTATCCATTCTGCAACCCTAGGTCATTTGATTGAAGCATTTAGACCACTTACATTTAAAGTAATTATTGATAGGTATGGACTTATTGCCATTTTGTTAATTTTTTTTTCTGGTTGTTTTGTAGTTATTCTCTATTCTTTTCTTTTCGCCTTGCTCTGTCTCTTTGTGGTTGATGAGTCTCTATAGTGTTATGTTTGACTTTATTTTTATTTATTTATTTATTTATTTAGTATATCTATTATAAGTTTTGGGTTTGTGTTTACATACATATATGAAGTTCATATATAACTTTCTAAATAATTAGCAGTCTATATTAAGTTGATGGTCATTCAAGTACAAACACATTCTAAACCAACATCTTTTATGTATTTGTTTTTACTCCCTCCTCCATGTGTTATGTATATGCTATCATATTTTACATCTTTTTATTCATAATTTTCTTAGTCTAATTATGGTCTTTTCCACATAAAGAAAGCCCCTTAACATTACTTCTAAGGCTGGTTTATGGTGATAAACTTCTTTAACTTTTGTTTGTTTTGGAAACTCTTATTTCTTTTTCAGTTGTGAATGGTAATCTCTCCAGGTACAGTATTCTCAGTTGTTGGTTTTTTCCTTTTGGCACTTGAATATATCATACTGCTCCCTTCTGGCCTGCAAAATTTCTGCTGAAAAATCTGCTTATAGTCTTATGGTGAATCACTTGTACATAAAAAGTTGTTTTTCTCTTGCTGCTTTTACAGTTCTTTTCTTGTGTTTAAGTTTTGACATTTTAATTTTAATGTGTTTTTGTGTGGTTCTCTTATCTGGAACTCTCTGGGCTCTTCTTCCCCAGGTTAGGGAAGTTTTCAGCCATTAGTGCTTCAAATCAGTTTTCTGTCCCTTTCTCTCGTTTCTTCTGGGACCCCTATGATATGAAGGTTTGTTCTCTTGATGTTGTCCAGGAAATTCCTTTACCTATCCTCATTTTAAAAAATTATTTTCTCTTTGTCTTCTTCACCTCGGGTGCTTTCCCTCACCCTGTCTTCCAGATTGATGATATATTCTTCTATATCTTCTAATCTACCGTTGGTTCCCTGTAATGTATTTTTGATTTCAGTTATGTATTCTAGTCTGACTGGTTCTTTTTCATGTTTTATTTGTCTTTACTGAAGGTCTCACTGAGTTCTTCCACTCTTCTCTCCAGCCTGGTGAGCACTTTTATGACCATTACTTTATGTTCTTCATCAGACAGGTTGCTTATCTCCATTTCATTTAATTATTTTGAAGCATATTCCTTTGTCTTCACATTTTGCTTGACTTTCTGTGTTTGCTTCTATGGATTATTAGAATAGCCACTTCTGAACTTGAAGGAATGGTTTTATGTATGGTCATCCCCTATGTGGAATGTGTGTGCTTGGTAACTTTTGCTGTCTGGCTTTTGCTGGATGGCTAACAGCTGTGGCTGTCATAGGCTAAGGGTCCCAGGACTCTCCATGCAGTGTGTAACCTGGCAGGACAGCTAAAATTGAGGTGTGCACAGATTGGTGTAGTCTTTGAGCTCTCACTCCAGCAGATACCCTAGCAAGACAAATAAAGCTGAAGTATGCACAATCTGGAGTGTCCCAGGGTACTCCACATAGTAGGTGCCCTGGCAGGATAGCTAGAGCTGAAGTTGGTCCAAGCCAGGGTATCGTGGGGTGCTCATTGCAACGGGTGCCCTGGCCAGGTGCCTAGAGCCAGGGTTGGCATGGGTGGAGGATCTGGTGTGCTCCACGTAGGGGGTGCCCTGGCAGGATGGCTGAAACCAAAGCACACATGGTCTGAGGTTTCAAGGTGCTGGATCCAAAACTGGTGTAAGCTTGGAGGTCCAGGAGTGCTCTTGTGGGAATGCGCTAGCAAACTGTCAGAAGTTGAAGTGGTATGGGCCTGGAGTGTTCCAGGGTGCTCTGCACCTGTTACCTTGGTGTGAAGTCTGAAGCTGTGGTGAGTGCTAACCAGCCCTGTGGCCACTGTGGGACAGCAAAGGCAGGTGTAGGCTAGGATCTTGGACCTCACTGAGGTGACAATCTGGTTAGGGCACCTGGACCCTGCTCTGGTCTGAGTTTTCAAGGTAGAGGGGGCAGTGTAAACCATGTCGCTTGCCAGACCCTCTGACCCAAAGAGAGTTGTAGATACTCCTCCACTGTTTGGTACAGTTCTAGGGCTGGATCTTCTATACACTAGTTGCTCATTTAGACATGGCTTGTTTTTTCCTGTGTCCAATGACGGAGGAATGTGTTCCTGGTCCCTAACTATCACCTTCCCACTGCAGTTTGTAGCATTGGGGGTGGGGCTTCCCTTTGTTACTGAGTCTCCTTCTCTCTTGCTGTTCTCTTTCTCATCCATCTTTTCTCCTGCTGTTCAGGCAGCCTTCCATTCTTCTTCAGAAGGAACTGTGCCATAAATAAGTATCATTTGTTGTGCTCTGTGGAGAAGGTGAGTTCAGGGTCTTCCTACACTGCCATCTTGGACTGGAGCTTTGTTAACATTTCTTCTCCTCTGTTTCTTTGTGTATGTATTGATACATCTTTATGCATTGTGGCTTAGACTCTTGGCTCTCCTCTTCCATAATGGAATCCCTGATTATTTCTTATAGTCAGTTGTAGACTTTGGAGTAATTTCTCTCAAATGGATGCGGTCACACTATTGGGTGAAACTTATGAAATGTCTTTCTTTGTTCATTTCTCTGTATTGCTTATTAGAATTTAGATGTGATGTCTGGAGCCCATCAACCATCTTGAACCATGAAGGGAAGCATGTATGGGGACAGAAGAGGAACAAGACAGGAGATAGGCATCATGGAGTGCCAATTTAGCTCATGGCTATAGATTATCTCCAACCTTTGTTTATGTGAGAGAGGAATGAACTATCTTGTTTAAGCCACTCTATTTTGTGCATTTTGTAACATGCAGCAAAATCCATTTCTGATGACACGTGTATTTATTCCAAGGATTTGATATATAATCAAAAAGTTGTTACTTTGTAGCTAGGCTGACCTCTAAAGCAGTGGTTTCCAAACTGAATAAACATATACCATAGTAAGTGTAAAATACATTGGGATATAGGAGGAAAATGTTAGAACATTGCTTTTAAAAATTCTAATAATAATAATATAATAATATACAAGTTAAGATTTACTCGCATTTAATTAATGAATTGACTGTGGTACCTTGACTGTATGTTGAACAATCATGCATCGTAAGGAAAATTTTACAACATGGAAGCATTAGTGGTCACAACCTCCATTCTTGGTTTGTTTTTAGAATATTCTAACAATTAGCATGTTGCTTGTGTTGGTTAAGAAGAATCATGGATTATGTTCTCTAGTTTTAGCTAAACTAACCTTTACAAAATGGCTAAATGACTTAATAATATTTTAGGAAAGCAATTACAGATTGAAGATAATCCTGACACAAATGAACAGCAAGAAAAGGGCAGAACAGACACTTTCCCTATTCTGTGGTTTGACTTCTCTTTAACTGTGTTATTTTACCTCACTAAAACATTATTATTTTTAGTGTGAGGAAAACAGTTTGGTACTATTAATAGATCATAAATATTGTATATTCCATATTAATCATTTCATTTATGATTTCTGTTTTGTATCTGTTGATAGTATACATGAGTAATTTATATATAATTTATAAATAAATGTATTTATATATGAGGAGTGAAGGGTTATTTTTCTGATGGGGTGAATTTTTTTAAAGGTTTTTTTTTTTTTTTAAGTTCAGAGAAGTTGAAAAGCTGCAAATTGTATTTCTAAACCCTCCTGGCCCGAGATTGGAAAAGATGAAGTGAGGGATAGGCCTCCTTCATGCAGTTAAGTTAGGCTATTTCTGAACTAAAATTGTGATAACTCTGTACCCAGCTTGAAAAGAGATTATGATAAACAAGTTTTGTTTCTTCTCTCTTATAGTTTCCCAGCAGGTCTGGCCTAAGGCCCAGGATGGAAGGAAATTCAGAAACTAGGGATAATAGGAGTAATAACTAGTGTTATCCACTGAAACATCATAATTCTTGAACGTCTTTCCTGGATCAGGCTTACATGCTGACATTGAGCAGTTAAGTCAGCTCATTTTAACTCACTGGATATGTGGGATCACTGTTGGAACAATATTTCCTGATATTAAAATTGAAAAATTTAGGTCCAATGCCATTCTCCAACTATCTAAAAATACAACTATTCTTTTACAAGAGCAAAGACTGTAGGCAATATATCTTTTATTTTTCTACTGTGACAATAATGTCTTGGTATAAATTTCTTCCGGTTGAAGTCTGAGAATACTCATCAATGGAATTTCAGAAGATTCAGATCTGACTAAGAAAAATTCCAGAAATGTCTGTTGTTAATGCTGAAACATGGTAAAATAATCATTTTCCAGAAAGGGTGAACACTCGTTATTTTCTTTTCCACCAAGAATGAGATACAAAGCAGAACCTAAGACATAAGATTTATTTAGAGTGACGTATAGTGAAACCAAGGTGGATGAATTTTCATCAATCTCTACATCTTTCCCGTGTCATTTCTGATATTGACTAAATGGGGCTGTTTACCTTGCTTCTTATTTCGTGTTTTGGGATTTGTGTGTTTAGCTATCTTATCACTCACTTCTACAGGTTCAATAGTCAGGAACAATAGTCTCAAAGTATTTTAAAAGCCATTTTTTTAATGTTTATTTATTTTTGACAGAGCGAGAGAGAGACAGAGCATGAGTGGGGGAGGGGCAGAGAGAGACAGACAGAATCTGAAGCAGGCTCCAGGCTCTGAGCTGTCAGCACAAAGCCCCATGCGGGGCTCGAACCCATGAACTGGGAGTCATGACCTGAGCTGAAGTCGGACGCTTAACCGACTGAGCCACCCAGGGACCCCTAGTCTCAAAGTATTTTAAACCTGAATTTAATTGTGTGTGTGGGGGGGGGGGGGGGGAGTATGAATTAAATCATTAATTTAATTAATTTAATTCTCTAATGATCTAATGAATTAAATCATTAGAGTGTGGGATGGGAGGGTGATTATGGATGACCATGTGGGCATGGTACAGACTGGGTGAGAAGATGTGATTGTCTTTTAGTTTAGTGAGTATAATGCTCAGCTAGGATTTTGGTGAGTTTGTTTTCAAATTTCAGATGTCCTATATAATAGGTAACAGAAATACAACAGGATTATGAGAAAGCTAGAAAGGTAGAAATGAACGATGTTGCAGAAACTTTCTCTGTTCTGGATGCTACTCTTTGAAGTAGTTGAAAATTACCCACAGGCAAAGAAAAAGGCAAATGGAGAATTCAGTGGTGTTTTGTAAAAATAAGCAGCAACCACGATTTATTGGCTGTCATAGGTTAAAAATTATGGTGACCTCTATTTTTTAATAGCTTTATTGAGATCTAATACATATTCCATATAACTCAACCATCTAAAGTGTGCAGACCAATGGCTTTTATTATATTCTCGGAATTGTGCATGCATCAGCACAAAACGATTTTAGAAGGTTTTCCTTACCTCAGAAAGAGACCTTACTTACACTCCTTACCTATTGCCCTCTATCCCTCCATCCCCAGCAGCACCAGGCAACTACCAACCTGCTTTTTTTTTCTCTCTGTATATATATAGATTTGCTTACTCTGGACCTTCCACATAAGTGGAATCAAACAATATGTGTTCCTTTGTCACTGGCTTCTTTCAGTTAGCATAAATGTTTCCCGGTTCATCCTTGTTGTAGTATGAATCAGTATTTCATTTCTTTTCATTGCTGATTACTGTATTTTAAGGATACACCACACTTTATTCATTCATCAGTGGATGGGCATTTGAGTTATTTCCACCTTTTGGCTATTGTGAATAATGCTGCTATGAATATTCATATACAAGTTTTTGTGTGCACATATGTTTTCATTTCTTTGGGGTATTTACCTAGGGGTGCAATTGCTGGATCATATATTAACTCTGTTTTTAAACTTCAAAGAACTTCCAGACTATTTGCCCTTGTGGTTATACCATTTTATATTCCTATCAGCAGTGTCTGAGCATTCTGATTTCTCCTCATCCTCATTAACACTTAATTATTTGACTTTTGATTATAGCCATTCTAGTGAATGTGAAGTGTAGTATACCATTGTGGTTTTGGTTTGCATTTCCTTGAAGATTAATGATGTTAAACATCCTTTCATTTGCTTATTGGCCATTTGTATATCTTCTCTGGAAAGATGTCTAGGGTTATTTTACTTTTTATTATTGAGTATAAGAGTTCTTTGTATATTCTAGATACAAGTCTGTTAACAGATCTATAATTTGCAAACATTTTCTTCCATTCTTTGGGTTATCTTTTTGTTTTCTTGATGGAGTCCTTTGAAGGATAATTTCTATTTAAGAACATATTTTGGAGGATACTTGCACCTCGGCTTTTGCAGAGCAAAGCTGAAGACAAAGCTTATATGCGGGTAATTTGGTGAGAAGCCATCTCAGGGAGCAGGAGTGAGGAACAAGGAAGTGGGACCAGGAAAGGAGGGAAAGACAAAAGCATGATGTGTAACTGAGGTAGCCACCGGTATGGGGGACTGTTACTTGATTATTGCTGGGACTTTCTGAGGAGCTTTATAAAATGTGTTTCAAGAACTATTCATCCGTGGGACAAAGGGAGTGAGTATTTTGCTAATGGTTGTCAATCACCCATTTGTTAAGGCTGGTCCCAAGGGTATTAACTTCTGAGATGTGCATGTCAGGGCTAAGCTGGTTTCTGATGGCATCCCATGGTGCATGCTGGAGGAGGCAGGAAGCAGGAGGTATATCCTGCAGATCCCAGGTGAAGCTGTCTCAGGTAGTACCTGTACTAAGCTGGTGAAACTGCCACTGAACTTGTCATTGCAAGAGGGGCTGGAGCAAAAGGTAGACCAAGAAGATCTGAAGTGGAGCCCAAGCAGCCTCTGATTATGAAAAAGCCAGGAGTAAGCTGATGAAGAAAGTATTCTCGAAAATCCATTATGATTAAGATGAGGTAAATTGTGGATAATTTCTGGTAATAATATGGTTCATTTGAATAGTTGTTAGCAGTTAAGTGTTTTTGAAAATATATCACTTAATTCTCACAACTCTGAAAAATAGATATTATTAGTTCCTTTCTGAAGATGAGGAAACAGACGTTCAGAGATGATTCAATCCCTTGTTCAAGGCCACACAGTAAAAGTCGTTGCTGCCTGATCCTTATTCAAAGCTTGGGGAGAGAAATTTTGAGGCTGCACTGTCTGAGGTGAATATACTCTACCCATTCCTCCCAGTGGGGGGTTTCAAATTCATGTGGGTTAAGGAGGCCGAGGAGGCAGAGCTGAAGGCTGAGGTGGTCAGAGAGGGGGCAGTGACCAGGAGACAGCTGCTTTCCGGTTTCCAGTGACATCCTCATGTGGGGCTGTGGCCCGGGGGTGGGGGTTGGGGGTAAGACGCACTAAGTAACAAGCACACCCCGGATATGGATCTTATTTGGAACTTTCAGTTTAAAAGTGGGAAACAATAATAGTAGCAACCCCCACATAGACCAAGGAAAATACATCTGTGGGCTAGATGTAGCCTATTTTCTGCCTGTTTGTGATTTCCACTTCAGGTGCTTCCAGTCCCCTTCAGGGAGTGATACCTAACACATCACTTAGTCTCTTGTAGAACTGGTTTTATGACATCGTGCTTTTAGAACATTGTGCTTCAGCTTACATCAAGGTACATGAGGTACATGATAAGAAACTCATTCTTGGGTTTATTCTAAGACTATTTGGAGGACATTGTTCACTGCATTAGTCCTCATTATAAACACCCAATGGGAAAAATTTCTCTCTGGACTCCGTGACAGTAACAGTTGCACTCCTAATGAAAACCTTTGTTTTAGTCTTATGGATGCTGTAAATTAGGTAACTGGGCATGCATTTTCGCTTGCCTTGCCTTCTAGAGGGTTCAGAACCAAATTTGTGACCTACAATCACAAAATAAGGTAATAATGCTATTATTTGAGTGTTGATCATACCGTGATTTTTTTTTTCATTTTCTGCTCCTATTTTATCTTTGCTCCACTTCCCTTATTCTTGAAAATACTTGCACTGAATGCATTTTAAAGATGTTTACTGCATACATGTAGTAGGGAATAAATGGTATACCTAGTGAAGGTTAGAATCTGCATTTATACTCAGAGCTTCGATTCTAAGTCCATTCTTCTCTCCTTTATGACACAATGTACTCATGTTTTCAGTCTCTGAAACCAGAAATAACTGGGTTGGAAGGGACGTGTGATTGGTTGTCTCACTCCTGTGCAATTGCTTTTGTTTTTCAAAAAATGTGCTCCTTGGGGTGTGTGTGTGTGTGTGTGCATGGATACCATAAAGTTTAGAAAGAGGTTAGGGGTTGCTTGAAATTGATAACCCCTTTATACAGTCACAGCAGGGCAGCAAAAAATTTGAGCTTAATGAAAATTAACATCTTCCTTCTCTCGATTTTAGGCCATTCACATTGACTTGGGAAATTGTTTTTATGGGACAGCTCTGAATGTGTGTGTGTGTGTGTGTGTGTGAATTAGATTGTGTTCATGGGACAGCTCTGAAAGTGTGTGTATGCTGTGTTTGCCAGGACCCAGAGGTGGTCATGCTTAGGGAAAGGTGAGATAACAATGGCGAAACCAGCTCAGGCCAGGACAAGTTGTGCAGCTGAAGGAAAGCATAACACAGGTTCTGCTTACCTGCTCACCCATTTGCCTGCTGTCTCAACGGGTCACTAAAGAAGGTTAAGGTACCACACGTGCTCTCCCATACTTCTTTAGTCCTAAAGGTTTTGAAAACTCATTATGCAGCTTCAGAGGATGCACCAAAATCGTCCCTGCCTAGCCCGTTATTATATTATTAACTTGTCATCCCCAAACCAATTCAATCTCTTATTCTCCTTTACCTTTGTGCATTTAATTTATCTCAACACACTTATAAGGCTATGAAAGCTTTCCAGAAGTCCAGAGCCTTCTGCTACTAAGCAAGACTGCCTTTTTCAGCATTTTCAGAACAGTAGATTTTATAACCTCCTTTGGAAATACCTTTTGGCATTTAATCAGTTCTTGCCTTACACTTAGTCTTCATCCCTCCAGCAGTATCTTGAACATTGTTCTAAGAGAAAAAAATGACCTATACCAGTATTTCTAAAACCTTGTATCAGAATAACCCAGGGTACCTGTTAAAAATCTGATTCTAAGGCCACCAGCATCAGAATGATAGATGAGAAGGATCTTGGGTATGATCAAGGAATCTGTAATGTTTTCAAGCAATGGAGGTGTTGCTTTTCAATACTTCAAGAAGCCCTATTCTATATCTTCAAACAGTGAGCCTCAGATTTTGGAATGCAGTTTGTTAATTTTTTTTTTTTTTTTTTGAGCAAGAGAGCACACGAGTAAGCCAGGGAAAGGGGCTGAGAGAGAGAGAGAGAGAGAGAGAGAGAGAGAGAGAGAATCTCAAGCAGGCTCCACACCCAGTGTGTGCAGCCTGACCTGGGGCTCAATCCCATGACTGTGGGATCATGACCTGAGCTGAAATCAAGAGTCGGATGCTTAACCGACTGAGCCACCCAGGCACCCCGAATTTGTTGTTGTTAAATACTGCCTACCTATCTTTCTGAAGAACAGATTTTATAGATGAGATATTGGATCTTGAAATTCGTAGAAACACCATTGCTGGTGTTCACAAGTGTTTGAGATATAAAGCATTAGATCACCTCTACTCTTCTCAATAAATTTCAAGTTATTTCATTTTTCTTTGCTTGAAATCAGCACTTAAATGTGTTAAATGTTGTATTTAATATTTCAGAGATATCCACACAGTATTAAATAATGTATAATAAATAATATAACATAACATAATATAATATCTAATAGTAAATATGCATATATCACAGTTCTTTTCATCCTGAAGTAAAATTCTTATTGTATATACTAAAAAAGCTATGTTGTTAATTTACATGGACAATTGTAATCGGTTAAATATAAAACAAAAAACATACAGGAATGTATGGAGAATAACATACAAATAGCCAGATACCTATCGCCTGAATTTAACAAGTGTTGCTATGTTACTGTATTTAATTCATAATTTTACTTTCAATAAAATGTTACAGATAAAACTGAAGCATCATTTGGATCCTAACCTCTCTAATTTCCATTTCCTCCTCATGTTCTCATAAAAAAAATCTTAATCCATGTGCATATTTTGTCTTAGGATAAATTTCCAGAACCCTACCTGATGAGTCAGCAAGTATAAAGATTTAAAATCTTGCCAACACTGCTCCAAAGAGTGTGTCAGTTTGTATTATTGCCACTGTATATAAGTTTGCTCTTTTCTGTTAGGCCATTGCCAAATGGTCATTAACAATAATTATAAATTTTAGAGGTAGGTAGTATATCATTGTTTTAATTTTAATTTTATTTTTATCATTGAGTTTAAACATTTTTGAATGTAGTAATACATTAACATTGTTCAAAAACCAGAAAGTATTAAAGGCGTTTTAATTATTTTAAAAGAAAAATCCCCCCCCCCATTCTTGAATTCCAATCTCCTCAAAAGTAATCACTATTTTTGGTTAATTTCTCTGCTTCCAGAATTTCTGTATGTATATTTGAATATAATACTGGTATTTCACCAGATTTCTATCCCCCTTTCCCCTTAGTACATCAAAGTTAGCATATTTGTTCATGATTTCATACCCTAATCTCCATAACAGTGTAGCTCAGAGTTGTTTCTATAATGGTACATAGAAAGGTCCCTTATTTGTTTTTCACTGCTGTATAGTATTCCATTATACACATGTACCATACTTTATTTAACCAACCCCTATAGGTAGATACTTGGATTGTTTCCTTACTCTAGCTATTATACATGACTTTGACATGAGTCATTTCAAATGTGCAGCAGTGAATTGACTGAGTCAGAAAGTATATTCATTTATAATTTTGATGAATATTGTCATATTGTCCTCTTTAGGTGCTGTACCAATTTACTCAAGAAATACATGGAATATATTGTTTCCTCATAATCTTACTAACTGAAGTTTGATGAAACTTCAGTTGAGAATTTGCCAATCTGATAAGTGAAAACATTTCTAAATATATTTCTGTTATATTTCTAATGATTTTCTGTTATTTTAAGTGAATTGAGCATCTTTTCACGTTTGAGAATCATTATATTTATGTGAACTCCTTGTTAATATATTTTGACCATTCTTATATAAATTTTTCTTTCCTTATCAATTTCTAAGAACCTTTTATATATTAGAGAGGTTATTCTTTGTCTCCAACATGAGTTGCAAAGTACCTTTTTCTGTTTTTTTCAGTTGTCTTTTGACTTTGCTTATAATTTTTATTGCCATAGGTATTTAAAATTAACCTGTTTCATTTCAGATTCTGGATTCTGAGTCATAGATAAAAAGACCTTATAATGGAATTCTTCCATATCTTCTTTTGTTACTTTTATTACTTTATTGAAAAATTATTTTAGGAGCGCCTGGGTGGCTCAGTCAGTTAAGCGGCCGACTTCGGCTCAGATCGTGATCTCGCGGTCCGTGAGTTCAAGCCCTGTGTCAGGCTCTGTGCTGATAGCTCGGAGACTGGAGCCTGCTTCTGTTTCTGTGTCTGCCTCTCTCTCTGCCCCTCCCCTGTTCGCGCTCTGTCTCTCTCTGCCTTTCAAAAATGAATAAATGTTAAAAACATTTTAAAAAAAAAGAAAAAAAAAGAAAAATTATTTTAATCTTTGTTCCATTTGTAATTTTCCCTAGTGTGATATGGAAGTTACAGATTTCACTGTATTTTTCCCCAGAAAACAATGGAATTGTCTCAACATGATTTCATTTCTCAATTAGTCTCTCTTTCTCACCAGTGTAAGATTCCATCTTTATCATACAGTGAGTTCTCATAGATATTTGAGTCTATTTCTGGGTGTTCTTTTCTACACCACTGGTCTATTCATGTACCAATACAACACTGATTTGGTTATTAATATTTAATAAATGTTTTAATATCTTATAATAATAATCTCCTCTTATATATATGTATATATTTTACATATATACATATATATTTTTTCCCCTGACTATTCTGATTATTTTTCCAAATGACTTTAAGATTAACTCATCTAGTTAAAAAAGAAAGTAAATTTGGGGGCATTGTGTTAAGTTTATACATTTCTTTAAGGAGAATTAAGAGTATGATATTGAGTCTTTCTTCTCAAGAACATGGTGTATCTTTCCATTTGGTCATGGTTTCTTCTATGTCTTTTAGTGGTGTTCTAAAGTTTTGTTCATAATGGTTTCATTGTTGGTATTTCCTGTTTTTCAGTGCTATTACTTATGAGATCTCTCACTCCATTCTGCTTTCTACCTTGCTGTTATTTCTACTTATGAAAATATGTATTTCCAAATCTGCCAAGAAGATTACTGTCATCTATTGAATTTTAAATTGTAATGACTCCATTTTTTACATTCGCAGAAGTTCTGTCTCGTTATTAAAGCCCAGCTGGAGCTGTCTTCATAGTGTTCTGGTTCTTTCGTTATAGTTTCTATTTATTCTTGTAGCATCTTAATCATTCTAAAAAGTTTATTTTATTGTCTTTTTGAGCTCTCAGGGTTCACCCTTGCCTGTTTTTGGAATCTGTTCTGTCCCTCATGGCACTTTGTTTCCTTAGGTGATGTAAAATTTTTGCTGTGACTTCCTTTTCATCTGGCTACTTTCCCCCATGGGAGTCCCTGGAGATGCTGGTTGTGAAACCTTTCCGGAAGAGCAGTTTTATGGATGCTTCTTCCAGAGCCGTAACATTTTCAGTGGTTGTGGAGAGGTCTGGATCTTAATTTCTTATCTTCAGGATGCTTTACCTTATAATTAGTGTAGATTGAGACCCCACATTCCTGGGGCTTGATGTCTCATGAGTTTATTTTTATCCTCCCTCAGAGCCCTGGACAGATGGCAGACGTCTTGCTCTTTCCTCAGGCTTTTCGAATTATTTCTTCATGGAAGTGACAGCTCTTCAACGCTATGTGTTTTATAGAGGGCTCCATTTCAGTTTCTCTGCTCACTGTAGGCGGAGGTCAATCTTCTGTTCCTGTGGGAGTGTTAACACTCCATGCTCTCATGTACTTTGGGTCTATGTCTTCTGAAAGGAATCCTAGAATTGATGAGGCAACATTGTCTAAACAAAAATTAAAATGAATAAGACTGTAACACTGGGAAATATCAGAAAAGAACAATCATGTGAATGTGGAGAAATTTCTTCCCATTCTTGTAGGAAAACATTGGAGAGACAGACTACAGTGATTTTTTCCCTAAATGAATGCCCCAGGGTTTTTGTCAGTTTGTGCCCTAGCTTTAAGTAAAATTTGATAAGGTCTGCGTTTTCTTCTGTCACCTTCATTTCTTTTTATGTCAGGAGTTAATTATCCAGTCTGTGTAATTATTACCAGCACACAGAGTCTCTGGGCCTGCAAGAAGTTTAGAATTACATATGGGCTTTTAGCAATTTACACAGTATGGGCTTTGAGCCAATTTGAGAAACATTGAAAGCCATTATCATCTATCTGTAAAATACCTTGCCTTGTGTTTGCTGCCCTCAGAACAGTGGGTTACAAGAAAGCCACAAAATACTGGTGAAATAATTGGGCATCCAGTTCTGGGCATTGTGTATACACCCATTCTCTGGCTGCACATCCATCGTGTGCTTATTGGCTTTTTCTTTTGAGAAGTCAGGCAAGTGTTTCTTTTGTTTGAGAGAATCACTATCATATTCCAGCCCCCACCCCCCCATTCTCTTCAGAATATTTCTTTGCTCTAATCCAATCTTCCACCCAGACGATTTGATTTTATTTCATAGCCATGAGTGCCACATCCTTATTGGCCAGGACAGTTGTTTCTGAGTGATATTAATTTTTTTTCTTTTGAGTAAAAGGATTAAGGGGCTAGATTTCCTCCAACAGTTGACTTTATTCAATGTCCTTTCTCTTATTAATCCTCTAAATCTTGGCATTTTGCTCTTCCCCCTCCATAGATATTTACACCAGGAGTCATCCAAGACTTTGGAAATACATTTTTTTTTCTTTTTACAGTCTTTGGTTAGAATGTTTACATATTTTGTGGGAACTATTGTTGGTTCTGAAGAAAAACCTTTTACATCACTGGAGTCTCTTGACAGTGATACAAGATTACTTTATGTCATCTGTTCACTAGGTTAAGAACAGTTGCACTAAGCCTTCTTAGAAAACAAACAGTATCACACAGCAGTCAACAAAGCACCACAGGAAACCTCCGATTCATGAGTGCCTGGAATCATGAGAGGGGGCTGGGGTTTTGCTGTATTCCCAGACCTCATCATTCCCTGCTGTACACAACTGCACTGTCAGCTGCAGATCCTATGAATCACCATACACTTGTGTTGTTACACGGAGACGAATACTCACAAACCTCAGGGATGCTTTGCCCAGAGCGTGTGAACCAGTTTTGTGGCCAGACCCAGTGTAAACTGAGATTTACCACTGGGCCCAGAAAACTGCCTTTGCTGTTCCTAAGTTTATACCATTTTCTCTCAAGATAATAGGCGTTCCTCATGGAATGGAGCCTCAGATGCAGGGGAACTGGTAAGAAATGAGCACATCCTCCTCTTTAATGACAGGGCTTCCATTTGTGCTGCACACTGAATGCAATAGCACTTTTGTGGGGCTCTCAAGCCTCACTAGGGATGTATTTGGGGGAGAATGTGATGAGGATGGCAAAGTGGTGCCTCATGGCTCCCTGGGCTGCCTGCACTGATGTGCTGATTTGATTCAAGGATGTGCTGAAAAGACACTTCTCTGCTTGGAGCACAAATTCTGGAGACAAGCACCCTTGCATTTGCTAAGAATGAGGAGATGGCAGCTTCGAACCGCGAAGATTTATTCCTCACTGCAGGTTTTCTTAAGGTGTCATAATTATAACGATGTGGTTGGGCTTAAAGCTGAGTTCTTTCTTTCGGGGGTGGCTGGGTAGAATGACCTGTTTGCTCGATGAGAGCATCACAAATGTGCATTTGCTGACACAGTCCATCCACGTGCTATTTCAGAGGAGGTGGGCACCGTGTCTGGACTGTGAGATGGCAGGTGATTGTCTACATGTAGGGGCAGTGAAGCAACACATAGTTTAAGTCCCCACTTGCCCCGTATGGGCCCTTCCCTCCTGCAGACAACTGTGGGATAACTTTTCTAAAGTAACTTCTAACATAAAATACAATCTATTCCCTTGGGATAGAGAGGGGCTGTAGTAAAGTCCTGATTTTTATACTCCCTTTCCTAAGGAAATTCTAGTTTTATAAAATGAATGTCATGGTAGCAACCTGGTGGTCCAAATCCCTTAAATTTTCTCTTACCTTAGTGCTCCACTAAAAGGCATTCAAACAGCTATGGTTTCATTCTGTGTCAGGTTTTCTGCTTTATTCAAATAGAATCCACTTTGAGTGCACTTTGTTAGGAAGATGTAACGTCGTTATTCCTAGAGTTAAATGTTTAGGAATTGACAGATACATGAAAGATGTATGAATGCATTTGCTAGGGAGAGCTCGTTGCTTTAGGAAAGGAGTTTTGGTTTTTAAGAATTAGACACACTATTCAAATTCTTGTAAATTACTATAAAAGACTATACTTGGCTAGCTCCCCTATCACCAGCCTCACTTATTTCAGCTAGGTTTTTCACAATTATAAACACTTCAGCATTTGGCTGCGGCTATTTGGGAAACTTGCTGGCCCCAATTGTGACATTTCCCCCCTTATTTACTAGTCTATGATGCAGAGCCCTTACATTCAAGGACATAAAGCATCCTTAAGAGACGACAACGAAAACCAAATCGAAATGGAATTCAGTGTGTGAAATACCTCAAATCGCTCACACAGGTTGAACTCATGTTTCCATTTATCTTTTCACCAATGTGACCAGTACTTTCCCTCACTGAGCAGATCTTCACTAAGTACTCATTGCTAAGTGCTGGCCAGAGTACAGACCTGTACCAAAATCTAGGTTTCCTTTCCTGACTGTGGCCTGACCACCAACTAATCCCACAATTTCCTGTATTACTAGTATTTAGCACTTCTGTGAATTTCCTTCTGTGAGGACTTCCTTTTTCTTCCATTCACAGGGGATCCTCTTCCTATGTGGTGGGATTATGCCTGGAACAGCTAAGTGGGGAAAGAGGCTATCAGACTTCAGTCTGTGTGGGAACTTAACAATTTAAGCTCCCCTGAGTAGTGTAGCATGGGTTCTTTTGAATTCTCAGTTTCGACATGTTGGGAACACTCTTTGTAAAGCAGAACCACATTAGCCTTAATCCACTTTATACATTTAGAGTTGTATTGCAATAGAACAACATGTAAGGAATAATGTATAACTGTGTTCAAATCTGGATTCACCAGTTTCAATTGATGTGTCTTTGGACAAATGACTCTTTCTGAGCTCAGTTTTCTCGTTGTGAAATGAGGCTGATAATAATAGCCAACCCATAGCCCAGTTTTGAACATTAAATTGAATATTAAAAATATGCTTCACATTTACTAGCATTTACCTTTGTTTTGTTTTTTAATGTAATAAATCTGCCAGGAAACTCATATGTCTCTTCTAAATTCTGCACCTAATTCTTGGCATGTCAGCATCAGCAAGATGTTATATTGGCAAAAATGAAGGAGATTTAAAAGAAAGGCACTTAAAACAATTGACATCGGTAGTGAGATTTATTCATACAAATAATAAAGATAAAGTACTTTTGTACAAACCATGTGGAAAACATACTTTTGCAAAGAATGCAAATATAAATGCATTTTAATTTAATTTTTAATTGAACTTCTTATAATACTTATGCTTTTATTCAAGGATTTTGGAGTCTTTACCATGTTTTCATTAAGTTTTCAGAATCATACGAGGAAGTCATTGTCTCCAAATTGTAGATGGGAGGGGAAAAAAGTGCATAAAGATGATGCGATTTGGGCAAATTCACTCATTGGATGAGAAGCAGACCTATGTGGGCTTGGTCCAGGAGCCTGAAGGTACAAATTATTCAGGAATGTAACACGTGCCACCTTGGGTTTCCTTCTCAGAACCTGTCAAAGAGGAGAAATTAATCAACCAGTGATCTGCCACGTTTACATGTCCATGTCCAACCCAACTTTCATGCTCAGTGGCTATAATCTCCCTTCTGTCCCCTTCCCTTCATCTTCTCCAAACCATAACGGATTAATTCCAACTCTTGACTTTCTCCAGGACAGCACCCCTGTGGTTTTGGAAGAGTACACAATCATGCTGACTAGTCTGTCTTTACTTTCGTGACCTTGAATGTCAGCTGGCTCTGAGTGCCCACTGACTTCGTGCCCAGCTTTGCTAACCCACTCACTTCTTTCCTCTTCCGAACACCCATTTTACCGTTTCCTCCTCGGCAGCTTCAGCACTTTCATCCCCTCCTTCATTTCCATGGAGAAATTTAAAATGTTGGAAGAGGATTGGCACAGTCTCTCTTGACATGTCCTTTTGAAGCCTTCCAGCGTGTGCACCCCCACACTCTGCCATCCCAGCTGTGACCAGAGGTGAGTGTACCCTGAGCTAAGTTACCAGGTTCCATCTTCTCTCGCCTACTCAAGGACATTCCTCCGGAAATTCTCCCCTCTTTCTCTGACATTATTAGGTTTTGTTATTGTTGTTATTTTCTACTGGTCTTTTGGGTCATTACCATCAGCATTCAAACCCATGGCCATTTTTACCACACTAAAATCGAAAACCAAAGAAAAATAAAAAGAAGCAAAGAAAACCCACAACAAAAACAAAAACAAAAAACACCTCTCTTCTTTGACTTTGCTTCATCCAGCACCTATTGCCAATTTTCTTTGCAGCAAAACTCTTTGAAGCAGAGTTGTCTAAACTCAGTTCCCAATTTCTCTACTCCCATCTCTTTTCAGTCTGGCTTTTATCCTCACTGTTGTCCCCAGACTTCTCTTGTCTGGGTTACCAACGTCTTTCTTGTTGTTAAATACAGTGGTCAGTTCTCAGTTCTCATCTTAATTCTGAAGCAGTTGACACATTGATCTCTTTCTTCTTGTTAATAAACTTTCTTCTGTTGGCTACCAGGACACCATGCTCTCTGTTTTCTTTATATTTCACTGGCTACTCCTTCTCATCTGCCTTACTGTTTCCTCCTCATCTCCCAGACCTCTTAATATTAGCATGCCCAGGGAGTAGTCTTTCCAGAGATGCCTTCTCTGTCTGCATTCACTGCATCTCTGATCTCATGCAATCTTGTGGCTTAAATGAACAAACAAAAAAATCACTTGCAAATTTGCCTCATCCCATCAAACATTTCTTACTAATTCCAAAGTGTTTAAGATTTTATTTTTAACTAATCTCTACACCCAATGTGGGGCTCGAACTCAAAACCCCGAGATCAAGAGTCTCATGCTCCTCTGACTGAGCCAGCTGCACCCAAAGTGGTATTTTTTTTGGCTGCTTAGTTCTTTTATGCTTAGATCGTATTTCAAATTTAATATATTTAAAAGTGAATGTCTGACCTACCTTTTGAGAAATCCCGTTCTTCCTGTCAAGTGATAGCAAACCCATCTTTCCATATGCTCAGGCCTGGATTAGGGGAGCCATCTTTTACTTTTCTTTCTTCCACAACCCACATTTGGTTTATCAGAACCTACTGTTACTTCTTTCCACAGTGGATTCCAGAACGTGGCCACTTCTCACCACATGAACTGCTCTCACTGGTCCAGGGTGCCATTACCGCCTACTGTAATTACTAGAATAGCCTTGTAACATGGGCTTCCCACTACTGCCCATATCTCCTTAATCACCTTCCACTACTTTACTGTTCAGTTGAAACACAGCACCCAGAGTGAGTCTTTTTAATGTGTTAGTCATATCATTTCTCTGCTCAAAATCTAGCAATAGATCCTGTTTGGGATAAGACCCAGTTATTACACTGACCTGCAAAGCAATTCATAGTCTGACCCCTTCTCTCTCTTTATCTTACTGCTCTACCTCATGTCCATTCCACTCTGGCAACACAGGCGTCCTTGCCTCTTCAAACAAGTCAAGCATGCTTCTGTCCTAATGCTTTTGTACATCTCTTAGGAAGTTTCTTCCCCCGTGAAGTGCACATGACTAACCACTTAACTTCACTTAAGGCTTTGCTCAAATGTCAACTTCTTAATGGGGTCTACTCTGACTGTCCTATTTAAAATTGTCCTGTCTGAAATTGCAAACTGTGCCACCCTCACATTCCCAAGTTCTCTTACAATACTGGATGTTTTCTGTAGCCCTTATTACCTCCTGATATATGATGTGTAATTTGCTTACTTATTATATCTATTGTTCCTTGTCTCTATCCTGCCAGATGTAAGCCCCTCAAGGGCTAGAATCTTCTTTGTTCACTGACAGAATATCCGGAGTGCCTACAATTATAGCAGGCAAAATGTGGTTGCTCAAAACATATTTGTTGGATGAACAAGTGATTCTAGGAACCTTGCTACCCTAGGTATGCAGTTATAATATAGACAGGAGTGACATTGGGGTATTTTGGGACTTGAGGTTATCTATTCCTGGGCTGACATGATTCCTTTAAAATTTTTTTTTGTTTTTTAATATAATTTATTGCCAAATTGGTTTCCATACAACATCCAGTGCTCATCCCAACAAGTGCCCTCCTCCCTACCCATCATCCACTTTCTCCTCTCCCCAACTCCCCCCCCCCCCCCATCTAACCCTTATTTGTTCTCAGTCCTTAAGAGTTTCTTACGACATGATTCTTTGCTAGAGGAAGACAATGTCTATTGTGGGGGACTTTTAGGGATTCCTGGCTTGGGATGTCTTTCATTTGGAAGACTACAATTTTTTTTTCTTAAGATTTTACAAAAATATTCCACATGTTTAGCACCCTATCTGGTGCTTTAACTCATAGATAGGAAAAGCTCCAGACTTTTATCTAGACCTCACATTCTTGTAAAGTGACACAGGTTCTAGAACAAACTTACTGGGGAGTAGGGGTACCAACTGGATCTCCTTTGTGGCCAGATCCTTGGACCTCATGGTTACAAGGCATAGATTGTGACATTGGGAATCTATTGGGTTAAGCAATGATAAATGGTCCATGTGGAAAGAAGACAACTTGAAGTCATATAGATGAAGGATCAGGTCGGATTCTGGACATAACACCCCTGAGCTTTCCTTTCTTTGCACTGTTAGTCATTGTGGGACTCAATGGTAAGTATAAAGTTGCCAGCCCAAGGCAGGCACAGAGCAGGACCACTAAGGGTGAATTTTCTTTTCCTGATAAAGAATGCTCTTCATTACTCATGTTATACTATTTCCTGGGTATCACAGAGGAATTTAGCTTGCCTGAACATATGAACATACACTAAAGAGATTAATTGATGAACTGGAAGAAATGGAACAAAGACTTCTTGCTTCTCTTTTATTAACTCTGAATGCCTCAGATTTACAATAGAAATTACAAGACTATAGCAACTTTCCAGGGAATATAAATGAAAAGACTGCAAATCATCAATTTTGGAGTTGAAAAGAACCCAGTAGCCATTCAAATTTCCACTAAGAATATGTGATTGTGAATATTTATTGAGAACCTACTGTGAGCAGGCTTTTAGGTGTTTTGTGGCACTGAACATAGAGGAGATGGGCCTCGTGAATTCCAGAACTACTAAACGTTAATGCACTTTCATCACAGTGGGCAAAATATTTCTATCGAGATGACTGAAGAACTTCTAAGAGACTTTCAAAGAGATTGTTAGGTACACTTCAGAGGATGCTCTTAGGAAGCTTTTAGGGAGTTGTGCAAGTGCATAGTCAGCTTAAAGCTGTTAAACACATTAATTAATGCCAATTATTCTCGTGTGGTGGCTATAGCTTCTATTGAGAATGACTGCACCACATCTGTTTCCTTTAGGCACAACTTTAGTCTTCAGTTGAGAGAGTGTGTAGGACATCTAGGATAAAAAAAAAAACAAAAACAAAACAACCCACAACCCTTAGGAATGCCAAGAAATTCAATTCCAATGAGGTCCTATAAAAGTCACCTACCACTTAGTGCCGCAATTAATTCACCTGTGAATTAGCAATAGTAACAATGGAAATAAGACTTACTTTTCTGGAACTTCTAATCGAAGTTCCCCAAAATAGAAGTGGAATGAAATTGACTATGGAAATTATAGCGCAGCTTAACAACTGAGGAAGCCCGATTTCATTAGAGGGCTAAGTATAGATGGAGCCAGTGTGTGTTCCTGTTTCCCTGAAGTTGCTGCTGCTCACACGGGGAATATTTGGTAGCAAGTGCGAGTAATGCCACGTTTGAACTGCATGTGTCTAGGCTTCCAAACCGAGTTAATTTCAGCTATTCAGAAAAATGTACAAATGACATACTTCTAATGATGCAAAACCAGTTTAGACTATTGGAATTATTTTAACTTATTTTCAAATAATTGGAGCTAACCAACTGCTGATTCCTAAGTATTGACTGGGCTGACATAAATGACTTTAAGATCTACATTTATTTATTTATTTGTTTGTTTGTTTGTTTGTTTATTTATTTATTTTGAGAGAGACAGAGAGAGAAAGAGAGAGCATGAGCAGCGGAGGGGCAGAGAGAGAGAGGGAGGGAGAGAGAGAGAATCCCATTCTCAGTGTGGAGCTGGATGCGGGGCTCGAACCCATAAACCATGAGATCATGAGCTGAGCTGAAACCAAGAGTCAGATGCTCAACCAACAGACTAAGACACCCAGGAGCTGCTAAGATCCACTTAAAATGTGCAGCAGTAATTAAGTTATGTATATAACTTGCTATGTTCTCATCAACAGCTAAGTGAAGAACAAGAACACAAAATTAAAAATAAAACATGATCCCAGTTATGCAAAGATATGTACATACTTGACAATTTCTTCACACGTATACATAGGATAATACTGAAAGTAAACATAGCAAATGTTAGCAGTGGTCATCGCTAGGTGATGGGATTATTGCTGCTCTTGTTCTATTTTCTTCTTTGTATTTTCAGTGCTTTTGAGGTTCTAGTGAAAGCCTATTAGTCTTACAGTAATAGACCAAAGCTGTTAAAATTATGCTTAAAGGTACTTTGCACAGGGCAGGAACATAGTACAGTAAATGCTGAGTGAATGAATGGGCCCATCAGGAAATCTGACAAGCTTTACCAACTCTCTGGCAGCTTTGTCCATCTTTCTTGTAGGATGATAGTAAAATGTCACATTGTGAAAGGTTTCATTACAAAATAAATGATGGTGTATTATAAATCACTACCATAAATAATAAGCATGGACTAATCAAGTCCCTTTGTGATGAGACAGCTCTAATTGCTTTTAATTTCATGCTTTCACTTACTGTACTTGCTAATTCTTAAATTTGTAATCTCCAGTGTTCTCTCAGTCATTAGTATAAATTAGCAATGTTGTACTATATGCAAATCCGTTGGCTGAAAAAGTCAGTTATGTGGAAAATACTGTAAATAACCTTTTTCAACTCAATTAAACAATTTTGGTGTGATGCCCCAGGCTTTGAGGAACAAGTAATTGACTAAAGCAGTTAAAAACCTCTGGGTCCAATCCAGAAAGTCTTACACAGACAAAATTCTCACTTTCTTCAGCACTAATCTTGTACACCCAAGAGTATCAGGATAAGGCCAGGGATAAGATCCTACGTGGACAAAAGAGGAAATATATGAGCTAATATTTACTGAAACCTACATGCACTATTGTCATACTTTGTCCCCAACATGAAAATGGCATTGAAATATAAAATGCAATCAAAGATATGCCCTTCAGTGTTTTCTAGGCTGTGTTCTGCTGGCATATGGTCTCCCAGGATGCCTTTTTTTTTAAACAAATGGAGGTTCATGATAAAATGATTTTGGGAATTTTTACATAATATATATCACTCTTGAAGGATAATTAAGATATTAAAGGCCTGAAAACTTGTGCAGTGAAGAAATACTTTTGAATTGGTTTAATTCAGTGGTTAATTCCATTTGAAAATAAAACTTTTATAATAAAACTATTTTATTTATTTATTTATTTATTTATTTATTTAATAATATCCACTAATATCTTTTGTAACTATCAATCCACACTCAAAGATCAAAAAGCATTCAAGCAATATTATGTATGTTGTACTTGCTGAATCTGATACATATGTAACTAGGAAGTAAATTCTATGGCTGCCACATCCCCCTTTTATCTAGCAAGTAGTGTTACAAACGGATACTAATACCAACAGTCTTTTTTTCCTGTGAAAAGCTGTATGGTGACCTGGTGGCTGCCAGGATCCACTTAGGTGCAGGTGCATCTGATAAAAGACCTGTTTAGAATTCTTGATTTTTTTAAATAAAATGAGATATTTTAAAATAATTCAGTTGCACAGCGTATATAAAATATTTTATAGTTTTCAGTTGCACTAAACACAATGGATGGTCCCTCCTACCTTCCCTTCCACCCTTATTTCCACCTGCCTCACTGATAACCATTGTTTTGAGCCATAAGTTCTGACATTCAGTCCCATATCACTAGATGATAAGTTACATGGGGTCCAAAGTCCAAGGTCCATTAAGGTCTGTGGATCCTTTGTCTTCTTATTTTTCCTCAAAAGCTTCTGATAAATCTCTTCTGAACAGAGCTCACTCTTCTGTTCTACCACTCTTTCTGGGCCTTGTAGCCAATCTGTATATGCAGGAAAAAAATTAAATCCTTCTCCCAAGTTCTCTTCTTTTAAAAGTTACCAAATTATAGTTTATAGTCACCAATTCATAGTCTAGATATAGCCTCAAGGCATCTCTTGAAACCTTGGCTTGATATGTTTGCTGTTTAATATATTTTTAATGTTATTTATTTATTTACTTATTTATTTATTGAGAGAGAGTGGGGGAGGAGCAGAGAGAGAGAGGGGGAGCTAGAGGATCTAAAGCAGGCTCTGCACTGACAGCAGAGAGCCTGACGTGGTGCTTGAATTCTAGAACCGTGAAATCATGACTTGAGCTGAAGTCAGATGCCTAACCTACTGAGGCTCCCAGGCACCCTGCTGTTTAATCTTATAGGGCTTCACTGTGTGGCTTGAATGTGTTCATTTATACTAAACAGACCAAACAAATAATGGAAAATAGAGCAAACTATGAAATAGGAGTGCTCCAAAGTAAAGGAAAAAAGTGATTGGGAAGCTATTGAATTAGAAATGGAATTCCTATTTAAACTGTTTCCTTTAGCATAATTTGTACACTAAGACCCTAATGTAATGATAAACCTTATTAGTTCCTTCTATCAAACAAAACCAGAAGTTTGTGCTAGAAAGGATAGAGGGATGGACAGACAATCTTGTTGCTGTTGTCTTGTGAGCTGTGGGAATGACTTTTGGTGTCCTCTTTACCAGTAATCTTTATAATCTTTAAAATTAAATTTAATATTAAATTAACATTTTTATGAACTCTAAAAGAAGAAATGTTTGCATATTGTGTTACTTGAGGGCAATTGGTTTGGAGTTATTTATTTATTTATTTATTTATTTATTTATTTATTGTGTTCAGTAGTATCTCCATCCCAAAGACTTATGTTTACATTTGATTTATTTTTTAAATAGAAAGTTTTGTGTATGAACGGTCGCATTATATTTTCTTTTAGTGTCAGTGTGTTTTACCTCCCTCCTAGACATTTTACCTGACTTGGATAATATCTTTCATCCTGGGATTTTTTTAAAAGTATGTTAATTCTTTTTTTTTTTTTTTTTGTCATGACTGTGTTCGTCATCATTTTCCTGGTGTTAGGTGAGTCTAGAATCTTTTCTGTAGCTATTACTCTAGGTTGGATAAAATATTTGAATTTGAAAGCACTTTAAGGAATACATCTCAGTCATACCCAGATATCTGAGATTTAGGGAAAGACCGTATGTCATAGAATGAGCAGCTAAATGTTGCTTTGTGTCCTTTTGTAGCCTAATAAATCAGAACCGAGACATCAGTCTTGTTTTCTTAGTCTGAAAAAATTTTACCTATCTCTCCATCTGACCTTTAAATAAAAGAACTATTTAGTTACCAAATAGATTTTTAGAAAAATAAAAATAAGACCAGGGTTAACCTTCTCACGTTGAAGAAATAGAAAAATTTGCATTCAGAGATAAAAAAAAAAAAAAGATACACTTTTGCTATCTATCAGGATCAGTGGTTCTCAATGGGCAGTTTTCCTCACTGTGGGACACTTGGCAATGTTTGGAGACATTGTGGTTGCCACATGTGCAGGGGTCACTACTGACATCTAGTGGGTAAAGGCCAGGGATGCTGGTGAACAAGCTGCAATGTAGAAGATAGTCCCTAACAAGAATTATCCCAAATGTCAATAATGCTGAGATTGAGAAACCTTGATGTAGGTCAGTGGTTCTCAGAAAATGTGGTGCCAGACCAACAGCTTCAGCATCACCTGGGAACTTGTTAGGCATGTACACTCTTGAGCCTCAATATGGGCCTCCCAATTAGAGTGGGGCCCAGAGATTCTGATGCATGCTCATGTTCGAGAACCACTGAAATGGATATTCCAGTCTTCTTCTTTTTCAGCCACTTTGACAGATATGCATTCTTGCTCTCTATTCAACATTTTCCTTAACCAATAGCTAACATTTAAAATCCAGTCCTTTCACAAACTCCAATTTCTTTTACCCTCAAGAACCTTCTTGTGTGGTGGCCTCTCTCCAGTTCTCTGTCCCAAAGAAATCCACTTGCCTGGAGCAAGTTGTGTCTTCTTTCCTTTTGTATCTTTCTAAAATATTGGCAATAGCCAACCCTATGCTTTGGTTTACCACAACTGGTCTAGCCCACACGTTTGTGTAAGGCTATACCTTGTGCATCAGTACATCCGCACTGGTAAGTGCAGGGGTATGCATTTGCTCCGCATGTTGCATCAAAGGGCTCTGGAGGTTAACCCTCTGAATTCTCTTTAACTATGAACCTGTTAGATCCATTTTGTTCTGGAGTTTGGGCAGTATATCTCTGTTCTCAACCTGTCACCTCATAACTTTAAATCACTTACACTTGGTGTTTAGTTCAAACTAAAATTCACACCATGAAATTACTCAGTGCCTCTCTCAAGTGATGGAGATAACATAGGTTTATTTCCTTATATTTTAATTCCATTACAGTTAACATACAGTGTTACATGAGTTTCAGGTATACAATATAGTGATGTGGCAATTCTATACATTATTCGGTGCTCATCACGATAAATGTACTCTTAATGCCCTTCACCTGTTTCACTCATTGCCAACCCAGCTTTCTTCCAGTAACCATAAATTTGTTCTCTACAATTAAGAGTCTGTTTTTTTTGTTTGTCTCGTTCTCTCTCTCTGTTTTATTTTATTTATTTATTTTTTAATAAGAAATTTATTGTCAAATTGGTTTCCATACAACACCCAATGCTCATCCCAACAGGTACCCTCCTCAATACCCATCACCAACCCTCCCCTCCCTCCCACCCCTCATCAATCCTCAGTTTGTTCTCAGTTTTTAAGAGTTTCTTATGTTTTGGCTCCCTCCCTCTCTAGCTCTTTTTTTTTTCCTTCCCCTCCCCCATGGTCTTCTGTTAAGTGTCTCAGGATCCATATCAAGACAGCATGGTATTGGCACAAAAACAGACACAAAGACCAATGGAATAGAATAGAGACTCCAGAATTAGACCCACAAAAGTATGGCCAACTAATCTTTGACAAAGCGGGAAAGAATATCCAATGGAAAAAAGACAGTCTCTTTAACAAATGGTGCTGGGAGAACTGGGCAGCAACATGCAGAAGAATGAAACTAGACCACTTTCTCACACCATTCACAAAGATAAATTCAAAATGGATGAAGGACCTGAATGTGAGACAGAAAACCGTCAAAACCCTAGAGGAGAAAGCAGGAAAAAGTAGCCTTTCTGACCTCAGCCGCAGCAATTTCTTACTTGACACATCTCCAAAGGCAAGGGAATTAAAAGCAAAAATGAACTATTGGGATCTCTCTCTCTCTCTTTAATTTATTCATTTGTTTTGTTTCTTTAATTCCACGTATGAATAAAATCCTATGGTATTTGTCTTTCTCTGACTTATTTCATTTTAGCATCATATTCTCTAGATCCACCCATGTTTTTGCAAATGGAAAGATATCAGATTTTTTTTTATGCTGGAATACTATTCCATTGTAGATCTATACCACATCTTTATCCATTCATTTATTAGTGGACATTTGGGCTGCTTCCATAATTTGGCTATTATAAATAATGATGCAATAAACATAGGAGTGAATATATCTTTTCAAATTAGTGTTTTTGTATTCTTTGGGTAAATACCCAGTAGTGGAATTATTGGATCATATGGTAATTCTTTTTTTTATTATTTCTTAGGAGACTTCGTACTCTTTTCCACAGTGGCTGCACCAGTTTGTATTCCCACCAGAAGTGCATGAAAGTTCCTTTTTCTCCACAACCTGCCAACACGTTGTTTCTCGTGTTTTTGATTTTAGCCATTCTGACAGGTGTGAGATGATGTCTCATTGTGGTTGCAATTTTCATTTCCTTGAAGATGAGTGATGTTGAGCATATTTTCATGTTGGCCATCTGTATGTCTTCTTTGGAGAAATGTGTGTTTATGTCTTCTTCCCACTATTGGGTTATTATTATTATTATTTTTTGGTAGTGAGTTCTATGAATTCTTTATATATTTTGGATACTAACCCTTTATGGGATATATCATTTGAAATATCTTTTCCCATTCATTTGGTTGTCTTTCAGTTTTTTGATTCCTTCCTTTGCTGTGCAGAAACTTTTTGTTGTGATGCAGTCCTAATAGTTTACTTTTGCTTTTGTTTCCCTTGCCTCAGGTCACATATCTAGAAAAATGTCAGTATGGTGGCAGAGACACTACTGCCTGTGGTCTCTTCTAGGACTTTTATGGTTTCCAGTCTCATATTTAATGCATCTTGAATTTATTTTTGTATATGGTGTGAGGAAGTGATGTATCCAGTTTCATTCTTTTGCATGTAGCTGTCTGGTTTTTCCAACACCATTTGTTGAAGAGACTATTTTTTTTTTCTTATTGCATATTCTTGCCTCCTTTGTTGAAGATTAATTGACAATGTGATCATGGGTTTATTTATGGGTTTTCTATTCTCTTCTATTAGTCTATATGTCTGTTCTTTTGTTCATACCATACTGTTAAGATTACTACAGGTTTCTATTATATCTTAAAATATGGGATTGTTATACCTCCAGTTTTTGTTCTTGTTCAAGACCATTTTGGCTCTTTGGGGTGTTTCATGTTTCCCTACAAACTTTTGCATTTTTTGTTCTAGTTCTGTGAAAAATGTTGTTGATATTTTGATAGAGATTGCATTAAATCTGTAGATTGCGTTGGGTAGTATGGACATTTTAGCAATATTTGTTAATTCAGTCCATGTGCATGGAATATCTTTCCATTTGTTTGTGTCACCTTCAATTTCTTTCTTCAGTGTTTTATAGTTTTCAAAGTATAGGTCTTTCACCTGCTTGGTTAAGTTTATTCCTAGGTATTTTACTATTTTAGGTGCAGTTACAAGTAAGATTTTTTTCTTAATATCTCTTTCTGCTACTTTATTATTAGTGTATAGAAATGCAATGGGTTTCTGTATATTATTTTGTATCTTGTGACTTTACTGAATTCATTAATCAGTTTTAGTAGTTTTTTGGTAGTTTTTAGTAGTGTCTTAATCTGGTTTTGATATCAGGCTAATGCTGGTCTCATAAAATGCATTTGGAAGCTTTCCTTCTTCTGTTTTTTGGAGTAGTTTGAGAAGAATAGGTATTAACTCTTCTTTTGATGTTTGGTAGAATTCGCCTGTGAGACCATATTTGTTCATTGGGAGTTTTTTGATTATGGATTTAATTTGTGACTAATAATCTGTTCAGATTTTTCTCTTTCTTTCTGACTCAGTTTTGGGAGGTTATACTTTCTAGGAATTTATCCATTTCTTCTAGGTTGTCCAATTTGTTGGCATATGATTTTTCATAATGTTCTCTTACAGTCCTTTATATTTCTGTGGTGTCAGTTGTTATTTTTCCTCTCTCATTTCTGATTTTGATTACCCCCCCTTTGATGAATTTGACTAAAACTTTGTCAATTTTGTTGATCTTTTCAAAGAACCACCACCTGGTTTTATTGTCTGTTCTATTGATTTTGTTTGTTTTGTTTTGTTTTCGTTTCTATTGTGTTATTTCTGCTCTAATGTTTATTATTTCCTTCCTTCTACTGGATTTTGGTTTTATTTTTTGTTTTTTTCCTAGCTCCTTTAGGTATCAGGTTAGGTTGTTTATATGAGATATTTGTTGCTTCTTGAGGTATACCTGTATTGCTATAAACTTCCCTTTTAGAACTGCTTTTGTTGCATTCCAAAGATTTTGGACCATTGTGTTTTCATTTTCATTTGTCTTCATTTATTTTTTTCTTTCTTTTTTGATTTCCTGGTTGACTCATTCATTGTTTAGAAGCATGTTTTTTAACTCTTGTGTGTATTTGTGTTCTTTCCAGATTTTTTCTTTTGGCTCACTTCTAGTTTCATAGAGTTCTGGTCAGAAAAGATGCATATCTTTTTGAATTTGTTGAGACTTGTTTTGTGGTCTAATATGTACTCTATTCTGGAGAGTGTTCCAGTGCCCTTGAAAAGAGTGTGTATTCTGCTGTATAAGCATGGGATGTTCTAAGTGTACGTTTTACATCTATCTGGTGCATTGTGTCATTCAAGGCCACTGTTTCTGTCTTGATTTTCTGTTTAGATTTTCTGTTTACATCCACTGATATAAGTGGGGTGTTAAAGTCCACTATTATTGCATTACTCTAGATTACTTCTTTTATGTTTATTATTAGCTGCTTTGTATTTGGGTACTCCCATGTTGTGTCTATAAATATTTACAGTTGTTACATCTTCTTGTTGGATCCTTTATGATTATGTAGTGTCCTTTTTTGTCTGTCATTACAATCTGTGTTTTAAAGTATTTTATACAAGTATTGCTATTCTTGTTTTCTTTTCATTTCCTTTTGCATGATAAATCTTTTTCCATCCTGTTATTTTCAATCTGCATGTGTCTTTAGGTCTGAAATGAATCTCATATATGCAGCATATGGATGGGTCTTGCTTTTTTGAATCCATTCTGTCACCCTATGTCTTTCGATTAGAGTGTTTAGTCTGTTTACATTCAAAGCAGTTATTGATAGGCATGTACTTATTGCCATTTTGTTACCTGTTTTATGATTGTTTTTGTAGTTCTTCTGTGTTGCTTTCTTCTCTTGCTCACTTCTCATGGTTTGCTGGCTTTCTTTAGTGATATATTTGGATTCCTTTCTCTTTAATTTTGCAGATCTATTACTGATTTTTGATCTTGGTTACCAGCAGGTTTGTATATAATATCTTCTGCATATAGCAGTCTATATCAAGATGACGGCCATGTGAGTTTAATTTCATTTTTTTCTCCTCTCTCCCACATGTTTTAGGTATATGGTGTCATACTTTACATCATTCTATTTTTTTAATCCTTTGACTGATATTTATAGGTATATTTAATTTTACTGCTTTTTTGCTTCCTATTTTTCTTACTACTGTTTATGGTCTTTCCTTTTCACTCAGAGTCCCTTTTAATATTTCTTGTAGGGCTGGTTTAGTAGGGCTTGAATTCCTTTAATTTTTATTTGTCTGGGAAACTCTTTACCTCTCCTTCTATTCTCCATGATAGTTCTGCTGTGTAGAGTTCTTAGTTGCAGGGGTTTTCTCTCTCAGCACTTTGAATATATCATGTCACTCTCATCTGTCTGCAAAATTCTGCCGAAAAATCAGCTGATAGCATTAAGGGATTTCCCTTGTATGTGACTGTTTTCTTTTCTCTTGTTGCTTTTCAAATTCCATCTTTATCACTACTTTTTTGCTATTTTAATTAACTGTGTGTCTTGATGAGGACCTCTTTGCGTTGATTTTGTTGAGGGCTTTCTGTGCTTCCTGGATCCGGATTTCTGTTTCCTTCCTCAGATTCAGGAAGTTCTCAGCTATTATATCTTTGAATATACTTTCTCCCCCCTTTTCTCTCTCTTCTTCTTCTGAGATCCCTATAATGTGAATGTTATTATGCTTGGTGGAGTCACTGAGTTCCTTAAGTCTATTTTAATTTTTCTCTCCTGTTCAGCTTCATTGCTTTCCATGACTCTGTCTTCCAGGCCACTGACTTGTTGTTCTGTTTCCTGTAGTCTATTATTTATTTCATGTAATATATATATTTTTAAATTCAATTATTGAGTTCTTCATCTCTGGTTGGTTCTTTTTAATGTTTTCTATCTTTGTTGAGGGTTTCACTGAGGTCTTCTACTCATTCTTCAAGTCCAGTGAGTCTCTTTGTGACCATTACTTTAAATTCTCTATCAGGCATATTAATTTGTTCTGTTTTGTTTAGCTCCCTTCCTTTGTCCTCTTCTTTTATTAAAACATTTTTAAATGTTTTATTTATATTTGAGACAGAGACAGAGCATGAGCAGAGGAGGGGCAGAGAGAGAGGGTGACACAGAATCCGAAGCAAGCTCCAGGCTCTGAGCTGTCAGCACAGAGCCCGACGTGGGGCTTGAACTCACAAACTGTGAGATCGTGACCTGAGCCGAAGTCGGATGCTTAACCGACTGAGCCACCCAGGCACCCCTTCTTCTTTTATTTTAGATATATATATATTTTTTGTTTCCTCATTTTGTCTAATTCTCTGTGTCTATTTTCTATGTTATGAAAGGCAGCTCCATCTCCTGTTTTTGAAATTAGTGGCCTTGTGAAGAAGAGATCCTCTAGTGCTCTGTAGTGCTGTGTCCCCTGTTCACCAGAACCTGGTGCCTCTGAGATATCTCCTATGTGTGTTGCATGCACCCTGCTGTTGTGGATGAACCACTTTTTCTTTCAGTTTGTTCATCTGCAATGGCTCTCTTTGTCTACTGTGCAGGGTTTGGTCCCTGTGTTGTTAATGGGCCAATCTGGGACTTCTTGGACTTGAGTTGGGTCAGATGAGGCATTTGCCAGAGCTGCAGTTCCAGTGAATTGCAGGGTGCCCTCCCTGTGTGGTCCCCTGAAAAGCTTTTGTTGGTGGGCAGGGCCTGTAGTCAGACCTGACGTGTGTCCCCGGTCCACTGCTGGGGCTGCAGTTGGACTGGTATGTGTGGTTTTCCTCTTCTCTCTCTGGGGCAGGAGTCACTTTGGAATGGTACTGGTCCCTGTAGGGGCTGTTTGCACACTTCCAGGCTTGTGGCATCACTTTGGATGGGTTCTAGCCAATGGTATATTGGATGAGGGCAGGTCTTCAGGAGAAGGCAGAGGCTGGACACATGTTGTTAGCAAGGTTTGCACAGTTGTGCTGTGGGAGAGAATGTGGGCCTAGCTGGAGTGGGCTGGTCTGCAGGAGAATACGTGGGCAGAGTGTGCTGTTAGCAAGTTAGGTAGCGAGTATTGGCACTGTCCTGGTTCAGCAGGTGTCTATGCGTCTAGGCTGGAAGGTGGGAGAGGGAAATGGTGCCCACCAGCTCTTTTGTTCCTGGAGAAGTTTCCCAATGATCTCTGCTCCTCCAGCATAGACTCTGAGATTAGTAAACAAATCTCCTTTTGGTGTACCCCAGGGGTTTTCCAGAGTGCTGCTTCTGTGCTGTATATCAGTGGGGCTGTTTGTTGTGCTGTCTCTTTAAGGGCAAGAACTCAGTTTCCTATCACCCTCCTGGCTTTCCCAGAGCCAAGCCTGCTGATTTATAAGGTTCCAGGTGTTAAGACCTGCTGATTATAAGAACTCCTGAAATTATGCCCCGCTGGGTTTCAAAACCAAATGTTATGGGGATTCCCCATGCCTTGGGTACCTGGTGTTAAGGTTTATTTCTTTTCTTTCTTGGCTTCTGTGTTGTTCCATCCTGTGGACAGTCCCACAGGGCCCTTTAGGTCCCCACCATGCCTCCATCTTTCCTACCCTCTTGGATGTGGCCTCTTCTCTACATTTAGCTGTGGAGAGTCTGTTCTGCCCATCTTTGGGCTGTTTTCTGGCTTATTTGCATGGATGTGGGTGTTATCTAGTTGTATCCATGAGACAAGATGAGCTTAGGGTCCTCCTACTCCACCATCTTCCCCTAAGATGGGTTTCTTCATTTTTAAAAAAAGTATTCTACATTTTCTTTCCTGCCTGTAGTACAAAAAATGGAGCATCTAGACTTGTGGGGCCAAGAGCTGAATTTTATTACTGATAGTTTTTGGTAACTTGAGAGGGACCTTTAGACCTTAAATACTATTTAGAAAGGCTTTACGTTTGCCACCCATCCCCACTTCCCTATCATGCATTCAAATCCTTATTTCAGTAAAGGAAAAAACAGCTTTTGTCTGAGCTTTTATGATGGAGTAGAGGAATGCAAATCCTATAATTAAGAACTCAGTCTTCATTATTAGCCTGCAAATCATACAATAAAATAAACCTGGCAGACATGGCCAACTGTTCATACTCAATTAATTTGGAAATATATTATTCATCTGTTGTGGCCTTCTATTGCAGCTGACAGTTTTGCTTCTCTTCAGCTCTATTAAGGGTTTCTGGCAAGTAGCATTGCCAAAGGGGTTGAAAACCTGAACACAAAGCAGTTGGTGTAAATCCAGAGGAGAGGTGAACCATGTAACCACCTATAGCTTTCTTCTTGAATTGCCTCCTTCGTTTCCATGAGAGCTGAAAACGTCTACTGGGTTGGTATAAAACACTTTTTACATTGTGCTTTCAGGAAATGATACCAGGTCATAAGGTTTTTTTGACCAAATCATGGTCACAGAGCTTCAGTGAAAGACACATCCACATAATTCCCAGACGGAAGATAAACTTGTGTTGTGACTTGCCACGTGGTCTCTTCATCTCATTCACTGTCATTCTTCCAGGATCAGGGGCAATTGTGCTCTCCATGGACCTGGAAACCTTTCGTTTTCTTGATATCAAAAGGGAGGGGGGGGGGGAAATCTGAGTTTAATTTGTGTGTTTTTACCTAGTTGAAACATTAATTTGGATGGTGTCTTTCTTTTTTTTTAAGTATAAAATGTGGGGTTTTTTTCCTTAAAAATAACACTTGTGTGGCCTTTCACAGTTGCAATATCAGAACCTCTTTCTTTTCCTTAAAAAGTATCTGGAGTATCTGGAATTCTATAGGTTACTGGGCTTCCTAAAGGTGATCGATAAAATACATGCAGACAGTTTCCTTCAGAACAATTATCACCCATTAAAACAGACAATTTTGTAATGATATTAATTCAGCAGACTTGTTTTGTGTGTGTGTATGTGAGGAAAAAATAATTTTTAATACCCTAAATCTGTGTTTTTGGGGGAGGGGGTTAGGGTGAATGGTGACAGTTGGTGTTTGAGCGTGTGTGTGTGTGTGTGTGTGTGTGTGTGTGTACCCGGGAACAGTAGACAGTTTTGGGGATGGCATGGAATAAAGGAAGGAACAGACATTTTAGAATAAGAAAGAGTGGATCTGTGAGGTGAAATCCGTCAGACATTTATCAAATGCTTTAAAAGTCAGCCTTCCTTTTTTGGAACCCCTACCTTATACACTTTATTGTCCTCAGTCATCAATCATTTCTCAATTCAAATGCTAATCACTTTCCAAATAGACCCTCTCCAGAAGAGCTGCCTATCTGTACTCTGCTGCCATCATGCTTATCAGAGAATTCAAGGTTCTGTTTCACAGGACAGGCAAATACAAGATACATTAATGTAGCAGCATTAAATGTAGTTTCCATTCCTAAAACCTCTAGAAGGAAATTGAAGGGATATGGGGCACATTGCTTGCTTTGTTAATATGATTTTACATTGTGGCTGTCACATTGCAAGAACTCAGTAGTTTGTATCTTAAACAAATGAGTATGTAAACAAACATGAATGTGGGATCCATTAGAAATGCTGCAGTGGTTACCAAGAACCAGTAGAACCAAAAGATGCTTTTACTGGTCACTTAAGCCATTCCTTTCTTTTAATGAAATTACATATAATTTACTTCAGGTACAATATGAAAAGAAAATTTTATAGTTGTTCAGCTGAGTTATTCATCCTGAACAGGACAACTTAGCCCCAAACTAATGCTGTGTCTCTCTCCCCAGTACTAGGCCTGTGTCAAGTTAGATGCGCTTTGGATTGCTCTACTTCAAGACAATGGCTTAAGCAGTTACCCAGGTTAGATGCTGAGATGCCCCACAGATCTGCTGGACAGATATCAACTTACTATCAGGGTCAGAGGAGATGTGAGAGTAAGAGCCATATCCTGACAGTCTGAGTGCCGGTACAGGCGGGGATAAATGGTATCTCACCTTGTAAATTCTATCTTGTTATTGTTATATCTTTATATAAAGTGCTATCTTTATATCTCTCTTCTGGGGAGTTTCTCTCCCCTCAGGTGGGTCTCTTGATCATTGTTTTCAAAGCTAACACCTTCCACTCCTTTGTAGCGGTTGGTAGGCATTTAGGTTGGCTAACTTTCTGACCTATTACTTCTTCTAGGTAGAAGAGCTTGGTAAAGAGTTGACTAGGCAGAATAAGAGATTGGGGTTTTTGAAAGGTCTGCCCCATCAATTTACCAAATCAATTCCAACTCCTTACCTTGCAGAACCTCAGGTTTGTTGCCACCTCAGAGGAAGGGGTACTAGCATGTAGTGCTTAAATTCACAGACTCATTTTGCTTCAATTTGGATCTTGGGGCCATCACCTTTTGGCTATCACTCAAATCTTCTGTGCCTCAGTTTCTCCATTTTATAAAATGGGGTTAGTAATAGTAGTGACATTAGTGGATAATTGTATTAGATAAGTCAATGGGTATAATGGTCTTAAACAGTCCTTAGTATGTGGTAAGTACTTGAAAAGTGTCAGTTTTTGTTATCCTGTCTCTGTCTCCTGGCAGCATTAGATGGTTCCAACCAAGGAAAATGTGGCTGCTTGTGGCAGCTATGATGACTTCTCTGAGGCACTGTAGATTTCCTAATGAGGTAGTAGAGGATTAGGGCTTAAAGGACTCCCCAGGAGGTGATTGCAAGGGATGGAAACTCTGGTTGACACTTGTCCCTTCTTTCCCATTTTCCCATTTTTCCCATATGGGTGACTGGTAAATTTCTAGGGAAATTAAAAAAAATGGTCAGTGCAGTTTGGGTACCTTTATTCTATCTAATCCATTTTTAAGAATGGGTGAAGGTTAGATGATGTCTAATAGGCAGAGGTTTATTTTTCTCACAACGTGGGGACTCTGGAGTATTGGCTGTTGGTCCAGTGGCTAAGGGGTGTTATGGCTGTGGCTCTGGAATTCTTGTGGCCTTTTCTTCCTATTTGTTAACTTCACTGTCCCCTTCCAAGTGAGCAAACCAAAGCTTTCCCAGGCCTACCTCCACCCCCACCATCTCTCCAACAGGCACTTTCTACAAAGGTCTGGTCGGCCAGAACTGGAACAATTGACAAGCACTAAATGTAATGGTGACTGGGAAAGTGTGGAACAAAGTTGTCAGATTGGATTTAAACAGATCATGATCCATTTCTTGGAACTAGACAGTGACCAGACATTCTCAGGAGTCTGCAACGAAGGTGGTGGCAGTGATTGCCATTGGCCAGGCCATTAGTAATATCTTCTAAATCTGCATCCATATTTACACTCTTGTGTATTTCAGGTAAGCTGTTTTTTTTTTAAATATATAGGTTATTCACCAAAACAAATTTATAAGTATCTTGTTTTACATTTGAGAAGAATGAGGCAACTAATAAGTGGTGGGGACAGGATTCAAATTCAGGTCATCTGATGTCACGCTGGTGCTCTAACCCACTTTCCCATAGTGATTATATTAGAGCTAGAGGCAAAGTGATTACCTGGCACCTCCTTGAGAAAATGAAACATGATTTGTCAGGCTCATTACTAGAGAGAAGACTCTCTGGAATCTCCTATTGTGAGAGTCCTAAGTCGAGAATTACTTGTCACAGCAAGTGACCCAGAATTTCTGTGAAGCTCAGCCTTTCTTCTGAGCCCCTAGACACTTTCATATCTGTACCCATTTCAGGAATTCTATCTTGATCTCTTGAATTCTTCTGCCTAGGATTCTTTTTTGTTCTGTCAATTTATGGCAAGTCCCAGTAAAGTATAACTCATGCAGTGTGGATGACCCTGGACATTTCTTGACTTGTGATTACCCTTATGTAATGACATCTTTTCAAGAAACACTCACACATAACCAGCGTGCCTCCTTTTGGTGTAGGGAGGCGTTCACAGTTCACCGAGGATGCTGTCGCATATTTTCCACTCCGATTGCACTTACACCTGGTTTGAGGCCTAATTATGCCCATCAGCTCTGGCCTGTATGTCTGGCTGTGCAGCTGCAGGGAGAGTTGGTGCTGTGTTCACTTAAAGGGAACTTAGCAGGATTCTCGCAGAGGAGATCTAGGAGCCCCTTGTTTAGACTAGGGAATGCTAGGGCTTCTTTTTTTTACCATTCCTTTTTAGGCAGTGGGGGGTCTGGGTATACTGCAGCTAAGTGCAATAAAATATGATGCTCTGGTGCCTGTCTGTTGACATTGGGGAAGAAGGCACTCTTCCCCTTTATTCCCTCCAATACCACCTGTTCACAATGGTCCTTCTCCTTTCCAATCTCCATCACAGAAATGGAAAACCTTTTCACATGCCTGTCAAGTTATTAGCACCTCAGTGTAAGAATTATCTGGTCTTTTCATAAACTCTCAGAATCTGAGAAAGCTTTAGAGTCCTTGGCACCTCTCTCTAGAGCAGGAGTTAGCAAACTTTTTCTATAAAGGGCCAGAAAATAAATATTTTAGACTTTGCTGGTCATATGATCTCTGTTACACATACTTAACTCTGCCATTGTAGCATGAAGACAGCCATCTGTAATACACAAATGAATGGGCATGGCTCTGTTCGAATAAAACTTTATTTCTGAACTCAGAAATTTGACTTTCACATAATTTTCACATATCTTAAAATATTCACCTTTAAGCATTTTTTCCCAGCCATTTAAAAATGAAAAAAACCTCTTCTCATCTCATTAATTATACAGAAAGATTTGGCCTATGGGATGTAGTTAGTTGAGCCTTCTTCTAGAGCAAATCTGTCTAATAGAATCATCTGTGATGATGGAAATGGCCTATAATATTGAGCACTTGAAATATGGCTAATGCAACTGATGAACTGAATTTTTAATTTTAATTAATTGAATTTGAAATTTAATTTTAAGTAACCGCCTACAACTAGTGGTTGCTGTATGGAACAGATGAAGAACTCTTTTGTTTATCTTACAGGTATTAGGAACTTGCAGTTTTTGTATCTTTTAGATCAGAAATTTAAATACCTGGAAGAAGAAGTCTCACTGGCCTAGTTAGGACAAAATCACAGAGACACTTGGCTTCAGGAACCCCTTTATTGTTTGGGGTCAAAGGGGGATTTCTTGCAGAACAGAGCCTGACTATACAACGCAACAGGGGTTTGCTACAATTTCCTTAAGTCTTTGCCTTTCAAAAGGAGGTCCCTAATAGAAAAGGAAGGGAATGACTTCAAAATGACATACTCTTGGTAGCAGCAGAGTTGACTTGTATAGCCTGGCATCTGTCAGAGAAGGTAATTGTCATTTTAAAATATACTATATGTGTAGTCAGTCAAGAAGTATTATTAAGCATCTGCTGTGTCCTAAGCACAGGCTAGGTGCCCTCACAAATTGTTTCAGATTTATTTTGCATCTTATCAAAGTTGTCACATAGAATGCTGTTTTGGAAAGTATTAAAATGAAATCAAATGGCCTCATCATGAAAATAGTATGGATTATCAGAAGGCACTTCAAGACTATGTCATGAAAAAGCTCAGACTTTAACCTTATATCAACTTCTGAAACTCTGGAAAAGTTTTTTAACTTTCAGAGCTTTGACTCTGCAAAGTAATGTCTTTTTTGCCAGCCTAAGCTGCTAGTCATTCTTACCTTCTCTTTGGGAACCCTCTGGAAGCCTCCTTATTTGTGTGATGTGTGTGAGGAGGTGAGGTTATGCACTCTGAATGAGAAATCAGATAAGGCACCACGGACATTTCCTCTGAGGCTTAAATGATAGGAAGGTACAAGTCAGGATGATTTTGGAGAAGAGATTTCTAGAAACAGCAACTGCAGGGGCTCCAGAGCAGGAATGAACTTCCTTTGTGAAAGGAAGGAAACGTGGCCACAGGAGTTTGGAGTCTCATACAGCAGGAGGATGCTGAGAGGTGGAATTCTAGAGATGGTGTGTGATCAGATGGTAAACAAGGCATGTTAAACACTCAGCACAGATCTGTTAGGTATCTCATTTTAGCACACAGTGCACAGAAATCACATCACTGACTTGGGAGTCAGGGCTGCTCGTTTATGACTAAGTTGAAGGTGAAGAATCAGCCAACAAACGTGCATCCAACTGAGCTAGAAAATAGGTTGGCAGTATTATGTCCCCAGTTTCCCTCAAGGTATTGTGGGCCAAGTAGTTCAGAGTGAAATACCTAATGTGGAGCTCAGTTTGGGGGGGGGTGCGGAATGTAGTTGTCCAGAAATCTCTAACTATGGATGAGTTGGAGCTCTTCTGGTCTTCTGTTGGGATTAAAAACAAATCTAAAAATTCTGGTAAATTGAAGGGCTCAGACAACCAAGAAGAACTAGCCCATTAAATCATAGAAAACGTAGAGCTAAGATATCTAACAAGGGAAGCAATTTGCTCTAAACAGAAATCAACAAAAATTCCAAACAACTAGAAGGTAAAACAGCCACCAAACAAATTAGGACCAATTATCAGAGTTATTAAACCTATGGAGCTCAAGAGAAGCTGTATATGCAATATAATCTGCAGTCTGATTGCTTGACTACTGGAGCCTCCCACAGCAACCAAGGTTTTGAATTACATTTTTAGAGGTGCTGCAACACCGGTATTTTAAACTTCTGTGAATGAAGGATTCTGTGATAGAGATAATTCATTTGCTTCATTAAAAAGTTTGGAAATATACCTGTGAACAGGGAATTTGCAAGGTAGTGTTTTCCATGGTTGACAGTGAAACCATTTTGAGCACACTTAGAATGGTAAAGTGGGGATGGCAATTGTTACTGCAAATGCAGGCAGGATTAACAGTATAGATAGAATGTGATTCATGATCCTCTGCAGAGCAGTCAATGCAGTCGTATTGGCCATCGGTTGGAGGTCTTCGCCCAGCTCTTGAGCATTGGCACAGATGTGGTGTGGTATCACCATCAAATGTAACTTCCTTTCTTCACTATGGGTATCAAAGTTTCTAGAACTCAAATATTACTGTAGAGAGTAAGGACTTGATGTTATAAAAATATTTTTTATTTATGAAGATATAAAATTTTCATAGCTACCAATAAAAGTGGCTTAATAGTATATAACACTGAAAAGTGTTCTAATTCCCAGAAAACTTTATCAGGATTTTAAGACCTTCTTATGGTTATTCCAGGAAAGATAAGCTAATAAACACATATTTGCCAACAATGTGGGTTAAATATAAATCATAGAAATTACTAGGTTTTAAGTTGTTCATGAGGTTCTAAGTTAGCTAGTTAACTAGCCATTTTATGTTTATAAATACAATTATTTTATTTTTAACCATTGAAGAGGCTCCTTGATGACCCTGAGAATATAAAAATGGTGAAGGAAGGGCTTACAAGGGCAGTGAATGCAGATTTGAGGTGTGGGTATGGAGAGAGGTGTGGCATTGTATCTTTTTATTTCAGAAATCTAATTAGAAATAAGAAATAAGCTACTATACTTACATCAAGCACAAATGATGATTGTGCCGAGGAACACTATGTGATTTTATTCTCTTTCTAGTGAGACTATTTTACTGTACCTACTTAGCTTTATAATTTCTTGGAAGTTTCAAAATAAAACAAAAAATCCCTGTCTGTGGACAGCCAAGTGGTTGATTCTCACCCATTTTAATCAGGTTTCTTCTGATGAAACTATATCTTAATCCTTTGCAGTTGACTCATCTCTGGCTCCTCCCCTTCTTCCCTAGATGGTATAACTTAGGAGGCCCACTTCTACTGGTGTTTCAATATTGATTAGCCTTACTTAATGACTTCATGGCAGACACACTTGGCCTTTTTAACCTGAAGGGGTAAACCCAGATCTCAAATATCTCTGAATCCCAAAGGCAATCCTGGGATAAAAAAAAGTCATTTTCTGCAGTATGGCAAGATGAAGCTCCAAATAGAAATACTTATCCCAATGTTTTAAATTTTTTTCCCATATTTGGCTATACAATAATTCAATTTTAGGAAGTGGTCTTTTCTTATTCACACAATTTTAGGCTCTTTCTTTTAGCACCACGAACATAAAGCTAGAAGTAAAGTGTTAAGGTTGAAGATAACCCCTGAGAGATCAATTATGGTTAAAAAAAACTATTTGAGGAAAGTGAAGGTAGTGTGAAGTCCACACATTTATAATCCTCTATTTCCCACCAAAGGAGGATTCCGCCAGGAATATCATGATATAAACGAGGGAAGGAAGGCTCTCCATGGACCACTGAGCAGTTATTGTCTGGTAACCAGTTCATGTCCTATGCTATTCCTGTAATGATTTTTTTTACAAATAGGAACAAGTTTTCTTTTTTGACATTGGAGAAATTTGATGCCCCAAATATTGACTTTTTAATGTAATTGCAATTTTATTTGATGGGATTTCAAAGAAACGGGAGTAATAGTTTTGTATGTCAATTCAGATATATGCCCATTAAAAGACTTGCGGATGCATACACACAAACATACAAATACTATTTTGGAATGGAATGAAGTGATTCCTGTGGTTTTAGATTTTGTCTTTAGAAAGATCATCAATTATTTAAGTTTAGAATGCATCCCTCCAGGGGACAATGTAATCTATAAGTGGCTGAGATTTTCAGTGATACCTAGTAATTTGTCAAATGTTCGTTTCACTTAGCATTAGTGTTTACTGATAATTTTTATAACCTCTGTGTTACTCTGTCTGATCCTTTTGATCGCATTTTTCTTTTCATATTTATACCTTTAAGTATAATTAGTGATTGCTCATCACTTTAAAAGCTATTTAATAGCCTTTAAATATGCATTTTTAAATGTCCTTGGCTGGTTTTAATGTCTGTGTGTATGTGTTTGTGAAATTCTTCCTAAATAACCACCATACAAGAATAAAGCATTTAATACTGACTTAAATACACAAACTGTTCAATTCAAACCTATGTAAATGATCTTGGGTTCAATTATGTTAATTCCATCTGTTTTTATCATCTGCTGTTAGGATAATTTATCATTTCTACATGGTATTAAAATGTAAATGAATCAAGAGAGGAAACACATCTGTGGACTGTTAGTTAATAAAACTACGTTGGGCAAGTGAGCTAAGTCATAATAATTAATTAAATTTCACTGCCCATATATGCTTGTAATTGTATATTTAGTGTGCATTTGCATAATCACATAATGGGATCTATATGATTCATGCTTTCCTGGGCATAATGTGGATGCACAAATTATCAGTTCAAAATTAGAGTTGCTTATAAAGGTATCACAGAGACATTTTGGGTTTTTTTCAGGAAATGATGTGTAGGAAGTAAATTTAAAAAAAAAGCTTTTTTGTTTTTGATGTTTATTTTTGAGAGAGAGAGAGAGAGAATGCGAGGGGGGTAGGGGCAGAGAGAGAGGGAGACGCAGAATCTGAAACAGGCTCCAAGCTCTGAGCTGTCAGCACAGAGTCCGACTTGGGGCTTGAAGTCACAAACCACGAGATCATGACGTGAGCCGAAGTTGGACGCTTAACTGACTGAGCCATCCGGATACCCCAAAGCAAACTGTTTTTAATAAGAGCAGATCTACACATTTATTTATTTACTCTTCAGTAAGTTAAATCCTTGAAGGATACAGCATCACATGGATTCTGTGGCCAATGTCTTTAGCAGGAAAGTTGCTTCGGAAATTGGCATGAACCATGCCACTGTTTCCATGAGCATGAATTACTTTTCCCCAGATTACTCCAGTTTCATTTGGTTTGCCACTAGGAGTCACTGTGTTGTTCTTTGCTTTGTACACATAAGCACATCTCTTGCCTAGGTAGAATTCGGTTTCATCTAGAGCATAAATACCTTCAATTTTAAGAATAAAATTGCTCCTTCTGGTTCTGGAGGCCCTCTTATAGCCAGCAAAAATGGCCTTGAACCACAGCCTTCTGGACATATTTGTTGTTTTAAGACTCTTGTTCCCAGAAGGCCTCCACAGGCTCCAAGATGACGGAAAGAGAAAGGCTAAAAATATACACACACAATATATGTGTGTGTATATTTTTAAAATTTTACTTTTGAGAGAGAGAGAGCATGAGAGTGAGCACATACGTGAACAGGGGAGGAGCAGAAAGAGAGAGGGAGACAGAGAATCCAAAGCAGGCTCTTTGCTCTCAGTGCAAAGTGCTATGTAGGGCTCAAACTCATGAACCATGAGATCATGACCTGAGCCGAAGCTCAACTAACTGAGCCACCCAGGTGCTTCCCCCCAATTTTTAAAAATTTTAAATCAAATTAAATTAAATTTAAGTTAAGTTAATCTTTCTTAAAGTTCGGCAAAGTGACTGTTTGAAAAGACATCAGATCTGGCTTACACAGGTTCTGGCTTTGTTCTTTGAAATCCTGCTTTTAAAAGTACACTGGTAGTATATTTTTTATATCAGGGAAGGGTTTACTCTTGAAGAGGTGGTGTGAGCAGGTCAGATTAGCTATTGTTCTGAGCCAGGTTGTATGCCTAGGGCCCCTCACTCATAATATTTTTGATTGAATCAGATTCCAATCAGTCTAATCCCCAAATTAATTTAATTAAAAAATGAAGTCAAGATAGTGGTCTTAGGACCATATCCTGGGGCAACATTGTGCATACTGGCCTTAAATTCATAGACATATACAACTTCTAGCTAGTGCTGCAGGTGACTGGAGACAATTTTCTGGCATCATATGCTGTAGACAGCAGGCTCTAGACAAAATCTATTTGGGGCACTGTCCATCTTCACCTCCTTAAAACAAAGTCCTCTCCAACTGCCCTCTGTTTATCAGATCAAAGTAGCTCACAGCAAGTTTGAATGACAGAGACTTAACTTCTCACGTATACCTGCATATTGAAAAGAACCTTGTAATTTTTAATAAATTTTGAAAATGCCAAACAAACTATTCCCCTGCCTCATGTCCTTTCCTGGCTCTTCAGTGTATCAAGTGCAAATCTAAAGTCCTCAGAGCATTTAGCACTGTTTGCCAGCTGTTTCATCATTTGGTCATCTTGGCTTTCTTGTTCTGCCTTCCTTGTCTCTCACCAATTATCCTGTTGTGGCTTAAGAATTGGATTGTCAAGGAACCTCAAGTGAACACAAGTTGGGTGCTGCCATATATTTTTTTAAATGGGCAAATGGTGTCAGGGACTGGACTGTTTCAGTCTCATAGTTAGAGTCTCTTCTCACTAATGCCAAACTAAGGAGTAGTCAGTTGGGTGGTTATTCCAGGTACCAGCCAATGGAAGATGCTAAAATGTGATTAGAATAAATTAGAAATATGGAACCAGTTAATTCAGGTATCTAAGTGTAAGTTTTTTCATGGCTGGACAAAAATAAAAAGTGTTTCTCCCTCTGCCAAAGGAGATGGTGCCTTGTGTGAAAATAAAAATATAACACAGCATAGGTACTGCACACTGGTTTATCCAGTGAGTGCTTTTTAGTGGGTAGAGCAGATTCAAGTTTCAAGTTGAAGTGACAGGGCAGATTACCAACCCAGAGAACAATCAGACAAGCAGCTGAAATGCAGCTAACTGTAAAAAATATAAAGAAGAAAGGAAGAAAGAAAGAAAGAAAGAAAGAAAGAAAGAAAAAAGAAAAGAATACAAATTCCTTCAGAATTTATTAGGAATGAGTGGGTTTGTTTTTTTATTTAAATTTTAAGCTCTTTTGGAAAATATGTGCCCCTGTCAAAAAAAAAAAAATCCTTCTCAAAAGTTTAAGAAAAACATGCTTGTAGAACAAAATTTATAGAGAAGATGTTGCCCTGGTAATAAAAGAAATAAACCAAATAAAAAAAAGAAAAAAAATATTAAACATATAGGCCTGATGGGGAAAAAATGTTAGTAATTCAAAGCAATTTCAAATAAGTTGAAATGCTATGGTATATCAGTGTATTTAACAATTACTTATTTTGAACATAAGGTATGCAGTTTTGATTAATATAGCATATTTCTCCTTGAATCTGATAAACATTGAATTCTATTTCCTCCTGAGTCTCCTTGTTAATGGGAACAACTCCTCTTCTTCTACTTAACTTTCTTTTCTAAACTTTCAATTTTGAATTAATTTCAGACTTAACAAAAAAATTACAAAGTAGTGCAAAGAGTTTCTCATGCACTTCATTCAGCTTCTCTGAAAAATACTTCTGACAGTACACCATTGGTGGACTCATGGAATGACTTATTCAGAGTAAAGTTATCTCATACAATAGCATATGTGACCAAGGAAATCATTCACAGCAGAAGTGAGCCAGTGGGCCACAGAATCCTCCAGTCATACATCTACCTTGTCACCCAGAAAAACTTGGCATTGTTGAACTGTGAACTGGCTTACTAAAAACCCAGTATGTCTCCAACTGTGGTATGATACACCATGAGCTGGTGATGCTGCCCTACAAGATGCCATCTGTGCTTTGAATTGGTAGCTAATATCCAGTGCTCCTTCTCCCATAGCCAAATCTCCCATAGTCAAAGAAAGAGGCGTAGGAATGGTTCCTTTCATTATTATAGCTAAGAACTCTTCCCTCCCTCATGATTTTTATCTCATTATAAATCTCATCATTTATCTAATGATTTTTGCTCTCATTCCTACAGCCTTGGGTTTAGATGTTTCAGAGGATTTTGTTACCAGGAAAGTAGGCTACTCTCACAACTACTGGAGTTGTGGGCAGGGGGGTGGGGTGGTGTAAAGATGGTTTTCTTGAGTTGAATTACAGTTTAGATTAACACCTGGCCATCTAGGGCTCCTCATACCACTGAACCAATATAATAGATAGATAAAGAGGTTACTAACCTGGTTGACATGCCTGATTCCAGTTGACAAAGGAAAATTGGATTGCTCTTGAGATGGGACTTAGAAGATTCACTGGGGACTTTAATAGTGAAAGTTTATGGGAGGTTAGGACAAGCCAATAAAGGCTGGACTACCAAAGGCTTAGCTTCTGCAGAGAATAATGTCTAGGTCACTGCGTCAGGTGGAGAATCTCTACTGCCAAGGTGGTGGCTAAGGTCAAGGGGAACATGGAATACGTGTTAGAAGAAGGATGTATTAAAATATTAATTACCACTCATGATGATCTGTTACTAGAAGGAAGAACAGAAAAGATATGTGTATTATGTATATTACATATAAATACATATTTTACTTACATATTTAAAAATATATTATGAATATAAGTTCTGTGTATATTGAGAAAGACAAAAAGCAGCTCCTGACATCTGGTAACTGGTCTGATGCTCCTAAGTAAGCCATGTTTTTCTCCTATTGGACATAATCTCACAGAAAATTAATGTTGGACATGGTGACTCTGAGACCATAATCAAATGAGACAAAAGGAAGAACACTAATCAAGCCATAAACCACCAAATGTCCCCTTCTCCCACATAGTAAGAGTGACTGCTGCTGCTTTTTCAGTTATGGATTTATCCTCATCCTAGTTCTCCCTCAATGCAGCAAGTAATAAAGTCAACTTATTCACCTTGTTCAACTGGCGGTGTTTGGCTGAAGGACATGGACAATATTAACCACACATTTCTCTTTTCCTCTTTTCCCTTCGTCTACTCTTTCCCATAAAGAGTGTTGTCCTTAATTCTTTCATTAGTTTTTCAGTACAGAATACCCTGGTAGGATTTTGACTGAGTTAGATGAGAAATCAACACTGATGGAGACGTTCTATCCTCTCTGGAGAAGGTGAGGGTAGCTTAGTTCGTATGAAGGATGTTGCGCCATGACAGGCATATATAAGCAGTTCCTGTTGTAGGAAACTTAAATACAAGTGGAGCATGAGGATGGATGCTGGAGAGCAAACAGGATACACTGTGCTAAACATTTGCCTGTTAAGCTCAGATCCGTTCCCCTTTCTTCCTCTACACTGACCTGGTTCACAAGGGTCCCGATTTCTGTAAACCACATTGCCCACTGGTTTCCGATTAGCTTTGAACAAAGGGAGGAATTGCCAGAACATTGGCAGGAGGAGTTGGGAAGAAGCTGGTGGTGCTTCTGGGGATGTTTAAGACAGTGGCTGCATCTCCTCCATGGTTCTAGATCCAGTCAGAAAGGCACTCCCTCCTAGTGGCTTTTGCCTGGTTCCAGCTCCTGTGGGCAGGCTTTCCCTCCTTGCCTCTGATAACACCATCTGCTCTATTTGCTCACTTGCTCTAAAAATGGTAGCAACTTCCTGCTTTTGTTAGTTTCTGGTTACCTTTACTTTTCTTGTTTTCATCTCTTCCCACATCTCTGTAAGTGGTTACCTTCTATTGAGATGGCTGTGTTAGATTATGTTTTCCTCATCATAATCTAACGATATACTGGATAATCCTAATTTGTAGATGTCTTTTAAACACTTTTATAGAAAATAAATGGTGAGTCTTATCACTGGTTATTTTGATAAAATTGTGTTTTCCAAAATGGAACAGCTTAATTCTAAGAAGCTCAAAGTGATTTTTGAAAACAAAATCTTGTGGAATCACAAATCACAAAAAGTAGGTGCAAACCCATCATTTTCTCTATATTTTCCCTAGTACACGTGGTTTCAACAATGCTTATAAATATTTGAAAGAATTAAGTGCAAAAATTCTTAATAGTAATTTTCTAATGATTTGAGATTTAAAAATAGACCTGACAAGACAAGAGTAGGGGTCTAGGATGAATCATAAATCTTAATGTTTTTCTGCCCCCAGAAACTAGTTGAAGGACATGATCTTCTCATTATGATTCAAATTTGCCCTGGCTTTAGCAGGAGTTATGCACAAATCCAGCTGGAGAAGAGGATCTTAATTTTTTATTCTCTCAGTGTGTACTTGTCTGGATCTGCTTTCTCAAGGCTAAATGATACTCCAAGGTGCTTTCAAGATCAGAATTGAATAAGTCTCTAAACCCTTGACATGTCTCTAGGAGGCCTTTGGGGTAGGTCATCATCTTTGCAAACTGCCTTATATTTAAGCAAGGCAAAATAATATCTAAGTGTAGGAACAATACAATTAACAAAAAAATTATTATCTCTAAACTTTGGGTACAATTTCACATTGAAGTTGTGTTAATTCATCTTTATTGTTGATGTTTTTGAATGGCTGCTACAGTTACAGTCATAGATGGAAATTTTTATTTTATTTTTTTTAAATGTTTATTTTCAGAGAGAGAGAGAGAGGGAGGGAGGGAGAGAGAGCACAAGTGTGAGGGGGCAGAGAAAGAGGGAGAACAAGAATCCCAAGCAGGCTCATGCTATCAGTGCAGAGCCTGACATGGGCTTGATCTCATGAACTTGTGAGGTCATGACCTGAACCAAAATCAAGAGTCACATGCCTAACCGAGTGAGCCACCAAGGCGATCCTGAAAGTTTTTCTTATACACATTTAAATAGTGAAGAAATAATTTACTTCAGAATAAGAGTGTCAGTCATTGGTGGACATTCTCCTTGGGTTTATTAAAACCAAGATGCAGAATTCTACTTCCTCTGTGCTGATAATCAATGTGCTTTAGGGAGTATGATGTTCCCCAAAGGCCCAGAGAAGAGTTCTCACCCATCTTTGGGGCTCAGAGGAATTTTGTTTCTCTTTTGGTTTTTCACTCTGTATTCAATAAATGGCCCTTTGTGGCCTGAAAGAATTAATGTGCCTCCTTAACCAGCCAAATTACCTCCAGGGAGTGACTTGTGGAAAATCTGGCTCCCTGTCTTTGAAGAGCTTTGAGCAAGTTGGATGAAAGCAATTGCCAAGAAGCAAGAAGAAATACATGCTGTTTATTGAAGTGTTGAATATGTTTATTAGATGAGCCTATTAGCCACAGGGGATGTTTAAAATTTTCAGCAAATAAACCAGGGTTTTTTTGTGTATCCGTCTCTCTTCATATACTCCATGAACACACAAGTCATTTATAGAGTGCATCCTCTCTCAATTCAGGAAAGATTTCTTCTGTCCTTTTTCTGTTGTTCAAGAGGCAAGAAAGTGTGTAGAATTATAGAACACCGTAATGTGAAGGAATCAGTGTTAAGCATGAAGGAAAGGAGAGTTGCATGGTGTATATATGCACAAGTGAAGGACTTGAAACACCTCAAACCATAGGTCATTATAAAATTTGAATAAAAATTGGGGCGCCTGAGTGGCTCAGTCAGTTGAGTGTCTGACTCCAGCTCAGGTCATGATTTCTCAGTTCGTGGGTTCGAGCCCCACATCGGGCTCTGTTCTGACAGCTCAGAGCCTGGAGCCTGCTTCAGATTCTGTCTCCCTTTCTCTCTGTCCCTCCCCTCCTCATGCTCTGTCTCTCTTTGTTCTCAAAAATAAATAAACATTAAAAAAATTTAAAAAATTTGAATAAAAATTAAAAATGTCACCTGGTAATGTGTTTTAATTCCCACCCATTTCCCCACCTTGGGCCATTTCTCTTTTTCTCTGCAAATCTAAATATTACCTGCCTCTGAATACTCAGTTCACATCTCTCCTTGGAGTTTTCTGACAACAGATGAATGTATAGACATCTCCTTCTTTTGAAATCTCCTTGTTCCTATTGTCTGTATCACTCTGAGGCAAAGTATTAGGTATTCAGTTATACTCAATCAATGTTGGTGGAATAAGTCAAGCAGAAACTTCATCCTTTATTACCTTGCATTGTGTTTGAAAATCACATTATTTGCATGTTATGTGATTTTGTCTGTTTAAGCCTCATTTCCCTTTCCAGACTATAAACTCCTTGAAGGCAGGGATTAGGTTTTATATCACTTGGGTATTATTCACAAGACCTGCCTCCTGCAGTCCTCAGCATATACATAAACATCTGCTTATTGGTTTTTGACGACCCCTGTCGTGATACATCAACTCATGGTTGGCTTGGAGCATTCTAAGATGATTCACTGCTCCCCTCTAGTATTGGTCCTCCATCAGGTACTAAGGGATTCAGCACCCAGAAGCCTCAGTGATTACCTTGTTAATTTTCCATGAAAAAGTCTCACTGCTTAGCACTGATTTTGTCTGTATTTCTTCAGACATAATGTTGCTCCTCTGAGTTTGGTGGGTCATAATTTGCCATTATGTTGTCACTTTGAAGGATGTAGTATCTTAGAAATTCCATTCTTGGTAAAAATATTTAGTTTCATTATGATTTTTTGCCCCATAGAGCAGAGCTTCTAAGTGATTTAAAGCAGGCTCACAACCTTTATCTGAAGAAGCATTTGTATTTCTCTCCTTGTGTCTGCCCTTAGAAATTATAAAAGTTCAGAAATGGAATTAGGTTGTGTAATTTGCTCAGAGGCGACTGGAAAGCTTGCTACTGTAAGTTTCTGGAAATTTAAATAAGTGAAGATGGTTCAGATATTTTCAGAAAGAGCTTCTTTGTTAAATGACTCAGTATTGATAAAGGCCTTTTCATACAGAACAACAGAGCCTGCTGATGGTTCAGGGTTCTTTTGTGACTTTGAAGCCAACAAGGCAAGAAAATATGCTGTAAAGTTTCCCTTGAATCTAGCCATTCAAGCAGACACAGGACAGAGTGCCTCCTTGTGCTCCTAGGCTAAGTCCTGGGGTAACTACAAATCAGGCACAGGCTCTGCCTGCAGGAAGCTCATATTCTAATGCAGGAGAGAGAACATACTCATTAGCACATGTAGAGGAAACAAAGATTGCATAGAGCAGGGAGTGATTCTTTCTCCTCTGAATTACCAGAAGGCAGGTGACAGGAAAGCCTTTTGGGAAGAGGCAGCTTTTGAACTGGATATTGCAGTTGGAAAAGGAATGATCCAGACAGAACACAGGTGTATATATGAGGGTGGCTTGGGACTGGAGCATGTAAAGGTGAGCACTTCAGGAGAGGCAACATGATTTGTAAGTAACAGGAGATGCTCGATGATGTGGATATGTAAGAAATATGGTATTCTTAAGATGCTGTAAGCTGTTCTGAATTGCTAGAGCATAAAGTGTGAGAAGAGTAGCAGAGGTAAGTTTGGAAATTCAGCGCATCCGTCCGTATCACGATAGACTCCCCATGTAGTTCTGAAGAATTTGGACTTTAGTCGGTAGGGAATTGGAATCTAGTGATGTGCTAGAAGCAGGAAAGAGACATGATCAGATTATCATTTTAGAAATTTGCCTGTGTGAGGGGCGCCTGGGTGGCTCAGTCAGTTAAGCTTCTGACTCTTGGTTTTGGCTCAGGTCATGATCTCATGGCTCGTGAGTTCCAGTCCTTCATCCGGCTCTGCACTGACAGCATGGAGCCTGCTTGGGATTCTCTCTCTCCCTCTCTCTACGCCTTCCCTTCTCTCTCTCTCTCTCTAAAATAAATAAATAAACTTAAAAAAAAAAAGAATTGTTTATTCATTTTAGTAACATTCTTCTTCTTGGTAGAAATTCATATTTTCACGGAAGGAAGATAATTTTATATTAGTTGGGAATGTTTCTTAAAAAAATTTTTTTAACATTTATTCATTTTTGAGAGACAGAGAGAGACTGAGCAGAGCAGAGGAGGGGCAGAGAGAGAAGGAGTCACAGAATCCCAAGCAGTCTCCAGGCTCTGAGCTCTCAGCATAGAGCCTGACATGGGGCTTAGACTCACAAACCGTGAGATCATGACCTGAGCTGAAGTCAGAAGCTTAACAGACTGAGCCACCCAGGCACGCCCTAGGAATGTTTCTTCATTATCAAGTATATATTACCAATTATTATTTAGATATCATCTTATACCCTGTGTGTGGACTGCAGTTTTATGATCAACCTTACAAATTCAGATCGAAGACAAGCTATGGTAATAGCAAAACGTATTTTTTAGTTAATAAAAATAAAAATATTTTAAATTAAGTTGGTTACTGAACATTTCTTTTTGTGTGTATGGCTCTAAGAATCTCTAATATGCCAGGACTATTTTTCTTAGATTGGAATAGCATTTTATTTATTTATTTATTTATTTATTTATAATTTTTTAAATGTTTATTTTTAAGGGGGGGGGCAGAGAAAGAGAGAGACAACAGAATCTGAAGCAGGCTCCAGGCTCTGAGCTGTCAGTATAGAGCTTGACTTGGGGCTCAAACTCAATGAACTGTGACATCATGACCCGAGCTGAAGTGAAATGCTTAACTGAGCCACCCAGGTGCCCCAACTGGAGTAGTGTTTTAAAATAACTAGACCAGACCTTACTTAAAAGTACCAAACATTTAGAAACTGCTGAGAAATAATTGTCTTCTGTCAGTGGAAATACATTTAAAAACTAAGTCCGTGAATGACATTTTAGGACTTCAGTAAATTATAAAACCCTTTATCTAGAACCAGAGATGTTACAACCATTTAGGACACTCACAGATGGTTCATATGTGTAATAGTCCAAAGATGATTTTATTTTTCTGGTGTAAGTTATTTAAAATTTGTAAGAAGCTTGCTTCTTGCTCCTCTTACACATTTTTAGTGCATTTAAAAAATGTAAGTAGCCTAGGTAATAATTTAAAAATCTTTTGTCCTTTTCTCAATGCCCGTTATCAAATAATTCATGGAATGAAATTTTATTAAGTGTTACTGAGGTATCAGAATATATATCACATTCAATTCCACTTGTATCAGTCATAAAAGTATTCACCACTACATGCAAAGTAGAACACAATGGATGGTTTTCGATGACTTTCTGTTTTAAAACACATCAAAGACTTAATTGAGCATTGTGGGCAGTTTTCTTCAAACTCATAACAGCATGAACAAACAAATGTAGCAAACAATAGCAAATGCTTATATAGGACTTACTAGGTATTGGCACATTTCCAGTCTTTACCAATATTGATTCATTTGAATCAACTGGTATATTATGCCATAAATTATGTGATCATATATAGAATTCATGCCTCAATAGTTGTTGAAGCCAATCATTATAGTCAATGATAGTCTCAGTCATGTCTAAAAAATAATACTGAGGACTACTGAAGAGTCAAAATTGTGTGTGTGATCAATGTTGCCTGCTTCTGAAATTTACAAAACAAATACAGTCACTTCTCTTATTACTATAGGTACTTCCTTGACCCGTGACCTCTCTACTAGCAGGGTATCTGGCATTTGCATGAGGACCACAGTCTCCTTTGCCATATTGTTCCAGGAACCTGAGAACTCACTTAAGGTGTCGCTGTTGATGCTGAGTTTGTGTGTTCCCATGGACACTTGTCCAGATGTGTGTTTCTGTGGGGAAAGCTTGAGCTCCACCCAACCCCCTGAGCCCCACACCCCATCACCACCACCAAGTGCTAAGCACTGCCTAAGAGCCTATACACTATTTCTCCCAGGACCACAGCTCTTTAGTTTACTCACCATGGTTAGCCATTTTTCCTCATTGTTCCTAGTCACCCCACCAGACTAGCTGGACCCTGAAGGTTTTCCAGCATTAGAAATGCACTATTCAGAAATCAACTCTTCCCCTGTAATCTTATTATGAAACTAGTGTCACCGGCCTGGATGGTCATATTATTTTACGGGTAAGCAGCTTTAATATATCCTGAAAAAATTGCTCTGCTTTAAAATTTCACACTGTAGGAATTAGGCTTTAAATACTTAATAATTCTAAAAGATTCTTGGGTCCTACAAATTGGCCTTATTTTGCCTTATCACTAATTTCTGAGTACAGGGGTTGCAGATAGTAGCATCCCTCAGGTACACTCTAGTTCAGAGGAGTGGATATATGTTTACTCAAATTTGGAAAAAGAACTCCTTAAGTGGCTAGTCCCAAGATAAAGAATAAACCTCTTATTAAAAATAAGCCACACCAGAGGATCAGGAGAAGATGGTGGCTTAGGAGGACGCTGGGCTCACCGCACGTCCTGCTGATCACTTAGATTCCACCTACACCTGCCTAAATAACCCAGAAAACCACCAGAGGATTAGCAGAACGGAGTCTCCGGAGCCAAGCGCAGACGAGAGGGCCATGGAAGAGGGTAGGAAGGGCGGAGAGGCGGTGCGCGCTGCACGGACTGGCGGGAGGGAGCCGGGGCAGAGGGGAGGCCCGCCGGCCAAGCAGAGCCCCCGAGTCTGGCTGGCAAAAGCGGAGGGGCCGGTCGGAGTGTGTTCTGACAGCAAGCGCGACTTAGCATCTGGGAGGTCATAAGTTAACAGCTCTGCTTGGAAAGCGGGAAGGCTGGAGGACAAAGGGAGGGAGAGCTGCTGAGCCCCGGACCACAGAGCTCAGTTTGGTGGGGAACAAAGGCGCTAGCCAGCACCATCTCCCTCACCCATCCCCCAGCCAAAATCCCAAAGGGAACCCGTTCCTGCCAGGGAACTTGCTTGCACCACGCACCGACCCAACGCTGTGCTTCTGCGGAGCCACCCCTACAGCAGCGGGTCTGACTTCCTCCCACTGCCACAGGGCCCCTCCTGAAGTGAATCACCTAAGGGGAAGCGAGCTAAGCCTGCCCTTCCTGCCCCCGTGCACCTTGCCTACCCACCCCAGATAATATGCCAGATCCCCAGCACCACAAGCCTGGCAGTGTGCAAGTAGCCCGGACGGGCCACGCCACCCCACAGTGAATCCCGCCCCTAGGAGAGGGGAAGAGAAGGCACACACCAGTCTGACTGTGGCCCCAGAAGTGGGCTGGGGGCAGACATCAGGTCGGACTGCGGCCCCACCCACCAACTCCAGTTATACACCACAGCACAGGGGAAGTGCCCTGCAGGTCTGCACCACTCCAGGGACTATCCAAAATGACCAAGCGGAAGAATTCCCCTCAAAAGAATCTCCAGGAAATAACAACAGCTAATGAGCTGATCAAAAAGGACTTAAATAATATAACAGAAAGTGAATTTAGAATAATAGTCATAAAATTAATCGCTGGGCTTGAAAACAGTATAGAAGACACAAGAGAATCTATTGCTACAGAGATCAAGGGATTAAGGAACAGTCAGGAGGAGCTGAAAAACGCTTTAAATGAGATGTAAAATAAAATGGAAACGACCACAGCTCAGATTGAAGAGGCAGAGGAGAGAATAGGTGAACTAGAAGACAAAATTGTGGAAAAAGAGGAAGCTGAGAAAAAGATAACAAAATCCAGGAGTATGAGGGGAAAATTAGAGAACTAAGTGATACACTAAAAACAAATAATATACGCATAATTGGTATCCCAGAGGAGGAAGAGAGAGGGAAAGGTGCTGAAGGTGTACTTGAAGAAATAATAGCTGAGAACTTCCCGGATCTGGGGAAGGAGAAAGGCATTGAAATCCAAGAGGCACAGAGAACTCCCTTCAGACGGAACTTGAATCGATCTTCTGCATGACATATCATAGTGAAACTGGCAAAATACAAGGATAAAGAGAAAATTCTGAAAGCAGCAAGGGATAAACGTGCCCTCACATAGAAAGGGAGACCTATAAGACTCGTGACTGATCTCTCTTTTGATACTTGGCACGCCAGAGAATTGGCAGGAGATCTTCAATGTGTTCAACAGAAAAAATATGCAGCCGAGAATCCTTTATCCAGCAAGTCTGTCATTTAGAATAGAAGGAGAGATAAAGGTCTTCCCAAACAAACAAAAACTGAAGGAATTCATCACCACTAAACCAGCCCTACAAGAGATCCTAAGGGGGATCCTGTGAGACAAAGTACCAGAGACATTGCTACAAGCATAAAACATACAGACATCACAATGACTCTAAACCCGTATCTTTCTATAATAACACTGAATGTAAATGGACTAAATGCACCAACCAAAAGACATAGGGTATCAGAATGGTTAAAAAAACAAGACCCATCTATTTGCTGTCTACAAGAGACTCATTTTAGACCTGAGGACACCTTCAGATTGAGAGGGAGGGGATGGAGAACTATTTATCATGCTACTGGAAGCCAAAAGAAAGCTGGAGTAGCCATACTTATATCAGACAAAGTAGACTTTAAATTAAAGGCTGTAACAAGTGATGAAGAAGGGCATTATATAATAATCACAGGGTCTATCCATCAGGAAGAGCTAACTAATATAAATGTCTATGCGCCGAATATCGGAGCCCCCAAATATGTAAAACAGTTACTCATAAACATAAGCAACCTTATTGATAAGAATGTGGTAATTGCAGGGGACTTTAACACTCCACTTACAGAAATGGATAGATCATCTAGACACACGGTCAATAAAGAAACAAGGGCTCTGAATGATACATTGGATCAGATGGACTTGACAGATATATTTAGAACTCTGCATCCCAAAGCAACAGAATATACTGTCTTCTCGAGTGCACATGGAACATTCTCCAAGATAGATCATATACTGGGTCACAAAATAGCCCTTCATAAGTATACAAGAATTGAAATTATACCATGCATACTTTCAGACCATAATGCTACAAAGCTTGAAAGCAACCACAGGAAAAAGTCTGGAAAACCTCCAAAAGCATGGAGGTTAAAGAACACCCTACTAAAGAATGAATGGGTCAACCAGGCAATTAGAGAAGAAATTAAAAAATTATGGAAACAAACGAAAATGAAAATGCAACAATCCAAACGCTTTGGGATGCAGCAAAGGCAGTCCTGAGAGGAAAATACATTGCAATCCAGGCCTATCTCAAGAAACAAGAAAAATCCCAAATACAAAATCTAACAGCACACCTAAAGGAACTAGAAGCAGAACAGCAAAGGCAGCCTAAACCCAGCAGAAGAAGAGAAATAATAAAGATCAGAGCAGAAATAAACAGTATAGAATCTAAAAAAACTGTAGAGCAGATCAACGAAACCAAGAGTTGGTTTTTTGAAAAAATAAACAAAATTGATAAACCTCTAGCCAGGCTTCTCAAAAAGAAAAGGGAGAGGACCCAAATAGATAAAATCATGAATGAAAATGGAATTATTACAACCAATCCCTCAGGGATACAAACAATTATCAGGGAATACTATGAAAAATTATATGCCAACAAACTGGACAACCTGGAAGAAGTGGACAAATTCCTAAACACCCACACAATTCCAAAACTCAATCAGGATGAAATAGAAAGCTTGAACAGACCCATAACCAGCGAAGAAATTGAATCAGTTATGAAAAATCACCCAACAATTAAGAGTCCAGGACCAGATGGCTTCCCAGGGAAGTTCTACCAGACGTTTAAAGCAGAGATAATACCTATCCTTCTCAAGCTATTCCAAGAAATAGAAAGGGAAGGAAAACTTCCAGACTCATTCTATGAAGCCAGTATTACTTTGATTCCTAAACCAGACAGAGACCCAGTAAAAAAAGAGAACTGCAGGCCAATATCCCTGATGAATATGGATGCAAAAATTCTCAATAAGATACTAGCAAATGGAATTTAACAGCATATAAAAAGAATTATTCACCAGGATCAAGAGGGATTCATTCCTGGGATGCAGGGCTGGTTCAACATTCGCAAATCAATCAACGTGATATATCACATTAATAAAAGAAAAGATAAGAACCTATGATCCTGTCAATCGATGCAGAAAAGGCCTTTGACAAAATTTTGGACCCTTAATAAAAACCCTCGAGAAAGTCGGGATAGAAGGAACATACTTAAACATCATAAAAGCCATTTATGAAAAGCCCACAGCTAACATCATCCTCAATGGGGAAAAACTGAGAGCTTTTTTCCTGAGATAAGGAACACGACAGGGATGCCCACTCTCGCCGCTGTTGTTTAACATAGTGTTGGAAGTTCTAGCATCAGCAATCAGACAACAAAAAGAAATCAAAGGCATCCAAATTGGCAAAGATGAAGTCAAGCTTTCTCTTTTTGCAGATGACATGATATTATACATGGAAAATCCGATAGACTCCACCAAAAGTCTGCTAGAACTGATACAGGAATTCAGCAAAGTTGCAGGATACAAAATCAATGTACAGAAATCAGTTGCATTCTTATACACTAACAATGAAGTAACAGAAAGACAAATAAAGAAACTGACCCCATTCACAATTGCACCAAGAAGCATAAAATACCTAGGAATAAATCTAACCAAAGATGTAAAGGATCTGTATGCTGAAAACTATAGAAAGCTTATGAAGGTAATTGAAGAAGATACAAAGAAATGGAAAGACATTCCCTGCTCATGGATTGGAAGAAAATATTGTCAAAATGTCAATACTACCCAAAGCTATCTACACATTCAATGCATTCCCAATCAAAATTGCACCAGCATTCTTCTCAAAACTAGAACAAGCAATCCTAAAATTCATATAGATTCACAAAAGGCCCTGAATAGCCGAAGTAATTTTGAAGAAGACCAAAGCAGGAGGCATCACAATCCCAGACTTTAGCCTCTACTACAAAGCTGTCATCATCAAGACAGCATGGTATTGCCACAAAACCAGACACATAGACCAATGGAATAGAATAGAAACCCAGAACTAGACCCACAAACGTATGGCCAACTCATCTTTGACAAAGCAGGAAAGAACATCCAATGGAAAAAAGACAGTCTCTTTAACAAATAGTGCTGGGAGACCTGGACAGCAACATGCAGAAGGTTGAAACTAGACCACTTTCTGACACCATTCACAAAAATAAACTCAAAATGGATAAAGGACCTGAATGTGAGACAGGAAACCATCAAAACCCTATAGGAGAAAGCAGGAAAAGACTTCTCTGACCTCAGCCGTAGCAATCTCTTACTCGACACATCCCCAAAGGCAAGGGAATTAAAAGCAAAAATGAACTACTGGGACCTTATGAAGATAAAAAGCTTCTGCACAGCAAAGGAAACAACCAACAAAACTAAAAGGCAACCAACGGAATGGGAAAAGATATTTGCAAATGACATATCGGACAAAGGGCTAGTATCCAAAATCGATAAAGAGCTCACCAAACTCCACACCCGAAAAACAAATAACCCAGTGAAGAAATGGGCAGAAAACATGAATAGACACTTCTCTAAAGAAGACACCCAGATGGCCAACAGGCACATGAAAAGATGCTCAACGTCGCTCCTCATCAGGGAAATACAAATCAAAACCACACTCAGATATCACCTCATGCCAGTCAGAGTGGCCAAAATGAACAAATCAGGAGACTATAGATGCTGGAGAGGATGTGGAGAAACGGGAACCCTCTTGCACTGTTGTTGGGAATGCAAATTGGTGTAGCCACTCTGGAAAACAGTGTGGAGGTTCCTCAGAAAATTAAAAATAGACCTACCCTATGACCCAGCAATAGCACTGCTAGGAATTTCTGAAGGGATACAGGAGTACTGATGCATAGGGGCACTTGTACCCCAATGTTTATAGCAGCACTCTCAACAATAGCCAAATTATGGAAAGAGCCTAAATGCCCATCAACTGATGAATGGATAAAGAAATTGTGGTTTATATACACAATGGAGTACTACGTGGCAATGAGAAAGAACGAAATATGGCCCTTTGTAGCAACGTGGATGGAACTGGAGAGTGTGATGCTAAGTGAAATAAGCCATACAGAGAAAGACAGATACCATATGTTTTCACTCTTATGTGGATCCTGAGAAACCTAACAGAAACTCATGGGGGAGGGTAAGGAAATAAAAAAAGAGGTTAGAGTGGGAGAGAGCCAAAGCATAAAAGACTCTTAAAAACTGAGAACAAACTGAGGGTTGATGGGGGTTGGGAGGGAGGGGAGGGTGGGTGATGGGTATTGAGGAGGGCACCTTTTGGGATGAGCACTGGGTGTTGTATGGAAAGCAATTTGACAATAAATTTCATATATTGAAAAAAAACAAGTAAATAAACATTAAAAAAAATTAAAAAAAAAATAAGCCACACCAAACCAAATTAAACCACAGAAAAAAATCAAACCAAACCAAAACCTCCCAAACTGTATCCAAGTACATAATGATAAGCAAGGTTATATGAATTTCTTGGATTGCCCATCTTTTCTGACTTAAAGATATTCTATGTCTTCCTGAACTGGATTTGAATTCAAAATCCATAATCCCAAGTAGGGTATACAATTTCCTTTCTAAATGATGCGTTATTCCTATAGTACTTAGGAATGAAGATTAAGCCTTCTTTAAACATTTTTAAGCCCTGTATTATCCCCCTTCCATTCTTCTTTTTATAGAGAATAATAATAAAAATAGGAAGGGCAAGATGTCCGTGTGTGTGTTTCCTAATCTTTGGCTCAAACTATGCAGAAATTACAAAAATTGTAGAACAGTTCTGAGAGGTAAGGACACAGGTAAGTGTCTCCCAAAGCGATTTCATTGAGTTGGTTTGTTATCCTGTGATTCTGTGATTTATAATAAGATATCTATCTATCTATCTATCTATCTATCTATCTATCTATTCATTCCCATTTCTGGCACAGGGTTTCCAAAACCCTTGGAAATTTCTAAGTGATGAGGACAATAAAGCCTTATGCTGTGTGAATGAGGTGACTTTTAGATTGCACCTAAGAATGGGGGCTGGTTCCCAATAATTGGAGGGTTGGAACTTCAGTCCCACACTGAACATCAGGGGGAGTGGAGAGGGGCTGGACATTGAGTTCTATGTCCAGCAGGCAATGATTTAATCAATTGGACTTAGGTAATGGAGCCTCCATGAAAACCCAAAAAGACAGGTTTCAGAGACCTTCTGGGTAGCAAATAATAGTGTATAGATAATATACATATTATATTATAAAAATATATAAATAGTAATAGGTGATCACATGGAGATGTGGGAGAGAAGGGCACCCGGAAAGGGCATGGGAGCTCCATGGCCTTTCCCCATACCTTACCCGTCTCTTACATCTACCTGTTCCTGAATTGTATCCTTTTATAATACCAGTGATCAGGTAAGTAAAATGTTTCTCTGAGTTCTATAAGCTATCCTAGCAAATCAGTTGAACTTGAGGAGGGGGTTTTGGGAACGTTTGATTTACAATCAGTTGGTCAAAAGTGCAGGTAATGACTAGGACTTACAACTAACATCTGAAATGAGGTGACAGTCTTGTAGGATTCAGCCTCAACCTGTAGGATCTGATGCTATCTCTAGGTAGATAATATCACAATTGAGTTGTATTTTAGGACACCCAGCTAATATCAGAACATCGCTTTTTGGTTTAGGGACCCCTCTGCCAATTGGAAATTAGGTCTCAGAACACCCTAATAGACCCCTCCCCCCACAAAGGGCATCATTTGACATATGAAATGAAAAGCAGAAGCCTATGTTTTGAGACAGTTGTTCAAACCAGTCCCACTGATAGGGAAAGATAGAACTCAGTAGGTAGAAAGGGAGAGGCTAGGGCTTGAGGGTCCCTGGGTGGGGGAAAACACGTATTTTAAAACATTTTTTTTGTGCGGAACATCAGAATTGAGCAAACTCCTTCAGGCATTTCAGGCATAAGGTTCCTCTTAGGAATGTAATAGGCACCACCTACTCCCCCTCAGGTTCCCTCCAGGAATTTGACAATCAAAATACTCACTAAAATAAGTAAACCATAAACCTTATGCTATATGAGGGACAATAAGACCATAATCGGACTCCTCACACAATGGAATTGAGCCAATCAAGAACAGACAACCCAGTACCTGGAGTGATCAAGCCAGTAAGGATAGAACCTGAGAAAGAACAAGGGGGAAGGGAAGGGGAGGGGCATCCAAAACCTTATAAAGCAAAGTCCCTTGCCTGTAGTCACAGGCATTCACTTCCGAATGTCCCCTCTCTATAAAGAGATCTTTCATACTATTCTTACTTTCTAATCTTATATTCTAATAAACTTTTTCCTGCTGCTCATTTTATTGGGGCCACCTCTTCATTCTTCGAAGCGGCAAGACAACAAATCCCAGGTATTGAGGTAAAGAATCCTGCAACACGGTAACAAGAATACCATTTTGTGTTTTTTCCCTCTGACTTAAGGGCAGATCTTATTTTCAGTATTCTAAGTGCTTCTCTCCCTCACTTTCTCCTTAGCTCATTTTTTTCCTTATCATATTATTATTATATAAAATTTTTATCATAGTATAATATTTTAGTTAATGCCTTAATATTTTCAGTTAATATTTTAGCTAATGCCTTTCTCTCTAATCTTGGGCTGTTTAGAAAAAGTAATTTATACTAGATAAAATGTGTATGTTTTGACTAACATAAACAATATGCTATTATAAATTTTCACACACCCACAGCAGTCTGCAGCCTGTTAAAGAACAAAATCCAACTGCATACATTTGAAGATCTAATCGGCTTTATTAAGTGATTCATGAATCGGGCATCGTCCCATCCATCAAGTAGAGAGATGCTCCAGTGGAGTTGTGCAAAATGGAAGGTTTTTATAGGAAAAAGGTGGGGCAAGAAAGTTATTAGCAAAAGAAAAGGGTTGTTTCAGGCCAGAACTTTTTTTAGCTAAGGGAATGGCAGGGTTTTTATCATGCAGATATCTCACAAGTGCTGTCCAAACATTGCTGAAAGGTCCTCAGACAACCGAGTAAATGCAGTCACTCCTAGAGATAGGTTTTACGTTTTAAATTTACATGATTTCTTGACAGAGAGTTGATTAGGAATGGATTTCTATCAGACATCCTGTTTATTATCTTGACATAGCATTTTAGTTATTGTATATTAGTTATAAAGCTAAGGACTCAAAAGATGGCTATTGACTGAAAGAAAAGTCAGTTGACCCCTTTGAACAATGCAGGAGTTGGGGTACCAACACCTACACTGTTGAAAATCCACATATAACTTTTGACTCCCCCCAAATTTAACTACTAATAGTCTACTGTTGACCAGAAGCCTTACTGATGACATAAATAATTAACACATATTTCATATGTTATATGTATTATATACCACATTTTTATAAAAAAAAAATAAGCTAAGGAAAAGAAAATGTTATTAAGAAAATTATGAGCGGGGCGCCTGGGTGGCGCAGTCGGTTAGGCGTCCGACTTCAGCCTGGTCACGATCTCGCGGTCCGTGAGTTCGAGCCCCGCGTCAGGCTCTGGGCTGATGGCTCAGAGCCTGGAGCCTGCTTCCGATTCTGTGTCTCCCTTTCCCTCTGCCCCTCCCCCGTTCATGCTCTGTCTCTCTCTGTCCCAAAAATAAATAAATGTTGAAAAAAAAATTAAAAAAAAAAAAAAAAGAAAATTATGAGGAAGAGAAAATATACATATAGTACTGTACTCTATGTATCAGAAAACATCCAGGTATAAGTGGACCCGTGTGTCTCAAATTAAAATTTGAGAAAAGGGGCACCTGGTTGTATACAGTGTGCTCTTGGCTTCAGGAGTAGATTCCCATGATTCATCACTTACATACCACACCCAGTGCTCATCCCAACAGGTGCCCTCCTCAATGCCCATCTCCCATTTCCCCATCCCCTCCCCCGCCCCCCACCTCCATCAACCCTCAGTTTGTTCTCTGTATTTAAGAATTTCTTATGGTTTGCCTCCCTCTCTGTTTGTAACTATTTTTTTTTCTCTCCCTTCCTTCATGGTCTTCTGTGAAGTTTCTCGAGTTCCGCGTATGAGTGAAGACATGATACCTGTATTTCTCTGACTGACTTATTTCATTTAGCGTAATACCCTGCTGTTCCATCCACGTTGTTACCGATGACAAGATTTCATTCTTTTTCATTTATTTTTGAGAGAGAGAGAGAGAGAGAGAGAGCACACGCATGTGCGTGAGCATGAGTTGGGGGAAGGACAGAGAGAGGGAGACAGAAGATCAAAGCAGGCTACATGCTGTGAGGCTGTGAGAGCAGATTCTGATGCTTGAGGCTCAAACTCACAAACCCACAATGAGATCATGACCTGAGTTGAAATCAAGAGTTGGTCACTTAACTGACTGAGCCACCCAGGCGCCTTAAGCCCCCTGCTTATGTCATTTATTTGAAAAGAGACCAGGTTATTCGTTCCATAGTGTGTTCCACATTCTTGATTTGACGGATTCATCATGATTTGTTTTCCTTCCTCTCATCCCTGTATTTACTGTAAACTAATAGTTATATCTAGAGACTTGATTGAAATCAGGTTCAATTTCTTTTTGTCAAGAATGTAGTTTCTGTTGTTGCCTCCTTACTGCGTTGCCTCCAGAAGCCCGTGCCATCTGGTTGCCCACGCTTAGTGATGTTAAGATAGATCAGGTGTTGTCAGCCCAATAGAGCTTTCCTCAGTGTTTCTTTTAAATTGTTTTAACACCTATTGATGAGGATTGACTAGATCCATAACTTCGTTAGGGCTTGCAAAATGTTAATTTTCTAATTCTACCTTTTCTTCTGCATTTATGATCCACGAAGAACTTTCCCTTAATTGTTCTTATTTTTCGTCTCCCCAGGCAATAGTTTGTATTGACGAGATCTGATTTTTTCCCTTTATTTCTCACTTTTTCTGATGAGTTAATGCCTGAATAATCTCTAATGGTGACCAAAGAGGTATTTTGCTGATTCCTGAGCAAGTCAGCTTGCTAATATGTCTTGCTCATCACGTCATTCTAAACATGATCCAATTTTCATCCTAAATAAAGAACTCTGGCACTCCTTGTATCATTTTTCACCACATTTCTGTATTAGCCATCAAAGTTCCTCTTGGGGCGCCTGCAAATTCAGTCTTTCAGAGTCATAGCTCTGCTTTCTAATTTTGTTATGAATCAATGTACTTTCACACCACAATTTGATAATCCAATTGTCCATCTTTGATCAGTGGAAATCCTTTCGGATTTCCTGTGTCTTTGCTATGACCCACCCTGTTTATGTTGGATGTCTTCCATGCCTTCATAAACATTTCCATGACTAACACTTTTGTGCATAAAGTTTTCTCAACTTATGATAATTTTATAAAGGTAGATTTTAAGAATTACTATATCATAGAGCATGATCATTTCTAATGCTTTATTACCTATTACCAAGTTGTCCCTCAATAGGTTGTACCAATTTATACTTCTATCAGCAATATTTATAAATGAAGTTATTCTGTACTCCTGTCAATTTGCTATTATCTTTAACAAATTACACAGCAGAAGAAGGAACTGGTATCTTACTTTTCTTTGCCTTTCTTTAATTATTAGTGGGAATGAACATTTTATTTTGGGATTCAGGTGCAAGTTGTTGAGTTAATTATACTTTTTGGATCACGGCACATTCTTACTATGCATGTATGCAAGACTTTGCCATCTAATCATTTATCCACACCCGCATCCATCTATCTTACCTATCCATCCATCCATCCATCCATCCATCCATCATGTATGTATATGTACTTACATATCAGTTCCCATGGATCTCTACACTTCACTCCCATTCTCCTAGAGTTGTATATAACCATTTTATTATGTTTCATGTATAACTTTCAACTTGAAAATTTTCTTGTAAAATGTGTATTGTTTTCTACATATGTATTTTAATTTATGTTAATCCTATTATGTATCTCATCCTATTTCCTGTTTTTTCCTATTAAAAGTTTTGAGATCTATCTGTGTCGTTATTTGTATAGCAAATCCTTATCTGTAACCCCTGCAAAATTCTCAGCAGTGTGCCACATTTTTCCCATTTCTCTTTTCCTATGATAGATTTCTAGGGTGCCTTCCATCTTTCCACCATCATAAAAAATAAATGGTACATAAGATACCCTTATAAATATTCCCATATGGACCTTTGTGAAAATTTCTGTGGAATTTTTCAGTGTTGTATTTGCAGTAGTTACTTTGACTAAATAGAACTGTACACTTATTTCTATAAGCAGTACAATAGGTTTTCTCTATACCCACGTCTTCATCAACACTTGGCTAAAATATGTTTTGTCTCATAGATTTAATTTGCATTTCTCTGAATATCAATGATTTTTAGCATCTTGTGATATGCTTGCTAGCTTTATGTGTGCATGTGTGCATTTTTAATTACCTATTTATATCTATTGGAGTTTTTGGACGATGATTGTTATTTTCCCAATTACTCTCCAACTCGACTCTTTCTTTATCTTCTCAATACATTTTCAAGCTTATTTTAAGTTTTTGACCTACTTTTTGGAAAAAATTCAGTTGGCATATTCTATCCAGTTAAAAAAAAACTCACTGAGATACTTATGCTTCTTATTTTGACTCGAGAATCCCTTGGAAGATGAGTTGTTGTATTTAGTAATATGAGTTGAGGAAGGGTTGACGACTGGCTTCCAGTGTTTGCTGGTTTGGTGAACTTGAGGAGGGTGGAAGGGATAAGCCGCAGTGCTGAGAGCCTCAGGCACAACACACCCTGTCGTGATTGCTCTCCTCTTGTGTCCTGCACAGTCTGTTCTGCCTCTTGGAAAGCCTTAAAGAGAAGCAACATTAGGAGGCTACTTCCTTAGTTTGTAACTTAGTTTGTAACCAGCCCTGGGGGATTGGATAGGGAGGGGGTAAAAGTGAATGTCTGGGGGCAGCAGCTCACTGGGCACCTATTTATATGGAGTGCACACCCTGGTGGGGTATTTGCATCCTTCTGTTAGAATATACCTTGGAACACATGCAGTGACATCTGAAAGGTTGCCAATGACTTTTATGGTGCAGGCATAGGAAATGATTGTCCCAAATGCAGCAGAAGAAAGCCCAAGCCAGTATAGCAGATGAAGGCCAACACAGTAGTTAGAGATGTTTTTTTTTTAATTTTCTTAAATGTTTATTTATTTTTGAGAGAGAGAGAGAGAGAGAGAGAGAGAGAGAGAGAGGGAGAAAGCGTGAGCAGGGGTAGGGGCAAAGAGAGAGGGGGACAAAGGCTCTCACAGCAGAGAACCTATTGTGGGGCTCAAACTCAGGAACTGTGAGATCATGACCTAGTCATAGGCTTAACTGACTGAGCCACCCAGGTGCCCCAATACTTAGTTTTATTCTAACATAACCTCTCACTGCTCCTTCAGCTGTCCTCTGTCCTGAGCTTCAGACAACTACTTTCCCTCAACACATCCATGAACTCTGCTTAGTATCTCTCTGGAAAGGTTAGTTTCTGAAATCCACTTTCCCCTCACTTCTGTAGTTATTCCAGGGTTAATTTTACAGAGGGAGCCAGAAGCCCCATGTTAAGTTGCCATATGGGCAGGAACCAGAAGTTCCTACTATGTTGAGTAAATATTTTTTTCACAAACCGATGTCCTATTTTATGAGGCATCTGTTCTTTCTTTTGCCCACTTATCCTGTGTGGTCTTAGTGGTTTTAAAATTGATTTTATGAGCTTTTCATCTGTTATGGATGTTTTCTGCTATATTAATGCAAGTATTTTAATGGAAATATTAAAATAAGGATATTTTTCTCATTTTTTGCTTGCTTTTCATATGTTCTTAGTGAATAAAATAATTTTAGACTTTCAATGTAGATAACTATATCTACCATTTCCATTGTGATGTCCCCTTTTACTTTTAAGCTTAGAAAGTTCTAGGGGTTAAGATATATATAAGTGTAGTGAGCATCTTGATAAAGAGAAAGTAAAAAAAAATCGTGTTCAATAAATGTAAAAGGCATATCCATTAATGACCAGTAATATGGGGAAAATGCTCAAATGGAACTGACTTTCTTACAAATTGTTTAAAATATATTTAAAAAAATCTTTTAAGGCATTCTTTGGTATAAGGAAAACCCAGGGTCCAGTAACCAAGATCCAAGAGTTTTGTGTTTTGAACACATTTGAAATTTTCTAAGGGATGAGCTTAGATACAATTTAGCTTCTTTGAATCTCAATTAAAAAAAAATCTGTTAAATGATGGTGATAATGAAAAGTGCATGATTTTAACATTTTAAACATATTAAATTTAATAAGAACTTTCTATCTTAATAATAATAATAGTCATAATAATAGTAACAAAAAAGGAAATGACCAAGTACTTGGAGAAAGTAAGAGAGTTAGTAGACTGTTAAATTATTTTGTGTTCATCTTCTAAAGAATTATATAGCATCTAGGAAGAATGTAGAAACCTCTAAAATGATCTGGCTTCACTAATGTCAGAAAATGATAGAATAAAATTCATTGTTCAGTGAGTCCAGGCTCAGACATCATATTTAAATCCTTGTACTTTGTTTTTGGTTGTACCACCCAGGACTGATGAAATCCACACACACCATACTCCCATGAATGTCTGCTGATATTTATTAAACCCTTGATTGGTTAAAAAAGTGAATGAAAAGTCAATGCTATTGTGTTGGTTAAGACATAAGTTCAGCTGCAGGTAACAGAAACACAAACAGTGCTTACACTGAGGGAAGTTCATTTTCTCAGACACAACAGGTTTTGGTTACGTTTTAATGGCTAATATTACAGCCCTATTACAGAGATCTACACTTCTTCCATCTTTTTATTTTTTATTGAGTTATAACTGATGTACAGCCCTAAGTTTAAAAAAACTTTTTTTCAATGTTTATTTATATTTGAGAGAGAGAGAGAGACAGAGCGGCAGGGGAGGGGCAGAGAGAGAGGGAGACACAGAATCCAAAGTAGGCTCCAGGCTCTGAGCTGTCAGCACAGAGCCCATTGTGGGGGCTCGAACTCATGAATCACGAGATCATGACCTGAGCCAAAAGTCAGATGCTTAACCGATTGAGCCACCCAGTCACCCCAGATAGCACTAAGTTTAAAGTATCTAATGGTTGATATGATACATTTATATATTGCAATATAATTACCACGATAGCATTAGCTAACACTTCCATCCCCCCACATAATTATGTTTTGTGTGTGTGTGTGGTGAGAACATTTATGATCTAGTCCTCTAGCAACTTTGAAGTATATGATACAGTATTGTTGACTATAATCTCAGTGCTGTGTATTACATGTCCAGAACCTGTTCATCTTCTGACTCCAAGTTTGTGCCCTTTGACCAACATCTCCCGAGTTCCTCCATTGCTCAGGCCTTCCTTTTTTCCTCTCCTTTATCCCCTTTCCTCCCTGTTTTCCTCTTCTCCCATCTTCCCAGCCTCTTCCTGTGTCCCTCCCTCCTTTCTTCTGTTCCCTCCCTCCACCCTGTCCCTTGTCTGCCCTTTCTTTTCTTCCCTTCTTTCTTCCCCGTCTTCCCTCTCTCCCTTCCTCCCTTTTTTCCTTCCTTCCTTCCTTCCTTCCTTCCTTCCTTCCTTCGTTCTTTTTTGCCTTTACATAGATTGTATTTATGTCTGCTTTTTATTAAACTGGGTCATCTTACTGTTCTGAAGATGGCTGGGTTCCAAGTCTAAGTTTTGTAAATAGCCTATTTGCAAGTTAATGTCCCTCATAGACTTTTAAGACACTTGAATAGGGTCACCAGTAAGAGCTGGGGTGAAATTTACACATGATGAATTATTTGCCCCATAGGTTTACTTTCTTTTCCCTAGTGGATTTTGACTAGCATTTCAGTCACTGTTATCAACAATGGAGAAAAACCTTGGTTTTGTCACAGAACATCTTTGAGTCCCTTCAAGTTTAAAACAGTCTCTCTATGGTGAATTCAATCTCTTGGGTCAGTGCTCGGTTTCTCAGGATCTTTCCTCTCTGTCCTTTTTCCTCTCTGTCCTTCCCTCTGCTTCCCAGCCTGTATCTCACCATTACCATAGCCCCATCTCCTGCCAGCATTCAGGATCAGGAGGAAGCATATAGAACATCGTGGTGATGGGAGTGGGGCTCACTGGCTCCTTTCCACTTCTCGGTGAGGTGTAGCTCCTCTTGCCAGCTCTTTGGACACTGCTCTCTGTCCTTGCTGCCTCTGTTGCTGACCTGTTGGTGGCAGGTATGACCTGTATTCTCCTTTCTTAGCACATACAGTCCATGCTAACTGCTCCCAGATAGACTTGTCACTGGAAACTCACACTCCCAGAGCACTCCCTTTTGATTCCTGGACTGGGGAACTGACCGTGTGTCCTTCTGCTAGGCGGTCCCAACTTTCATGGTGAACTTGCAGCTTCAGCTGTCTTCTGAGTCCACCAGTACATCACAGAGGGGTTTCTGTACCCCTTAAATGCCATCACAGGCTGAGAGGAAATAGAGAGCTATTTTTAGCACATTCACCTGGCCCCTCCACTCAGTCATTTCTATTCTTACCATTCAGGTACCATGTTCCCATACGGCCCCCCAACACCCTCAGGGTTCCTCTGAAAGGCATGTGCCTTTGGAGACTGTGTCTGGGTATGCAAGCAAACTCCCTTATTCTAGAATTCAGATGAACTATTTGCATAGTTTTACAGTCACAACTTCTCCTCACCCCATCCCCAATCTCCCCATTTGACGCTGGGGCTGTTGGAAGGTTGTGTAGGGTTTTCCCTCTCCACCCCCCCCCCCCAGACTTCTCTTTTCATTTTTTCTTCCTGTCAGGCAGGGATGTTCCTAAATCATTTCCTTCTGATTCCCAGAGAGATATTTCCCCTCCACTACTTAAAGAAACAAGTACTAAAGTCATACTTGTCTTAATAGCAGAAGCTGCAGAGAAAAATTCAAATTACAGACAAGGAAAAATACCATCAGGGAATATTTAAAAATATATTGTCCTGCCACAGAGTGGAGGGGCAGATACTCCAGGCAGAAGGAACAGCATGTAGAGTTCCTGAGGTGGGAAGGAGCAAGGCCGGTGTGGTGGGAACAGTGAGATTCCTAGGAGATGGGGCTGGAGCTGGTTGCTGACCAGATGATGAAGAACCTTCTAGACCATGTGAAGAAGATTTTGCTGAAAATGTTTTTTATGTCCAGGCAAGGAATAAGGCTGTGCCTTCTTCTGATTCCTCAAAATACACAAACAACAGCAAACATCCTCTTCTTCTGGGCATCCCGTTGCATTTTATTCTATCCTAAGTTTGGATACCGTTCATGTTTCTGTGCGGTAAGTGCAAAATGAATGCTGACCTAGGAGCCCGGGCATGGTCAGCCCTGGGTGGACATGAGGGAATTTATGGGGTGGAGGTTACTGTGTTAGAGATACGCTTACTCTTTCCCATTCAGTGTCACCACTGCTAGTGGTGGTGCACAGAAAGGGGCCGCAAATCCCAGGTCCAAATTGCTCAGAGGTCTTCTAGGCCTGCTGGTCACCTTTGTGGCAATTTTAGGAGCTGATTATGGTCTCTGTAGACAGCGGAATGGAGAAGATTGAACACATGGGGGTGACACTTCGGCATGGACAGTATGAACTGTGGGCCTTTCCTTCAAGTCAGGTGGCCACGGCCACCTGGCCTGTTGTAAGACAGCTTCCTGTTATCATCCAGGGAAGAGAAAGGACTGAGGCTTGGATAAAGCCATTTGTTCAGACGGGTTTGCATCATTTGTTTTTTGTCTGTAAAAGACAAATACTGAAATTGGTTTTCTGTCTCCTGTGTGGTGCTTGGACTCTTAGGAATAACATACCACCTTGGCCTAAATACAGGCATTTGTTACATTCAGCGTCAGAATGCCCTTTATCTTAGTGAGAGGAGATTTTTGGGAGCAGTCCAATGAGATAGCTTGTCAATAGTTATTATTTTCTTTTCTGAATTTTAAAAGATGGTCAATGTGAATTTAGAAAGCAGATTAAAATTGTTTCAAAATACTAGAGAAAATATTCTGGCATTTAATGAGAACAAATCAAGAAAGAGAAAAAAGTAAAAAGGTAACATTTTCAAGTTTCAAGTATACTTTTTTGAAAAGCTAGTGTGGTGTAATTTGCATAGTGCTATGAGTCTAGGCATATGCGATCTGATTCCAGCTAAAATCCTTTGATATGCGGGTGGTTCAGCTTTCAGAAATTAAAAAAAAAAAAAAAAAAAAGAGATTTGACTAGGTTACATGCAGTCTTATTTTTCTTACCATGCTGTGTCTTACCATGCTGTAATGGTTAATTTTATTTGTCAACTTGACTGGGCCATGGGCTGCCCGGATATTTGGTCAAACATTATTATGGGTGTGTCTATAAGGGTATTTTTGGATGAGATTAACATTTGAATCAGTAGACTGAGTAAAGCAGATTACTCTCCCTAATGTGGGTGGACCTCATCTAATCAGTTCAAGGCCTGAATAGAACAAAAAAAACTAACTCTCCTGCAAATGAGAAGGAATTTCCTCCTGCCTGTCTTCCTTGAGCTGGAACATTTTTTTTCCCCCTGCCTTTGGACTTAGACTGAAACATTGGCTCTTCCTGGGCTTCAAGTCTTTAGGCCTATGGAAAGGAACTACACCATCATTTCTCTTGGGTCTCCCACTTGCTGACTGCACATCATGGGATTCCCAGCCTCGATAATTGTGTGAGCCAATTCCTTATAATAAAACTATATATATCCATATGTATCATCAGTACTTTAAAAAACATGTGCACTTCATGTTTCTCTGGAGAACTCTAATACACTTGCTGATGATTTTTTAACAGCTATTTTGGAAAATGAAGACAAACTCTTTTCTGGCACCATGGGCCTACTCCTATAAACCAGTTTTATGTTTGCTTCTCAGAATGAGTATCTTTTCATTCTGAGAGGAAAGGATGTAGAAGAAATGCATTGCTCATTGAGTTTTGCTGTGAAACACACATTTCTCACTCCCTTGGACTGCTTCTGCACATAAATGCAACAAACACAATCAAAGGACCAGATTTTTATAATTAACAAGTCTTTGGTATAAAATTAGAGATCAAGTATTATGCTTTCCCTTAATCTTCTGTCATTTTGCTGCATTTTACTTATTTGCCATTCACTGCTACTGCCTCTGGGCTATTCCTGGCTGACTCAGCCTCAGCTCAGGAAGAAACCACTCATCTGGAATCTGGCCAGGTGCACAGCTTGGGCTCCAAAGCCTCTTTCATCTTTCCAGGAAGCTGCCAACCCATGTCTTAGTTTGTCTTTCTGAAGAACATCAGTAGGAATGTAAGTCTAAGCACTAAGAAGATGTTGGGGAGTAGATAATATACTTCAGTGCTAAAATTATAAGGAAAAATATACCAGCACTTTATTAAGATTCAGTTTCTTATGGAAATCCTCCCAGATTTTAAATTCTGTACTGGTTACTTAATGCTTAGTTGATAATTTGACATTTTTCTATAAACAGGCAGGTGTCCTGTTTTTAAAATATAACTATGTAAAATAAACCTCTTGTTTTAATTTTTTTTTTCAATGTTTATTTATTTTTGGGACAGAGAGAGACAGAGCATGAACGGGGGAGGGGCAGAGAGAGAGGGAGACACAGAATCAGAAACAGGCTCCAGGCTCTGAACCATCAGCCCAGAGCCCGACGCGGGGCTCGAACTCCCGGACCGCGAGATCGTGACCTGGCTGAAGTCGGAGGCTTTAACCGACTGTGCCACCCAGGCGCCCCAATAAACCTCTTGTTTAATTGGAGGACGTAGCTAATTTTCCTTCCAAAATCCTAAAATTGAGGCTTTTCATTTTTACCTTTTACTTAAACATATAAAAAAATAAGCATAAGTAATGAGAATTTTATCATGGATGTATCATGAAAAAATAATATAAAGTGATCTTAAAGATATGGGGCAGGTCTACACCAGCAAAGAAAACAAAGATTTTGAAGGAATTATCCAGCTATCTTAAGCAGAATGTGCATTTTTTTTTGTTTAAGTATTTCTTTAAGACCGTTCCAGCACTTATATGCTATTCACTCCCTTCCCTTTTTTGAATTTTACTAATTGATTTATAATTATACCTTACTTTGTTAGCATAGATCTGAATACAGAATCATTACTTGATGAAGATATTTATGATAGAATTGAAGTGGTGTTACCATAGTCCTTATAACACACTGGTGTTTTTGTAAATAATTTACACACTTATTTAGAAAAGTGCTTGATCAGAAAAATAGTATAGTGTTCGTTGATAATAAAAAAAGCCTAAAAAAATGGAAGATCATCATAATTGAAAATCTAAACCTGAAGGTGAAAAGCTTGAAAGCTAGGCTATGTTTCACTGAAAACGTGTGTGAATTACAGGCTTCTTCTTAGAATTCAGGTGTAAGAGCCCTAAGCTATTTGAGACTGAGCATGTTGAAAGTGAAGGTGCTTAACATTAGGTTGTGATAAGAGAAATCCAAAGGAAATTGTTGTTGTTAGGATACAAACTTTCTTTCTGTCATTTTCCTTTTTAACCCTTTATAAAGCACAAAATCTCTATACTTACCTTCAGTGAACTTAGTTCACTTGGGAAAGGCAATGAGCATCAGGGCCAGTTTTTTTTTCTGAAGATGTGTTTTTCCTTTTTGAACGCTCTGTGACTTTTGGCAAATCGCTTAACCTCTCTGTAGCTCAGGTCCTTGTTTGTAAAATGGGGATAATAGCAATGCTTACCTAGTTAGTGTGGTTGTGTGGATTAAAATGATAAAGACAAGTAAAAGTTGTAGAAGAAGGTAGTCCCTCTCCAATGTTTCTTATTATTTAGTATCGGATTAAAAAAAAAAAAAAAACATATGCAACAAACACAATCAAAGGACCAGATTTTTATAATACTCCATTGTCAAATTGTTGGCTTGTCATTTAGCTTAAGGACAGAATAGATTCTTAAGCTTCTTATCAATATATTCTTGAAAAGATATTTTCATGCAAGAAAGCAGAATTGTGTGTGTGTGTGTGTGTGTGTGTGTGTGTGTGTGTAATTGGGAATACAGTAAGGGCAAGATATTAATCTTATAAAACTGGGTATACAGTAAGCCTATATACATGTCATGCCTGTGGTAGGTTTTCAGTGTTTTTTCAACTAAATATTTTTGAATAAAAAAGAAACCACATACACTTCATACTAAAGAGGACCTTTTAGCTGCAAGGTGAATGCTGTAGTTGGGAAAATTGGAAAGTGAGGAAATCACTGATACTGCCAACTTGGTTCCTGGCTTGAGATAGTTCAACACCAGTCACTATTAACTGCAGTGATTCAGTGAATATGAAGAAGGAAAGGTAGGGGTGTGTGTGTGTGTGTGTGTGTGTGTGTTATGTGTTTACACACAGGCATATATAAAATGCATGCTATATAATATGCATTAAAGAGAGAGAGAGGAGAGAGAGAGAGAGAGAGAGAGAGAGAGAGAGAGAAGGAGAGGGAGAGGAAGAGAAAAACACAGAATATGGAATAAATGTCCTCTTGTTGGGCTAACCTGTTCTAGAAAAGTTCTTCACATAGACATGTCTTTCAGGTCAGAATAGGGTTATCATTCCATTTGTCAATGTAGTCATGATTATTTCTCCTCTCTGATGCCAATCATACATTTCCCTTTATTTGCAGATTATATCAGAAAATCGATGTTGCTAGTAAATTGAGTGTGATGGAGTCTTAGGTTCAGAATTATCTTTCTTCCAATGAACACATCATTGTCAGGTTTCTCCCTGGTGAATAGGGAAGACATGAATTATACTGTGGAACTGTTTTTGTATGTCATTTTGCTGGTCTCATGCATTTAATCAGCTCTTTTGTTCATTACATAATTAAGAATTCAATCAGTGCTGCCAAGACTTTAATGATATTTTTCAACAATACAAAACACACCAAGAAGTTAGGTGTTTTGTTTGTTTGTTTGTTTTAATTCTCTTTTTGTCTGCATATCAACAACTCCTTGGTCTTTAAGATGCAGACCAGGGTGTTCTTCTATGGGAAAACTCCTTTGGTGGCCTCCACTGTTCTGTCACATCTCTTGTGCTTCTGTTTAATATAGCAAGTATTTTATTATAGTAATCATTTTAATTTTCTATATCCTTGACTAGATTTTCAGCGGGTCAGGATTTGTTGGTTCTTGTCTTTAATGTTCAGTATATAAGTAGGTACTCCTAAATATCTGCTAAATGAATAAATCATTGGGCAATTTTTACATAAATTTTCACTTTTATAAGTCTATTCGATTTCACTGCAGGAATTCACCAGGTAGACAAAGATGAGATATTTCTTGTAAAGGACACAGTATGGACCATGAGAAAATAGGGTGAAGAATATGGTGTATTTTGGGGATTGCAAAGATTTAATAGAAGCATGGCACTGTGTGCCCCAATAGTGACAGAGAACTTCTGTCTGTTTTATTTTTTTTAAATATTAATTTATTTTTGAGAGAGAGACAGAGCTTGAGATGGGGAGGGGCAGAGAGAGAAGGAGACACAGAATCTGAAGCAGGCTCCAGGCTCTGAGCTGTCAGCACAGAGCCCGACACGGGGCTTGAACTCACAAGCTGTGAGATCATGACCTGAGCTGAAGTCGGACGCTCAACCAACTGAGCCACCCAGGCACCCCCTACTATCTGTTTTTAAAGACAGAGTTCTAATAATGTCTCTTTGGAAAAGATCTAGCAGACCTTTATCCTTTTCCTTTACCTCAAGTAGAATTTACTCCCTTATTTTGCCATTACTTTATATTATACATATTTCCATTATCCCATAAACTTTTTATTATTAGTGTTTACTTTCCTATCTTCTCTGCTTGGACTATTGGCAGTTTGGTGGAGAAAGTTTGAATTTGCAGTTCGACAAATCTTGGTTGAAACACTGATTTTGTTCTTTACTGGGTAATTAATAATAAATAAGCAGTTTCCTTGCATCTTAGTTTATCAGTAAAATGAGGAAAGTAGTACCAACTTCACAACAGTGCTGTGATTATATACATTGGGTGGCATGACAGATGCTCAATATATTATATTTCCCTTTCTCTTTCACCTTCTCTGAAGACAAGAATCATGTTTAATTAATTTATTCCTAGCAACTAGTACTTCCTCTGACACCTAGGAGATGTTTAATAGATACTTGTTGAACGAATAAACTGTGTTTCTTTAATATATTAAAAATATTTGCTTTTGAGAGAGAGAGAGAGAACATGAGTGGGGGAATGGCAGAGAGAGAGAGGGAGATACAGAATCCAAAGCAGGCTCCAGGCTTTGAGTTGTCAGCACAGAGCCCGATGTGGGGCCCAAATCCACAAACCATATCATGACCTGAGCTGGAGTCAGACACTTAACTGACTCAGCCACCCAGGTGCCCCTAAACTGTGTTTATTTAAATGTCTAATATAAGTGTGTGCATGTGTGTGTGTGTGTGTGTGTGTGTGTGTGTGTGTGTGTGAATGTGAATAAATATTCAGAAAATTTATCTGGAACTGTAAATTTGTTAAATTTAGAATATCAGGGTCACTGCTACAGCAATTCCCATATGGTCCAATCGTCTTTACCAACCTTGCCAAATTTCAAGCTAGCCTGAATTCATATGTGAAAGATGCAAAGAACATTCTAGGCATTCCACTTGCTTAGGGTGCTTCTAATTGGAATAGCTGGGGAAATGATGCACAGCCTAACACAGGCTTCCAAATAAGTACAAATCATTTATCAGCCTACCAAAATTTGTGAGTCTTCCCTTCCCTGAGGAGACGCACAGACAGTTAAATAAATTGAATTGGCGTTGTTTGTTACTGGTCTATTATAAATCATTGAGTGAGTGCATGCTATTAGCTAGGTTGCTTTAACATACCATCTTCTTTACATTCTTGAGCATAATTGCTGATTAAAGATTGCTTCCAGGAGGCTCAATGTTGCCTTTGGCAACATGCAAATGGGTACCCTCTGCCATTTCTATGTGTCAACCATAGCAAGCCTGGATGGTGTACACATCAAGGTCTGTGGATGACTTAGTCACTTTCAACATGTCATTTCATTCTGGGTATCTGAGCTGATGTTTTCCTCTCCTCTTCCTTCTGATCCTCTCTTTCCCTCCCACTCTGTTTTCCGTTATCATTTTTTACTGGCCCGAAAGCTGGATCAGTGAAACAATCTGAAGACTACATGCCTCCATCGAGGATGTGATCGAGGCTGATAAACTTTTTACCTGGAAATCCCATTTTGGCTGATTACTACCTGTCAGTAACAGTGGCTTCTCCTGTTACTCATTTGGAGAGTCCAATTACTTTGAAAAGCTTCAGTGCTTTAGTGAAAGGAATTGGAGAGATGAGATAATGTAGTCGTGAGGGGATACTCTTCTAAATAATTGATCTGTTTTGCTAATTGAGCTCTCAATATTCAATTATTATTTGGGCATGTGTACCCTAGTGGAATTTCCTAACTTTGTACAGTTAAATTAACAGGAATAGTTTTTATTGCAGCAAACTTTTAATTCCCAGCTGAATTTTATCTTATGCCATTTAATGTTATTCTTAAATATTTTCACTTAAATGTAGAATGATTTTACTTACATGGGAAATTGATCAAATTAAGACCTTTCTACTTTTTAAAAAAGATTCTTGGTGGACATTCAATTAAAAAAAATTTACCGTCAAAAACATCATCTTTACATTTGCTTTTTAAAATTTGCTTTCGCCAAATTTTCTCTCCTTTGTTTTGTTGTTCTTGTTGTGGTTGTGTGAGAAATTCTCTTCTGGCATTAATAAGCAGCCACCAAGAGCTACATATTTTGTGATTTCTTTCGATATTCCAGAATTAGTTTTTAGGTGTTCTTCAAAATACAATACTAAATAGAGTCAAGCTATAGTTTAAAGAAAACTATGTATTAAAAACTTAATTTTGATTAAATGATGGAAAAGTTTAAAGGTTGGATTAAAGATTTTTTTTTCCATTTCAGGTTAGAAGATACTCCCTACTGAATGCCTAGTGTTGAATAAATACAGAGCACATTTATAAGATTCACAGAAGCATATTCATATTTAAAATCATTTCCCTAGGTATGCTACAAAGCTGATGTGTCTAAAGAAAAAGTCCAGTGCTTCAAGTGTTCATGAGTTTCAGGGATGAGGTATTTTTCTGGGCTCCTTGCCCTTCCCATTTGGAAGGCAGGCTTTACTTCAGCTGAGCTTGTCAAAGCCAGTAGCCTGGCACCCTGCCTCTGGCATTGAACTTGATTCAGCATTTTAAGAGAAACATGAAAAACATCAACATTCTGTGTTTACACTTTGCCAGTTGTTGTACATAAAAAAAAATCCTTTTTGATGTTTTATATTTAAGCAATGTATTTACACTGGCATTTTCTTTTCACTGATCAACAAAGTATAATTGAAATGCAACCATCTATTTGTTCAATGTTCTTAGGAATTCATCTCAATATCTCTGATATAGTTCTAAATGTGCTAATGCCATTATACTTTTTTCCAAGTAAATACTAAGCTAAATTAAAACATGTTATATAAAATGGATACTTCTTTACAATAAAGAAATTATATCCAATCTCTTTATATATATATTTTATATTATAAACAATGACATTGACCAAAAGGAAACAAATGATCTATTTAACAATATTCAGCATTATTTTTTTAAAGTGTCATTCTTGGGGTGCCTGGGTGGCTCATTCGGTTCAGTGTCCGGACTCTTGATTTTGCCTCAGGTCACGATCTCACAGTTTGCTTGAGATTCTCTCTCTCTCTCTCTCTCTCTCTCTCTCTCTCTCTCCCCCTCCCCTGCTCTAACTTTCTCTCAAAAATAAATAAATAAACTTCAAAAAATATAAAAGTGGCATTCTTCCTACCTAAGTTAAAGTAATATATAGGCACAAAGAAGGGAAAATATTATTTTTTCCCCTGTAATGGACTGAAATGTGTATCCCACTGAGGTTCACATACTGATGCCGCCCTAACTCCCAGCACTCAGAATGTGAGTGTATTTAGAAGTAGGGTCTTTAGAGGTGCCTGGGTGGCCCAGTTGGTTGAGCGTCTGACCTCGGCTCAGGTCATGAGCTTGCGGTTTGTGAGTTCGAGCATGGTTTGTGAGTTCAAGCCCTGCTTCGGGCTCTCTGCTGACAGCTTGGAGCCTGGAGCCTGCTTTGGACTCTGTGTCTCCCTCTCTCTCTGCCCCTCCCCTGCTTGCACTCTGTCTCAAAAATAAATAAAACATTTAAAAAAAAAGAAATAGGTCTTTAGAGAGGTAATGAAGATTAGAAGAGGTCATTGGAGGGGGCTGTAATTTAATACGTTTGATGTCCTTATAAGAGAGGAGAGAGGCGTGGGATGCCTGCAGAGAAGGAAGGCCACATTGCTGTGAGGTCCCAGTGAGAAGATGGCCTCAGAAGAAACTATCTTGTTCTTGAACTTCTAGCCTCCAGAACTGTGGGAAAATGGATTTCTGATCAAAGCCATTCAGTCTGTGGTTTTTGTGATGGTAGGTAGCCTGAGCAAACAAATACATTTCCTTTTATTCCTTTAACCAAACCTTATGATACTCATGTCTTTTGAAAAATGGGAGGCAGGGGCAGGGGAGAAAGAATGAAGGAGGATGAGCATGAAGAGGAGGAAAAGGAAGAAGAGGAGGAGGAAGAAGAAGACGGGTGGCAGCAAAGAGAGCGGTAGAAGAATACATGATGAGATGGTTCACAGAAGTGATGTGGCAGGATATGTCACAGTACTATTCTCAGGACAAAAGGGAAAAAGTAAGAAGTAAGAGTGGTAGAGTTTAAAATGTGTGAGGATCGGTGCTTAAACAACGTACACTCATTGCCTCATATAGTCCTCACAAAAGTCCTGTCAAAAAGGGATTATCATTAACCCTATTGGCCTTATTTTGTAGATAAGGAAACTAGGGCTTATTGAAATTAAGTAAGTTTTCCACGGTTGCTTATATAGGCAGAAGAGAGGTGGGATTTGAGGCCAGTTCTTTCTGATACCATTGCTGATGCCCCTACATACTATATACTATATTTTCTTTCAATGGAATAAAAGCCCTCGGCAGAGAGCGGTTGTGGTTCTTACATTTTCTTAATTTTTTTTAACGTTTATTCATTTTTTGATAGAGACAGAGTGCAAGCAGGGGAGGGGCAGAGAGAGAGGGAGACACAGAATCCGAAGCAGGCTTCGGGCTCTGAGCTGTCAGCAGAGTCCAATGCGGGGCTCGAACTCACAAACCGTGAGATCATGACCTGAGCTGAAGTCGGACGCTTAACCGACTGAGCCACCCAGGCACCCTACATTTTCCATCTCAAGCACCGAGTTGGTCTTTTCAAGTCTGTCCTAATTGGCATAATTCAATCCAGCAAACATTCTTTAAATATCGCAGTGGGGATGAAGAAGACAGTTTTGCTTGAAGCAAGAATCAAATAGTAGAATTGCTGGTGATGCAGTCCTACAAGAATGTTGGAGGTAGAGAGGAAAGATGACAGTTTCCTAGGTTGGTGGTGGGTGTGATGTTGCTGCTGAGGACAGTACGGTGATTGGCCATTTTAGTTTTGCTTCCTTAAATATTTCATGTTCTATTGTATTCCTTGATACTCTCTGTTTTGTGTAGAAACCATACTGATTGATCCAGAATTAAAATTCCTTTAGGGACTTTGCTTTTAAGCAATGCATTGATATCATCATTACTTCATTGGTAGTTTCATTTGACAAGTATTTTATTGTCTAGATATGTTAGGTTCTCTCTGAATTTACTCAGTAACTTGGGTACCTTCTTTAGGATTTATATGAATTCTGATATTTTAAAAAAACCATATGGCCAATACAGACATCTTTTGTCTACAGATATGAGTGGCTCTCAACAGTTTCAGAGACCTCACATGATTCTCTCCTGCTCTCAAGTCATCGGCCTACCCCTCTCCTTCTGTTTGACCGTGGTGTCCAATACCACGGTCTCCCAATACCTTTTAAATAATTTCTGATCTGATTTCTGCACCCACAGCTGTCCTATCCCAGCCCCACCAGAGGTCACCAGTGACTCCTAGTTACCAATCACATCGCCTTTTCTCATTCTCTTCTCTGATTGGTCTCTACTCAACACGTGACCTTTCCCAAAATGTTCTATTCCTGGATTCCATGACACTGCACTTGCTTGGTTTCCCTTATTCTCTGAAAGGATCTCAGCGTCTTTCGTGAACTCATTTTCCATTCACTCCTTAGTGATAAGTTCTTTTCAGTTCTTTTTCCTTGAGGATTTCATTCATGCCTGGGATTTAAACTCTCACCTCTCCAAGGTTGACTTCCAGTGTTTGTTCTTCTTAAATCTGTCATCTGCTTGTCTTAAATCACTCTCTTAAACTTTACTTTTCTATTTCTTAATGTCTCACTTTCTCCCTTGACATCACACCAGCATGGAAAAACAAACATATCTCGAATACTCTTTTAAGGACAACCCTATTTTCATTTTTTATTAAAGTTTATTTATTTTGAAAGAGAGGGAGAGAGCTTGTGGGTGTTTGGGGGGAGGGGCAGAGAAAAAGGGAGAGAGGGAGAATTTCAGGCAGGCTCTGCACCGCCAGCTGGGAGTCCTGATGCGACTTGGGGCTCAAACTCAGGAACTGTGAGCTCATGACCTGAGGCGAAATCAAGAGTCAGACTCTTAATCGACTGAGCCACCCAGTTGTTCCCTTGTTTTCATTTTTTAAAGAGATACTATTTTCCCAGGCATTCAGGTTTTAACCTTTTATCATAGCTTTGAATCTCCTTTCTGCCACAATATCAATACCTAGTTCTGCCTGTAGACTGTGTTCTATAAGTTTTCTCACATCCACTTGTTTGGAAATTATACCTTAGAGCCAGAATGCCAGGTTTGGATCCTGGGTCCTCCATTGAAATTGTGTTACTTTGGCAATCACTTTATTTCTTGTGATTATATTCCCTCTTCTGTAAGATAGGGGAATAATAGCGCCTATCTGTAGGGTTGTGGTGAGGACTAAATGGGTTAGCATGTAACATATTTCAAATAGTGTCTAGTACAGTAATCACCATGCACACAAGTTTGCTATCATCATCATCACCATCATCTGTAATCCCCTTACTGTTTTCATATATATCCTGTTTCAGGTTCTCATTATGTCTTGTTTAGTCAAAGATAGAGCTCTCTAACTGGTTTCTCCCATTGTCCATTTCTCCCTATTCTACTTTGTTCCATCACATGTTCTAAGAATAACATTCTAGAAGCAGAACCAGATCATTACCACCCTGTACTGAAAAGCATTCAGTGGTTCCACTGTTAGTCATTTGTGTGACGTCAGCCAAATCACTCTCTGGCTTTAGTGCGTTTATCTCCACCATGAGGGGTGGGCTGAATGCTCCCAGCAAAAAGATTGATTCTAGCTTTGATTTCCCATTGCTTGTGCAGTGTAATACACATCCCTAAGCACGGCATTTAAAGATTTTCTTGCTTTGGTTCCAGACTGCATTCCCAGCATTCTTTTTTTTTTTTTTTTTTTTTTTTTGCTGCTAAGCAGCCAGAAGGAAATATGGTATTTCTTTTTCTCTGGAAACATCTGATGCTGTCCTACCTCTGTAAATATAATTATGGCATTCTCTCTGCCTGGAACGTCCTGCCTCTTTATTTACCTAGCACAATTCTGCCCTTTCCCTCATGTCTAATTCAGTGCTGCTGCTTTCATAAATCTGCCCCACAAATAAATTCCCACAAATAAATACAATTACTTTTTACTCTGTAACCCCATAATGAGTAGCTCATATTATGTAATTGTTTTTCTGTCTCTCCTCCTTTACATGTAATTCCCTTATGATTTAGAGACTCACTTTTACTCCTTTTTGTATCCCCTGTCCTCAAACCTAGTGTATGCACTATGCATGTAGTCTCTCCATGGATGTTTATAAAATGTGTGGAGCATCTAGTGTGAGCAACACTTTTTGTGGCCCACCAGAAACTTATTAAAATCAGAGAGGACACAGTATTGTTGTGTAAAGATCCTATAATGTAATAGGAATCTTCAGAGCAGTGTAGCCATGGAGAGCTCCAAGTTGTTGCATGACTCCACAGAAGGTCCTGGGCCATGCAGAGAGACCCCTTTCTCAGTGGCAGCGATTGGTGAGCCTATTTTCATTTAGCTACTTCAGATGACTTCATATCCACCTGCACTCAGCTAGTAGATGAGCTTCTTCTTGTGACTTTCATAAGGGCAAGTGCTGTATCTTAGTATGTAGAGGAAAGTATTGAATCTGAGCTCCTTATTGACAGTGGCAACCCTAGGGACTGGAAAATGGTGGGTTCTTTTTTTTTTTTAAGTTTATTTATTTTTGAGAAAGAGAGAAAGAGCACAAGTGGGAGAGCGGCAGAGAGAGAGGAGACAGAGAATCCTAAGTAGGCTCCAGGCTCTGAGCTGTCAGCACAAAGCCAGACACGGGCTTGAACCCACAAACCATGAGATCATGACCTGAGCCAAAGTTGGATACCCAACTGACTGAGCCACCCAGGTGCCCCAGTGGGTTCTTAATATGTGTTTGGTAGGGAGCCATATGATCATGCCTTTATGGGTGGGGCTCACGACAGGCTTGCATTCCTGTGGTGGGAGTCATCAATGCCAAGGCTTGGCACGTGGAGACAGTAGAATCAGGGTCAATCAGAAAGACAAACTGCATAGTTTCTCTGAATACATAATACCAAGCTGAGTGAGTGTAAAGCCTAGTATATTTTGAGGTTTCCTAAAATAATGTAAATTTTAAACAAGTGTCTGGTATTTTTTTTCTGGCCACTTAATTTACAGAGGCTTTTTAAGATATCAGAGTTAAAATAGCACTATCCTTTCATTTAACCTCCATGCATAATTTAGAGGAGTGTGGTGTTATCTGTAATCTAATGCCATCTTTCTTTTGCAAGTTAATTGTTCTTCCCTATACTAATGCAAAATCCCTATACACAGAGATAGGGTCACTGGATTATCTGGGATTAAAATTTCACTTATTAACCCAAATTCTCTTGCTGATCATATAGTACTAGCTCACAGGATAATTGTCAATTTTCTGTTTGGTGAAGAAAGAGCTATAGAAAAATAAACTTAAATAACTTGGCCAAATTTTATAGGAAACTAAGTACAAAGATGGAAATAGATGTTGAACAATGATGTAGTTTTCACAAAATCTTGGTTCCTTTGCCATTCTTAAGCATCTCTTTAGGTCATGAGTAACTTTACCTCTGCTATTTTTGTGTTTGATAATAATACATAAAAAATAAAATAGTAAAGTATAAAAATTAAAAATAAAATATACTTAAAGGTTTTGGCTTGCAAAGTTATTGTGTCAGCCACATTCAGGATTCTGTTGTTTCTAAGTCTCATCCCTTTATTATTCTATTTAAATTATAAACAAATTATGAAGGGACCATGCTGTCCTGTTAAGTTAGTGTATGCATTTGGAGATACCAGTTTTCCTAACGAAATTTAGGGGATATATTTGGTATATAAACATGAGTTGTCCTCAAAGCCAAAATCATTAACATGAAGGGCGCAACGTTCAGCTGGCTTCTGAAGATTTTTGGTTCAATTCATTATGCAAGCAATACTTCCTGCTACTTTGCATGTTATTTTGAGTTGTACAACCAGAAAAAAATGCTCTCAATAGATAGCCTTTTTGGGGGAATACTTCAAATGCTATTCTTCCTAGTGTAGAGAACCCCTCTCTATCTAAAATATCTCAAGTTTATAAGACTATATGATTTATGAATATTTATTGGATGTATTTTGTCATACTGCTTCTCTAAGGAAATGTTAGCTATTCTAGATAATTGATTATGAGAAGTCCTTTGGCTATATCCATACTCTATAGGAAAATCTGGTTTCAAGTTAGAACTTGAAGAGTTTTCTTTAACAACACTAATACGTGCCTTAGTATCTGAAATTTTTCCAAAGATTCTGGTTTGCATTTTTATATCTACAAAAAAAAAAAAAACCCATACACAAAGCTAATACACAGAAGCAATCCTCTTCTAAAATTTCCCATGTAAACAGCTCCCAAACCAGTAAATTTGTGAGAGAGTTCGGCAGAAAACACACCATTAATAGAAATATACAACAAAAGAACAGTGATAAAGTCCAGATGGCAGCACCCATAAATCAAGCAATGTTGTCAGTGCCACGTTGTTACTCGAGTAAAATGGATGGGTGTTTGCTCCAATCAGCCTGACATTCATTCAGCGTATCCATGCTGCTGCTGGAAGGGTATAGTGCTTGCTAAGTATTAAGTACTCTACATTTCTGTTTGTCTCATCCTGTCACCTCATCTTCCATGGCCCCTTATCTTTTGTTCCATTAAAGAATGGCCCGTTTTAACCCTTTTGACCAGCCACCTCATTCCAATATGATTTTTTACTTTTTCATGGCTATATTGTCTTTCTTGATACTTTTGTTAAGTGATTTCCTCCTCCTTCTCCCATGTTTGGCTTTCGTTTTCCTCTGCAGATGTTCAAAATGCCACTGAACGATAATTTCCTCCAGGAAAGCAACCCCCAAGTCACCTTGTAAAATCATTGCTCAGACTGGGTGAAATTCTCCAACAGATTCAGCTGTATGGAATCTTTTGAGAGTGGATTCATTCACTGAGTATAGATTGGGCATGTAAAATATGCAATTCTCATTTCTATGGGGAATATACATTTTCAAAGGCTTCCACTTTTAAATATTGCCATAATGAATGGTGATAAATATTAGGAGAGAAGATATGAAATGTGTATTTAGCTAGAAGAGTGAAAAGGGAGTATTGGTGTCATATTTTCTTACATAAATATGGCTACTGACAAGGGGTGAAGCATAAAATAAAATGGAGTCCCTTTCCATTAAGTTAATACTGAATTTACTAGTTACACAAAAAAAATGAGTTCTTAAAAATTATGGTGTGTATTTCAGTATTTAAATTTATAATACACTTTGCTCCAACCAAGAAATGAATGAAATGGGGGAAGGAATTAATGAAAATAACAAAATCAGGTAAAGAAATATTGTGACAAGAAAAATGGTGTGAGCATAACCTTTTCTTAAGCTTTCAAAGATGCAAATCATCACTGAAGTTGCAAAACAGTTGTTTCCAGTTGCTAAGATTCTAAAGAAACAAGAAATAAATATACCTGGAAGATGGAAATGGACATTAACAATTTTTTATTTTTTTTATTTTTTTATGAAGTTTATTGTCAAATTGGTTTCCATACAACACCCAGTGCTCATCCCAAAAGGTGCCCTCCTCAATACCCATCATCCACCCTTCCCTCCCTCCCACCCCCCATCAACCCTCAGTTTGTTCTCAGTTTTAAGAGTCTCTTATGCTTTGGCTCTCTACCTCTCTAACCTCTTTTTTTTTTTTCTTCCCCTCCCCCATGGACTTCTGTTAAGTTTCTCAGGATCCACATAAGAGTGAAACCATATGGTATCTGTCTTTCTCTGTATGACTTGTTTCACTTAACATAACACTCTCCAGTTCCATCCACGTTGCTACAAAGGGCCATATTTCATTCTTTCTCATTGCCACGTAGTATTCCATTGTGTATATAAACCACAATTCCTTCATCCATTCATCAGTTGATGGACATTTAGGCTCTTTCCATAATTTGGCTATTGTTGAGAGTGCTGCTATAAACATTGGGGTACAAGTGCCCTTATGCATCAGTACTCCTGTATCCCTTGGGTAAATTCCTATCAGTGCTATTGCTGGGTCATAGGGTAGGTCTATTTTTAATTTTCTGAGGAACCTCCACACTGTTTTCCAGAGTGGCTGCACCAATTTGCATTCCCAACAACGGTGCAAGAGGGTTCCCGTTTCTCCACATCCTCTCCAGCATCTATAGTCTCCTGATTTGTTCATTTTGGCCACTCTGACTGGCATGAGGTGATATCTGAGTGTGGTTTTGATTTGTATTTCCCTGATGAGGAGTGACGTTGAACATCTTTTCATGTGCCTGTTGGCCATCTGGGTGTCTTCTTTAGAGAAGTGTCTATTCATGTTTTCTGCCCATTTCTTCCCTGGGTTATTTGTTTTTCAGGTGTGGAGTTTGGTGAGCTCTTTATCGATTTTGGAGACTAGCCCTTTGTCCGATATGTCATTTGCAAATATCTTTTCCCATTCCGTTGGTTGCCTTTTAGTTTTGTTGGTTGTTTCCTTTGCTGTGCAGAAGCTTTTTATCTTCATAAGGTCCCAGTAGTTCATTTTTGCTTTTAATTCCCTTGCCTTTGGGGATGTGTCGAGTAAGAGATTGCTACGGCTGAGGTCAGAGAAGTCTTTTCCTGCTTTCTCCTATAGGGTTTTGATGGTTTCCTGTCTCACATTCAGGTCCTTTATCCATTTTGAGTTTATTTTCGTGAATGGTGTGAGAAAGTAGTCTAGTTTCAACCTTCTGCATGTTGCTGTCCAGTTCTCCCAGCACTATTTGTTAAAGAGACTATCTTTTTTCCATTGGATGTTCTTTCCTGCTTTGTCAAAGATGAGTTGGCCATACGTTTGTGGGTCTAGTTCTGGGGTTTCTATTCTATTCCATTGGTCTATGTGTCTGTTTTTGTGCCAATACCATGCTGTCTTGATGATGACAGCTTTGTAGTAGAGGCTAAGGTCTGGATTGTGATGCCTCCTGCTTTGGTCTTCTTCTTCAAAATTCCTTTGGCTATTCGGGGCCTTTTGTGGTTCCATATGAATTTTAGGATTGCTTGTTCTAGTTTTGAGAAGAATGCTGGTGCAATTTTGATTGGGATTGCATTGAATGTGTAGATAGCTTTGGGTAGTATTGACATTTTGACAATATTTATTCTTCCAAAACAATTTTTTAAAAAGTTAATTTTCTTTATTTGAGAGAGGGTATGAGAGTGGAGGAAAGGGGCAGAGGGAGAGAGAGAGAGAGAGAAAGAGAGAGAGAGAGAGAGAATCTTTTTTTTTTTAAGTTTATTTATTTATTTTGAAAGAGAGAGAGTGTGTGAGGGAAGGACAGAGAGGGAGAGGGAGAGAGAGCAAATCCCAAGCAGGCTCTGCACTGACAATGTGTAGCCTGACTTGGAGCTCAAACTCACGAACCATGAGACCATGACCTGAGCTGAGATCAAGAGTTGCACTCTTAACTGACTGAGCCACCCAGGTGCCCCAGACATTAGTAAATTTATTAAAAATCAGGCATTATTTTTACAAAAAGGCAATTAAGGGGAGGGGTCTTTAAGTACCTTTCTAGAATTGTAAAAATCTTTTTATTTCTTCTACTTTATTTTTACAAATTTGAAGAAGATAAGGAAAATAACTTAAATGATCATTCATATTTGATTTTCTTCCCCAAACTGGGAACACGTAAGACTTTTTAATGGAAAGTTTATGTTTACTTGTTAGTGTTTTAATTAAATTGTTAGGGTTTACAACACAGCGTGGCAGTGGCTTTCATGCCGATCTTTGACGCCAACCCCCTTTAACTGTAGAAGACCTAATAATCACAAGAGTTTCACCCTCTGGTGAGAATCTGGGTGGATTGTATCACATTAGAATGGCTTCTTCTCATTATGTTTCAACTCTGACTTTGCCAGTTTCTATTCTGAAACAGTGAAGAAAACTGAAGTGTTTTTGTAAATATAACATACTGTGTAACAAATATAACATAACAAAGATTCTCCAGTGAGTCCATGTTTAGCCTTGAAATGTTAGCCAAATGCGGTTCTTTCAGATGACAGTGAGTTGAACTCTAAGAAATTGCTCATGTTTGGCCATTATTGATTTTGAAACGGCAAGTTTATATGGTTCAACTTACTAGTAGCTGGTATTTATTGAGTGTTTACTACTGTCAGACTCTTCTAAGCATGTTATCTGTTATCTGTCACCTTCTTCATAACATCCCTTTGCGGTAGATCTCATTAATGTTCTCCATTTCATAGATGAGGAAACTGAGGCAAGGAGAGGTTAAGCAACTTGTCCAGTGATTAGGAGGGCAGGCATGAAATTCATCCTCGTATCTGTTAGGACGAATTAATAGAATTCTAGTAATAGAATCAATAGAAGAAGTTAGAACGAATTAATAACTAGAGAGCCTGTTGACAGGATTTTGGGAAAGTCACTCTTTGTACATTCTAGCATTTGATAGTCAGACCTCTCTGTACTTCAGTTTTCTTTTTTATCATGGAAATATTATTCCTACCTCAAATGTGTAGATATGGAACATGTATTTTCTAGCCCTACTATTTCTTTCTGTATCAGTCCTGTTATCTGCAGACAGGTCATATTCTCACCAATCAGCCCTATCAATAGCAAAGGTAGTATTTGGATCTCCTGTCTCTCTTAGTTTTGTTTTTCAATTTGGTTCATCGTTTACGCATGGATAAAGTTTTTGTTTCCCTTTACAAGTAGCTAAGGGAGCTAAATAAGAAAAATGCATCCAGGAAGGTTATAATATAGACTTTGGTAAATATTAAACACTTATTATATTTATTGTTACTACTGTAATATAATCCCTCTGGCAAATTCATACTTTAAAATTCCTCTAAGGTTTTTAAGTTGCAAACTGCTATTAAGACTAGTTAAAAGTAATAAAACTATATTTTAAAAACACTCTGTAATTCAGAGCTTTTGCTTTTCACTAATTTGAAATGATATTTATTATATCAAGAAATAGTGAGATGTAACTATATCATATTTCATCTAATCCAAAATGCCAACAGCAGTAGCATACACATTTATTTTATATGCCATTTGCAAGAAAAATGTTTCTAATTAATTCTAAGATGCTATAGATTAAAGACACATCACAATTTCAGGAGGTTAAATATGTAAAAATGTCTTAGAATTGATGAAATATGGTAATAAAATCAATGAGTCTGATTTTTTCCTTCACCCATGAGTTGGGATAGTTTGAGATTAAACCAGAAAGGCAGCAGGCAAGACCATCCATATTTCTGAGCTGTATTAATGATTTCCCAAAACTTCTTGGAAGTACCAATAAGCTTCTGTTTCAAGTCACCAAATCTGGAAGATTAGTATGGATTGTACATTCCACAAAAATGTGCCTTAATCATGGACATGAACTATGTCCTGAAACTAAACCAATATTAAGTTACTGAATTTCAATCCACATCAAATTCTGATGTTTTTCTAAGGCACCTGCAAGTCAAAACTTTTTAAAAAAATATTCAAAAAATGTATTTATGGATATGTGTGCATGATAGTTTACTGAATTGGCTTCAAACAGAGCATACAGTTTACAAAAAGTACTTCATTAATGTAAAGCTAAAACATTAAAATAAGTTCTGCAAGGCACCTCGAATGTGTCAGTATTTCCTTTGATTTGAGTCAGTGTTTATAAGAACAAGAGGTTTAAAGAAATCAAAATGAATATACACAGTTTATGCAACACATCACACAGGAATATTTACTATTTTGGTAATGTATCGTATCTTTCTGCTTTCAATTTTCAAAACCATTAAAGAGAGGAAGATTGAATATAAATTCTCCTAAGCAGAGTTATTTTTTTCTTCAACTACTGTTTCCTTTTCTTTTAACAGTATTCTGCTGCCACATGGACATGTTTATTCATGTGTCTCATTGATTCATGTGCTTACTGTACTTGTTTATATCTGGTGCACAGTTGGTATTGTAATATATGGGTTCGTGGAGTGCGACTCTTGATTTGAAATAGTTGGCCCATAAAACTAAGCTATTAGATTAACAAGTCAGCGCATTAAAGCGAGAAGTCAACACAAGGTTGATTTTCAGTCTGTTTATCACTTCCACACCAGATGAGAGAAAAAGAATGACTTGATGTTTGCATAGTTCTTTAGTCTGTCTGGAAAGAATTGTGTACTTTTAGTAACATCATGTTGGCAACAGTTTAGTTTTATAGTCTTCTGCCAGATCCATTCCATGTCCTTTAAATATTTTCTAGGCCATATGTGATGAGGCTCACCTAGAATGATAGTAAACAAATACATACTTGAAGAACTTTAGTTTCCTCATAATTTCCATCCTTCAAGGTCAGTGACCAAGGTACAGGATATTTTCTGCTTCTGTGTGGAAAATTTATTCTGTATCTAGATCGGCTAAGGTTCATAGTTTTCCTGAGCAATACAGGTGACACAGTGTTTCAGGATATTTAGGACAATGCAATATCAAGGAGTCATTGTCAAAATCTGTCGATTTTTTAAATGACATCTTTTAGTAGACTTTTTAAAATTTGGGATTTAAAAGCATTGTTTCTGACTGAGTGCTGATATGGAGAGCTCAGACCTGGTCAGTTTTATGCCACCTCTTCTGGAGTAGCATGAACCAAGCACCGATTTAGAACATAACTCTGTTATCTCTCTTGATCGTTCAGAGCTTTGATTCTCAGTATACCTTGCCTGCCAACTCCATGGGAACAATGGTACTGATTTGGATTTTGTTTTTTTTGTTTTACCTCCTTTACCTGACTATGAGCTGCCAGTGAACTACTTGGAATGGGTTGAGACTCAACACTGTACATGGTCATTGTCAGCTTTAACCTAGGCACTCATGGTGTCAACCTGTCACTCTGTTTGTGAGAGACAGCACCTAACACTGCTGTTTCTAAAGCAGATTTCTCACCAGTTCTCTGTGCCGAGGATTACAGACAGTGTTTAGGGCATGTTACAGTGGCTGGTGTCCTTGCTGGGCACCTGCTAAAGATTAGGCTATTCCACAGTCCATCCACTTACTCCTCCTGATTCCGAGACCTTAGTTAACACTTTCTCACTCATTACTTACTTGTGTGCAGCCAGCAAGCCTGGAGCCAGCACTGAGGTAAGGCCTCCAAAGTTTGCTGCTCACTTGCTGCTTTGACTAAACACTTTACCTCAGCATGGAAGAAAAACTTATTTGAGACAAATATTTTACTGGGATTCTCTTGTTAGAGAAACAAATATCTAGACCAAACGCATAAATTCTTTGTATAATCACCCACCTCTTAAAAAAACAGGTTAAAATGACTAAATTATAACTGTTTGAAATCCAAACAAATGGTTATCTGAAGTGTTAATGACGTATTTTTGTCATGTTTTAAGGAATATAGCACACACAGATTTTCCATGTCCTTCTAAAACATATGACCTATCAGAAACGTATAAATTGCTCCTCGGATTGTTTCAGAACTCATAGGAAAGAATATCTGCTTTGGAATCATTCAAATGTGGAGTTAAAAAAATGTTTATTCATTTTTGAGAGAGAGAGAGAGAGAGAGCATGAGCAGGGGGCAGGCAGAGGGTGGGTGACAGAGGATGCAAAGTGGACTCTGTGCTGATAGCAGAGAACCCAATGTGGGACTCGAACTCATGAACTGTGAGATCATGACTTGAGCCAAAGTCAGACCCTCAACTGACTGAGCCACCCAGGTGCCCTCAAATGTGGATTTGAACCCCAGCTCTGCCACTTATTCACTGTGTGAACTTGGGTAAATAATTGACTTATCTCTGAATTTCAAGATTCTCTTTTATAAAACTGGCATCGTCTTACCACCTTGGAGAGCTGTTGTGAGGGAAAAATACTATCCTATGAAACACTTACAGCTGTTCCTGGGACATAATGGATATATTGGAAATTCTCTCCTGCCCCGACTCACTGAGGACGTATTCAAGGTCCTGAGAATTTCCTTGCTGAGGGTGTGTTTACATGAGGCAGGTATTTCTGAACTGTATTGTGCTGTTAGACTTCCAGACTTTCCCCCCTGCCCCCCATTCTCTATCATTTTGCTTTTTTTTTCTCTGCTCCCTTTTTTGAACACCCTTAATTAGCTTCATGGCTTGGATGAGCAGATCTGTGCAGAAGATCCTTGGTTATCTGTATTCAGCCCTGATCTTTCTCCAGGGCTCTAGGCCCCCATTCCTAATTGCCTATGAATGTCTCACTTCTGGTACCCTGACAGTACTTCTAAATGGGAGTGCCAAACTGAATCTGTGACTTTTCCTTCCAGACCTCTGCACTTTCTCCTTGGTTTCATGTCAGATTAACCAACTGTCCTGGGAATCTTGGGATTATGTTTGACTCTTCTGTCTACCCCTGGCCCTGACAGACCATCAGTCACAAAGTCACAGGGAGCTCACTGCTGGAAATTTCTCACTTCCATCCTTCCCTCTCAATTCCCTCTGCCCTCACCGTGCCTCAGATTGTCACCTTCTATCATAACTGTGCATGTGGCTTTGTCACTTATTTCCATGACCTTCATCTTTCCCCTTTCCAATCCATTCTTCACTCAGCTGTGAGAATGATCAGAGTCCCAAGACTGTCATTTCCTTCTTAGAAAGCTTCACTGACTATTTCTTTTAGACCACAGTCTAAATCATCAGTGTGGAATTAACATTTTTATCCCAATTTGGCCCAGACCTACTTTTCATTTTAAATACATGTTTTCTAAAATTTAATATAAAACATATAGGTAAGTACAAAGATTATATAACAGAAACCAATATGCCACCTACTTAGCATTTGCTAATATTTTCCATATTTGCTTCCTATTTTTGTTTTATTTACATATTTTTAAGTAAAATCTAAACTCTTCTCCCTCATCTCCTTCCCCCCCCACCCCGTCCTTGGTATCTACCAACCTTATTTTGCCTTCTATTTCTCATATTCTATGTTCCTAGAAGTCGTCAAGCTAAAAGAGGGATGGTATTCAGGGAGGAGACAAGGTCTCTTTCTGAAGTGGGTTTCTCAGGCAGCAATCTGAGTAGATGTGACTTTGCTCAGGAAAAAAAAAAAAAAGCCACATTACATCACTGATCACAGTGATTATATCACTGATGTGTGAGGAGTAGGCAATATAACAAAGTGATTTCTGATCATGGCTCAGAACTCAACTCTATAATACTGATTTTTCTCATACATAGAGTGAGTATCACAGTGCCTACCTCAAAGATTGTTGTGGAGATTACTTGAGATAATGTATGTGAGGTGCCCAGATCAGAGCCTGGCACTGATACATCAGTTGAGGAATCAGAATGGATCATAATGGGCTAAATAATACAGTGTTTGCTTTCTTTGCAGAATCACTGCACCATGAATGTGTAAGTACCATAAATGTGGCCCTAGGGATTTGGAGGGGAATATCATGAAATGTGTCATGTTTGGATTTGGCTTGAACTTGAAGCTGGCAAATACTAAAGTTAACCCCTCCCCCTCTCTCTTGTCTCCTCCCACCTCCACCAGCTTCTGTGTAAGAACTAGGGGTTAAAGTGCATAACCCTATGTTAAAGTATCCATGGGTAATTGACCCCAGGGAAACTATGATGTTATTGCTTCATTAAAGGCTTTGCCACCTGCTACAAAAGCCATCTTATGTCCCTCATTTCATCCAGTGTATTTTTTATACTTGGGCTAAGAAATAGTTAAATCGGTTTCTCACTTATATCTTTGACTTGAATCATGTTTAACTGACTTTCTGAAATAAGAAGTCAATGTTACATCTGCCACAGAGGGAAAAAAAGAAACCCTACATATATGAATGATTATAATCCTTGGCCAGGGCACGAATCCCCTAGTGCTACAGAAAAGACCATAAATCCATGCAATATCCCTGACGACTGCACTTTACGTCCAGGTCTTAGAGTTATGGAAAGATATGTAAAGTTAGAGGCAGGCAGAAAGTGGGTTGACTATACATTAGGGAAAGTTCTTATGCATTGCTTATTCCCAGCTGTTCATCTTCTGCTCACGAAGTCTGACACTGTAACACTCCTACCTGATGACGAGGAACTGAATAACTTGTGTATGGCAGAGACATTTGTCCTCTTAAGGAACCTCTCATCTTTTGACTATTGGTTAAAATTCTTCATGGATGACATAATACCCCATTTAGTATGGGGATTAGGAGCAATCCCTTTCTTGTTCTGATATTGCGACTTTTCTATGAAGGGTAACAAAACTTTTCCAAACATCAAAAAAAGTTTTACATAAAAACCCAACCCCTGGCATTTAAAGAAAGACCAATGTAAATTTTTCTTATGACGTAGGAAATGTGGAGAAGTGTGTTAACAAGGCCAACTCCCAAATAGCATTATGCTAACTCTGAAAAGTCAGATGGCAGAGAGCTTAGGAAAGGGCATAAATAGTGGCTGGATTCTCCATATTTGACTACAACTGAGCTAATTTAGGTTGAGGAAATACATTTTCATAATTCAAATATATTAATGAATGAATAAATTCAATTAAATCACTTTCATTGCAGATCTAGGCTCATAAAACTTGGGTTGGAAAGCGTGGGTTGAATTAACTATTGCTTGTTCTGAAGGGAGGAAAGGTGGTTGAGCAGACTGAAGGCAGCGGGAGGCTGAGAGTAATTAGTTCAAGATTTCCAAGTGGGAATAATGAATCAGCTACTGAAATTTTCATGATTTGTTGGTTGATTCTTTTGATAGTAACTTCTATGTCTCTAAATAAGGTGCTTATATTGCTATTTCATTGTTTTTAAAATTGTAGGCTCTATCTTTGGCCTTTCCACTAAGGATTTAGCTCTGTTTTTCCGAATTCTCCAGTATTCTACCACTACTCATATGCACACCTCCCATTTCTCCAATGTCTCAATATATTTCTATCATCATTTTTGGTGTATTAATATTCATATGTGTCTTCTCAGAATATGCAAATTATCTAGAATGGAGCCATGTACTAAACTATCATTATTGTATTTTTTTTTACTTAATTGTAATTGTATTGTTTTTGCTTAATTTTTAAAAGTGTATTCATTTTTGAGAGAGAGAGTACACGCATGCATGCAAATCAGGGAGAGGCAGAGAGAGGGAGAGAATCCTAAGCAGGTTCTGTGCTGTTAGCACAGGACCCAATGTGGGGCTTGATCTCATGAACCGTGAATTCATGACCTGAGCCAACATCAAGAGTTGGATGCTTAATGGACTGAACCACCCAGGCATCCTTCTTTTTGCTTAATTTTAAAACATATTTATCACTAATACCACCTCACCTATTCCATAGTATTAATGAATCTATCATTTGTGCTTAATTTCTGAAGACATATTTATCAATAATTCAATCTCAAATTCTTTGCCACGTATCTGAACTTCTTATTTTCAAAGTATTCATTCCCTTCAGGTATATTGGCAACACCTGCTGAAGTTCTTCTCAGGCATTCTAAACTGCTTCTCCTCAGACTGGTTGCCCTCTACGGACAGTTGAATATCTGAATTTGACTTGATATAGAACTCTAAGCTGTACAACATTTCCCCCTACATTGTTGAGAGCATTGGCTTTTTATATTCAAATTTCTAGGGTTGCTGTTGAGAAGTCTTATAACATAATTTTTGAGACCTTTATAACCGCTTTCCTCCCCTCTTTGCATGCTTGTAGTGTTTCCCTTTATTCTTGGTGTTCTAAATGTGCTTTGGTCTCTTTCTGATCCAATGCTCTGGTTATTCAATGTGTTCCTTTTAGTATGAAAACTCATATTTTTCACCATGGAGAATTTTCTTAAATAATTTCCTTGATGATTTCTGATTTTGCATTTTTTTTGTTTTCTGTATTACTATTCATATATTAGACTTCCTGCATTGGTTTTCTTCTTTTTTTTTAAATTTTTCCTCTCTTATTTTTAATTAGTTTGTGTTTTGCTATACTTTGAGGGGGGAGTTTATCAACTACATCCTCTAACACTCTCCAAAAGACTTTTTATTTCTGCTATTGTATTTTTTTTAAATGTTTATTTACTTTTGAGACAGAGAGAGACAGAGCATGAATGGGGGAGGGTCAGAGAGAGGGAGACACAGAATCTGAAACAGGCTCCAGGCTCTGAGCTGTCAGTACAGAGCCTGACATGGGGCTCGAACTCACCGACCGCGAGATCATGACCTGAGCTGAAGTTGGCCGCTTAACCGACTGAGCCACCCAGGCGCCCCTCTGCTATTGTATTTTAAATGTCCAAGTGTTCATATTTTTGTTTTCAGAATATTTCTTCTTATAGCATTCTGTTCTTGTTCAGGGATTCAAGTTCTTTTCTTACCTATTGGAAGATATGACTGATAGGCTTATTTAGAGTTGGCTTCTATGCATCATTTTTGTTATCTCCATGTTGCTTATTTCTGTAGGTTGTTGTTATCCTTGACTTTCATAGGAGAGACTTATCAAATCTGGCTTTACTTGACTATATATGTTCATGTTTAATAACGGGATATTAAAAGACATTGGTGGCTCTGTTCTCATGGATGGGGCTTGGCAATTGTGGAATTCTCTGTAGGGTAATTCTAGATTTACCTTTTCCTTAAGAAATTCCTGCTGTCAGTGTCTTTGGGTTCTCTTCTCTGCAACTTTTTGGATTCTCTAAGTGATTTTCTAAACTCCTGCCTGAAGGGTTCTTTTCCACAAACCCCTGGTCCTCTGCTGGGATGGAGAGGGGCAGATACAAGCCTGTATGCGGAGGGAGGATGGGATCTGTCAGTCCAGATGGTTCTTTAACAGATTTGTAAATCTTTCTTCCTAGTTTTGCGCATCTTCACCTCTACTTTTTAAGATACTGCCATGTAAACTTTTTTCTTTGTTGTTTACTCCACTGTCTTCTTAGGATTCAGTTTTCTCAGATTTGTTAAACGAGTAACCCTTCTTCCTCTAGTTTTTTGGGATGTATATCTTGTTAGATTGATTACAGCATCAGTCCTGGTTCCAGCAGGGATTAGATGGGATCCTCAACTTAGGATATTTTGAATAGAGTTTCATTTAGGACTATTCTCAAAGATATGGGTAGAATGTAGGTACACCACAAGGAAAAGGACAGCATGCTGTAGCTAGGAAGAAGATTCTTTCCTAATCCTGGCCTCAAGGTGTGAAGAGAGTGTATGATTCCCAGTACCTGAACATAGAGACAGCTGTACATATATGGAGGGGGCTGCTTGACAGGAACTGGGTTTTTGTTGGACAGACACAGTCAGCCCTTGGCAACCCTACAGGAGGAAACTAGGGGAAGAAGTCCTGCAACCAGTTCCACTCTCTCCTGCCATCTCCTGGTGGTGCCTGATATTGGTCGAGTCCACAGGAAAATGTCAATGTCATGATCCAGGTCAGTGGCTCTTCTTTGACACCTCTACCTGCACAGAACAAAATGAAAATGGATAGTGGTTGTTGAGAGGAAGATGAAAGTTATCCTGATTTACTCTGTGATTATGTTGTCAACCTTATTTATTTTCAGAAAAAGTAAAATTGAAAGAATTTAAGTTCTATACAATTGAATTTGAATGGTAAGGAATAACTAAGGAAAACTATTCAAGACACTTTGAAAATCATAAAATGAAGTATTAGGTTTAAATATATGCTTTACCTCTTTGTGAACTCACAAAAATAATGAATGTGATTAACCAAGTTGTATACATATATTTATGTGATTTAATTCTTACTGCATCTGGATGAAATTATCCCCAGTTTGATCTGACCCCAATATCTTTCACATTTGTGTTTGACAAAGATGACTTACAATTACTGACCCATAAATGGCACCTGTAGAATAAAGCCATTTCACTTACTTTTCCATTTTAGAATAATTTGGTGGAACTTCTCCTGTTTGAAAACTCCAGTGAATATATATAGCAATTAATCTTGCAGTTCTATTTTAAAACTAATCAGAAGCAGTCTTCATGATTTCAAATTCAGGTACAAAGCCAAAGCAAGGATCTTTTCAAGTAAACTGAGTTTTAGTGCAAGTGCTTCCCTGGGATCTAATTATAAGTAGAATGTTTTCTCTGTTGTGTTTCCCCTTTTTCTTCTAATCCTGGAAAGGGCCACACAGATTTTGAACATTTTAATAATTTCACACAAAGAAGTTCAAAAGTTGTTTTATAAGATTGTTTAAAAAATTGGAGGGAGAAGTTCTACTAGAAGGTATTCAACATATTAAAATAGAAATAGAATTTTTTTCTTTCAATGTGATTGGTCACTGAAAACATATCTAAGCAACTGGAATAAATTAAACAACATTGTTAGTGATACCATTCTAATGCGAGTATAAAGATTCACATGTTACAAAGTCAGAAATTCTACGAAGAGCCATGTAAAGGATTCAAACAGCAAAATTTGAACTTTTGAGAAGTTTTCTCTGCAATGCATATCCATCCATAAAATGGGAGTATACTCATGTCTATGTTCATGATGTTCTTATTTATTAACCTGCTGCTTTCTAGAGCAGTGACTCTAATAGTTGGTAGATATGGCATGAAGGCTTAGTAATTTTTATGACTCTGAACAGCCCTAAGAGATTATGAAGTCTGTGAGAAGTCAGCATTGATGAGGGAAACTGGGCATTTCTCAGTGGTGGCAGAGATTGCCTGTAGTTTTTGTACCTGAATAGAGGAGTGAGCACCTGATGAGTGTATCAGAAGTGTGGCTGTGGAAAGTTAGACATTTTTCATATGCAAGAGGTCAGTTCCCTATCAGCCTCACCTAAAAATTTGAGTACTTTCCCTGGAGTCTAGTCCTAGCCCTCCTCTTTGTTTTTAACTGTTTTTAACTGGTGCATTTAAAGGATGCCAGTATGTATGGCTATATATATATATCCATAGCCATACATATATATATATATATATATATATATATACATGGCATATATATACATATACATAATATACATATATATACATGTACATATATATATACATATATATCTATATATACACACATATATATATCTATATATCTATAGATCTATAGATATATAGATATATACACCAGCCAAGTATTGTGGGAGGGTAACTAGTTTGTAAAAGGGGGATGCTAGAAAGAGTAAAATGTTAGTACATGCCTTATGCCCAGTCAAAACTACAGGGTACAGGAGCCCACGGATCAGCTGCTGTCATGACTGGTTAGTTGCTACAAGTTGGATAACGAGAGCAATATCACTTCTGGTACATCCTGAGGCCAGAATCTTGCTGTGACGGGTTCAAGTGTGACCCCCTCAAATTCATATGTTGAAGTCCTAACTGTAGAATGTGACGTTGCTTGGAAATAGGATCATTGCCAGTAAGCTAAAGTGCTTCCTCAGCTGAAATCCCAGAGTTCACTAGATAACTGACCCGTGGAAAGAAGACTTCATTACTTATCACATCTTTTGTTAACTTCCACAGAATCCTAAAGGTGAATCTTATTGGGCAGGTATGTGTGAAAATAAGCCTTCTATGTACCTGAACCCTATCTGTTATCCTGTCTTATTTTTCAAAACTCTGTTGGTATCACAGAGGGATTAAGATGGGAACTTAATAAAGCCTCCAAGAACTCTCTTTCTGCTTTAGACTCTAAAACAGCTGAACATCAGATTTTTGAACGCTTAGCATCTATTCCTCCTTATTTTGCTAGAACATGCCAATTGTCCCCTGAGAATTGTCTCTCCTCCACCACCTCTCCTGCTTGGTCATGGTAGGACAGGGAGTGGAAGAGCCACGCAGCCTTTCGTGGCCAGAGTTTGTGGACGTGACTGAGGCTAGGAGAAACAGATTTTTCCTTGTAGGAATCTTGACCTTGTCACAAGGACAGCAAACGTTTTGAATCAATTCATTTCAGTAGTGGTGACAACTCCTTTTGTTATGGGTTAGAAGCACCCCTCAACCATCTGTCCTTATTTTTCCCAAGACCTTAACTTTCCCTTGGCATTCTGTGAGATAGTCAGCATCCTTCCAATACATTCAATTTTTGTAAGTTAATAAGGGTTGTTTTCTGCTGCCTTCAGTCAAAGATCCTTAGCTGATTCAACCTACCATCCTTTTCTGGTGTTATACTTTTCTAGTGTTCTGACATTGTTATGTCTGGATATGATTATCATAGTGGGGAATATAAATTACTTATTTAATAATTATTGTTTTGTAGATTTTTTTTCTCTCTGAAGCATCTGTACAGGTACTTTTATCAATTGATCCTAGATCATTAAGTGGTTAAAATTTTCAGAGGAATACAATAATCATGAAAACCATCCAGGATTTCATGTTTTGTGTATGGATATATTTGAGTTGAAATGGCTTCTCAATGATGTACATTGTTCCCCAGTCCCTTTGTCTAATGTGCTTGAAGAATGAGGTTAAAACTAGAGAAAACATTTTCAGTTCCCTGAAGATAAAAATTGCTGGTGGAAAGAGGAAGGACATTGATAGTAGCCTACACAGCAAAGTATAAATGATATTTGATTACCGTTCTTGAAAATACTTTTTACTGTTCCACACAAAGATTAGTTTGTTTATATATTATTTGTCACAGTTAATGAGAATAAGAAAAAGCACAATGAATTTCAGCAAAGACATGTAAATTCTGAGATTACATGACAAAAACAGAAAATTCTATTTTAGTTCATAATCCACATAATACTCAGTTTAATAATTGTAAATATAGAAAATGTTTCTTGTTTTTCTTGTAGTAATTCTAAAGATTCAAGTAACTTTGACAAGAGTATATAATTTTAAGGTGTCTAATTACTGGAAATAATCTTCAGATACCTTAATTAGAATTAAAGTCCATTTTCCGAATAAAAAAAAATGTATTTTTTTCTAAACATCATTCCAAAAACTCAAGATAGTTGGCATGTATAAACAATTCTAAAATTTCAGACTTTTCTTTGTTAATTAAAATTATAAACAATTTTATGGGGCGCCTGGGTGGCGCAGTCGGTTAAGCGTCCGACTTCAGCCAGGTCACGATCTCGCGGTCCGTGAGTTCGAGCCCCTCGTCAGGCTCTGGGCTGATGGCTCAGAGCCTGGAACCTGTTTCTGATTCTGTGTCTCCCTCTCTCTCTGCCCCTCCCCCGTTCATGCTCTGTCTCTCTCTGTCCCAAAAATAAATAAACGTTGAAAAAAAAATTTTTAAAAAAATAAAATTATAAACAATTTTAGGTTCAAAAAGAAGTTTAAAAGTTTTCACTAAAGAAGACTAAAATTAAATATTCTAAAAGAATTATACCAGAATTTATTATTTTGATTACTTCCATTTTATCCCACACCTGTTCTAAAAGTGTATATATGTGTATACATATGTATATAACACAAACATACATACATATACCATTGTGTTCAATTAGATAAATGCATCAAACATTTTTTTCCTTTAAACCAGGTATACAAATGCCCTACATTTGCAGTCAGAAGTCCTTGCAATGAAGTCTTATTTCTGCTGCTTACTACCCTTCTAGCTATTGACTAATACAATCTTAAAAATGTCCCTTGGTTTTTCTGCAACTCAGTTTTGCTACCTATTAACTGTGGAATCAGTGATTGTTTTGTCTGCCTGTATCAGTCAGATAGGGTAGGTTATGCTGTGGGAGCAAATGACCTACAAATCCCAGTGGCTTTAAAGAACCCTTTTAAAATTGTTGCTCACCTAAGCAACATGTTCTTTAAAGATTTGCAGGAGAGAGTGGGGTTGTTCTTCTCATAGTCACTCAGGGACTCAAGCTGACAGAGCGTGTGGAATGCTATCTTTCTCTATGCCAGAGGACAGAGAGAAGGCTCAAGAATATCGCATTGTCAACTAAGTGGTCTAGTCTGGAGGTGACAGATGTCACTTGCATACTCAACTTATTGGTTGGTCATGTGGTCCCACTCAATCCCAAGGGTGCCAGGAAATGCTATTCTATTATAAATATAGAAGAGAGAAATATCTTGCTAACAGTACTGAGGGCTGTCCTATCACTTTGTAGGATTCTTGGGTTTTGTTTATAAAAATTCTTTGTAAACTATGAAATAATATTTATACTCAAGTCTTTTGACTCCAAAGACCATCTTTTATCCATGATGTCAAATTGCTGTTAAACTTCATTGTCTTTATTTTGTCTTTCACTTAATTAGCACTTATTTGTTGAGTGCTTATAAAATGTTAATCACTGTGGTAGGGGAACAAATGTGAATAGGGCAGTCTTTGCCCTCCGGGCATCCAAAGTTCAGTAGGGAAAAAGAACATAGAACTCTGCTATGATGAGATTAGTTCCATGCTTGCCACGGAGGAGAGGGTTATTACTGGGGCAGGATGAAAATAGCACATATGAAATGGGCTATGGACCATGAGGCTTTTGGAGTTCTAAAGTCATTGAATATTTTTAATCACATAATCTTTGCCTCATCCACTTAAAAAGTAACACCTAAGTCAGACATTTAAAAAAAAAAAGAGAGAGAAGAAGAAAAAAAGAAGACGGAATGCTGATCTATTAAGGGAAAGAAACTGTTTTGCTATGTGGTCAGAATTATTGGGTATCTTTAAAATCAAGTCTAGATCATTTATTTTTTAGCTGCTTTCCCTTAAAAACAGACCTATGCTTCAAAAAGAGAAACACATCACTGTTCTTAGAAATTCATCTATTTAGCTTTAGCAGTGCTTGATTAAAAAAGGTACATTTAACAAATTCTGTTTCACCTCCATGTTCTAAAAAAAAGTTAGTTCTGGGTTCTTTAAAAAAGAAATAAATTGCTTCTTCTAGGTCATTTTAGCTGAAACAGGAGCGACTAGTGGGTAATAAAACCTAAGAATGGCATATTCTAGAAAAGTTAAAAGTGTGGAAGAAAAGACTTTGGTCAGTAGCTTTTAATTCAGTTCAACAAAATCTGTTGATTGTCTGTTGTAGGTAAGCTGTCCAGAGATTTACTAACTGTTGGGGGAGACAGACATAAATGATCTCTATTATAAGTTAGAGTGAAAACAAGTGGTGCAAATAAGTGTGGAAAAAATACCTGGGGCTCAGAGGAAGGGGGGTAATTCTGACTCAGAGGCCAGATAGTACTTTACTAGCTCTACCTTAAGCTGGACCCAGAACAATGAGTAGAGTTTTAAAAGCTGGAGAGGAAGGCAATGGACAGTGGGACTGGGGAAAGAGTAATTGGGATTAAAGTAAAAATATCAGAAGAAGCATAGTGACAAGAAAATGCATGACCAATTTGGGCAATGGCAAACAGTCCAGAATGGTTAGGCATTGTAGTGTGAGTGTGTGTGTGTTTGTGTGTGTGCACGTGTGTAACAAGAGGTGAATACTGCAGAGTAGATTGAGGCTACACCATGGAGAGCCCTGAATGTCATGGTAAAGTGTTTAGATTTTGTTCTCTAAAACAGGTGCCCTTAAAGGTTGTCAAGTTGAAGAGTGACATGTTCAGACTTGGGCTTTAAGAATATAGCTCTTTTGGGGCTCCTGGGTAGCTCAGTTGGTTGAGCTTCTGACTCTTGATTTAGGCTCAGGTTATGACCTCAAGGTTTGTGTGTTCGAGGCCTGCCTTGGACTTCACGCTGGCAGTGCGGAGCCTGCTTGGGATTCTCTCTCTGTCTCTCTGTGCCCCTCCCTGCTCATACTGTCTCTTTCTCAAAATAAATAAATAAACTTAAGGAATATAGCTCTTTTATTTTTTTTAAATAAAATTGTATATATGAAAGGTGTACATGATGTTTTGATATACTTAGTGAAATGACTATTACAGTCAAGCTAATTGGCATATTCATTTGTTAATATGTGTGTGTGTGTGTGTGTGTGTGTCTGTTGTGAGAGCACCTGAAATCTACTCTTTCAGCAAGCTTCCGGTGTACAATACAGTATTATACATTATAATCATCATTCTGACCATTAGATCTCTAGACTTATTCATCCTACATAACAGCAACTTTGGACCCTTTGACCAGTATCTTCCCATTTCCTCTGTCTCCCTGCTGTAACCACATTTCTACTCTCTTGAAACTGAGTCAAGTATGACTATGGTTAGATCCTATGCAAGAAAGACGAGCTGGGAGATCCAGGAATGAGAACTTGACAAGCAAAACCAGAGTAGTGGGAATGGAGAGGAGTGGCTGTAGAATATTCTGGAGGTAGATTTGATTGATGATTGATTCCATATGGATTGTGAGGGGGGGACTGGGTGCTCTAACTTGGGTGATATCCAAATCTTAGCATTTTAAGGTTATATTCCCATCACCTAGTAGTTGCTCAATGACTCCCATAAATACAGGGAATGTCCTGGATCCCTTCTTTAGTTTGCTTCTTGCAAATGCATTGGTATTGTTGGGCTGAATGGCACCAGATACCTCAGTTAAATCCAGGTTTTGCTTCACTGCCCACACCTAAGAATTGATATACATGTGGGAACTGTAATCATAAGAGCAACCCCATTAAAAAAACAGTGTCCCACTATCTTTTTTTTTTTTTAATTTTTTTTTCAATGTTTATTTATTTTTGGGACAGAGAGAGACAGAGCATGAACGGGGGAGGGGCAGAGAGAGAGGGAGACACAGAATCGGAAACAGGCTCCAGGCTCTGAGCCATCAGCCCAGAGCCTGACGCGGGGCTCGAACTCACGGACCGCGAGATCGTGACCTGGCTGAAGTCGGACGCTTAACCGACTGCGCCACCCAGGCGCCCCCCCACTATCTTTTTAAAAATGTTTATGTATTTATTTTGAGAGGGGTGGGGAGCACATGCATGCGAGCACACATGAGTGGGGGAGGGGCAGAGAGAGGAGAGAGAGAGAGAATTCTAAGCAGGCTCCATGCTGTCAGTACAGAGCCAGATGCAGGGCTCAAACTTATGTGAGGCTTGAACTCATGAACCATGCGATCATGACCTAAGCTGATATCAAGAGTTTGATGCTTAACCCACTGAGTCACACACAGGTGCCCCCCCCCCCCCCCCCCCCCACTGATCTTTTTATACTGCTTAGTAAGGATAGTATTCTCCCTGTCACTGGATACAAACATGAGCAGACTCCATAACTTTTCTGTTCATTCTTAGATAAGAGTAAGAATTAGAGTTGTTTTAAATAATTTGTCTTGGTTCAATAAGAAGAATATTCAGTCAAATAACAATAACACTCAGAAAGTGATTTAAAGTTGAAGTCTTCTCCCACTATCCCTTCCCAAGCTGGGACATGCTTTGCAATGGCTGCTGGTTGCTTCAGTCCTGGAATTTCTTCTCTTTGTTTAATTTGCTAGATCCAGGGGGAGGAAGGAGAGAGAAGGGAGATGCAAAAGTTTTGTGTTTTCGCTACCATTGTAACAAGATTTTGCCTTCTCAGCCTATCAGATGATTAAAGTTGATTCTCTTGTAAACACTTTTGTGGGATCTTGAGAGACCCTTGCATATCTAGGAGAGTCTCACCTATAATTTCCTTGATGCAGATGCAAGTTTTCCGATTTCAGCTAGTGACTTACTCCTCTGCAGCTCTTAGCAATTCCTTGGTGCATCTTGAGCACGTGTCTGCCGAGAGCTCATCACAGGCAGTCTTTACAGGAGAGGCTCTAATACAGCTCACATGCTGGCTGATCTTCATCTGGTCGATGGGAGGCACGAATACGTTTTTGGTCAAGACAGGCTTTAGGAAAACAAATTTATCCTCAGTCAGCAGCATGCTGCTTCTAAAACTGCTGTCCAACCCATCTCAACCTCTTGATTGCCCAAGTAGGAGTCCAACAATAAGTTACCACCTCTCCACAAATACAGAAGACACATCAAATACAGAAGATCACATCAATACAGTGATCTCAGGATGCCTGGGTGGCTCAGTCACTTGAGCGTCTGGCTCTTGATTTTGGCTCAAGTCTTGATCCCAGGGTTGTGGGATCAAGCCCCATGATGGGCTCTGTGCTGAGTGTGGAGTCTGCTTAAGATTCTCTCTCTGTCTCTGTCTCTCTCTCTCTCCCTTCCTCACGCTCTCTGTCTCTCTCAAATAAAAACAATAAACCAAAAAACCTCTGAGTGATCTCTATGAACTCTCTCTCACCAGCTTGAAATAAGGAGCAGGCATCCATCATTCTTCTATCTTCTCCTCAACAGGTGGGACCCAGGTACAAATGCAGCAATCTAAGATACCTTCTGCACCAAAATGCTCTCTATTTCTGTTCTCATGCCTATTTTTAATTTTCAACATGCCTGAGATATTTGAATCGTGGAATTAATACTTAACTCAACCTTTTGAAAAATGACATATAGTCTAGCATCCCCTTTTCAATGCAGTGTTTATCATGTGTTGATATTTCAGATGAACTTTCCAACTTAACACTGCTTTCAGTTACCGTCCATTTGATTTTCAAACCACCTTCACCGTGGAGGCCAACCTACTGTATTCAGGCCCTTATTGCTTCAGGACCTCGAGCTACTTGAGTTTCAAATCCAGCTGTGAAGGCTTCTGGGATCCACATCTGTGCCAGAGCCATGGATCACTTGCTTGGCTTGACGGACGATGGATGAGTGACAGAAATAGAGCAGTATGTCTCAACCTAAGCAATGTTAACATTGGGCCAGATGATTCCTTTTTATGGGTGCTGTCCTGTGTATTGTAGGATACTTAGTAACATCAGCAGTCCTACTCACCTGATGCAAGTAACACTCCCTTCCCCAGTTGTGACAACCCAAAAATGTCTCCAGATGTTGGCAAATGTCCCTTAGACATCCCTTAGAAAAATCTCCGAGAATGAGTAAAATAGAAGGAGAGGAGCAATTTTAAGTGTTTTTTGTTTGTTGGGGAAAATAGTGAGTTTGGTTTTGTAGGTTATGAGAGAAGCTAGCAAAACACCCATTTAACAGTCCATTAGGAATTGAGGTCTTGTAGTCATGAGCAAAGTCAAGGTTAGACTTGTGATTTGAAGGTCATTTGGATAGGGCTGATATCTGTACACTTTGGTATGGAAGTTCTCATCCTATGGGATGACTAGTAAAAAAGGCTGAGGAGAAATCACTGTGAAAGACCTTTGTTTAGGGAATGGACAATTGTAATTAGAGATAGGAGTAGAACCAGAGGGATATGGTGGGGTAATCATAAAGGGAGAGAATGTTTCGAAATGGAGAGACTGGCAAAAAGTGTTCAAAGCTGCTGAGAGGAATTCCTTTTCCTCTGTTCTGAGCCACTCAGGCCAGTCTCCAAGTCAGGCATATGGATGGTCTGGGCTGGCCCTTATCAGTATTGAACCTGTGGAAGGCCCAGTATGGAGTCTGATATGCTGAGGGTCTAAATGCTTTTAATATAATTCATCATCTTACATAATACCAACATGAAAATTCCCAGACATCAAGAAGTTTAACAATAAAGTTTAACAAATTTTTCTTTAACAATAAGTTCCCAGACTTCCATAATGGCATGGCATATTCCAGATAAAGCATCGTGTTGTTCAGAACAGATTCTGTCAAGTCTGTCTTTGGAATAGCACCATCTGATGTATCATACCCTCAGATGGAATCATTGACTGAGACTAATTTGTCTGTTCAAAAGTAGCAATCAGAAGACTTTGTACTGTCTTAGATTTTGTAAGGTAATAGACAACCAAAAATGGAACAACACATCAAGGATGATAATAGTCAATAAGCTAAGCACAGAAAGAGTAAGGAATGGACAAATAATGAGTGCTTTAGATCAGTGGTTCTCAAGATCCCCTTTAACAATTATTGAGGACTTCAAGGAGCTTTTGTTTATATCTATCTATATTTTCTGTGTTGGTAATTGAAACTGAGAAAAGTTAATACAGATTTATATGTGTTCAAAATTTATATGTTCATTTCAAAATAATACCTTCATTGCTTGTTAATGTCAAAATGACATATTTATTTAAAAGAACTATAGTTTTCAAAACAAAAAAATAGTGATAATGGGGGTATTGTTTTAGATTTTTGCAGCTCTCCTTAATATCTGTGACTAATAGAAGATCACTGAATTCTCACATTACCTTCTGCACTAGTTTGTCATGGTAGTACGCATTATGTAGCCCTCTGGGAAACTGCATTGTATATTTGGAAGAGAATGGGAGTGAAAAATACAAATAATATCTTAGTATTATTTTGAAAATAGTTTTGAGCTCTCCGACCCCCAGACAGGGTCTTGGGGGGTCATAAGAGCACACTCTGAAAGTTGCTGTTTTAGATGATGGCTATGAGGTTTCGAAGGGCTATTGTTAATGTCAGCAGAGGCAACAGGTTTTTGAAACAGGGCCTTAAGAAATAGAACAAAATTTCATTTGTTCTGGTAGGTTCTTAAATAAGTTTCAGGCATGTTAAGAGCCAGCTAAAATTCATGTTTATTGCTAATTTTTGACAACTATCAGATATATTGGTTATTATAATTGTCTAATATTTAATATGGTGGGAGACTAGTTTCTTTATTTTTTCTTTCAACAGAGTACTAGATTAAAAAAAAGAGCTTTCACTTTTGTCATAGAATGTCAAAATGTAACGTGATTAATGGTCATCTGGTTTGCTTTTTCCTATCTGAAAAAAGGTTTATGAAAAGTTAAAAAAATAAAATAAAATAAAATTTTAAAAGGAGCTTTTGTTGAATGAATATTTGTAATGTAGCATTTTGCATTTATTAAATTTTAATATAAACAGATTTACATATAGTAACTAACACTTTCATTTGCAATAATAATTTAAGTCAGGCAAACAATACATAGAACAGAAAACCTTTGGATTTTTTTTTTTTCAGAAAAGCTGAAGTTGAATATTTCCTCAGTATATTATTAAGCATAAAGTATGGAGCTCGTATTTGATAGGTCTTGGCAACTGAGTATATATGATAAAAATATATAGAGGCGGTTGAGTGGCTCAGTTGGTTGACTTTGGCTCAGATCGTGATCTCACGGTTCACGACTTCAAGCCCCGTGTTGGGCTCTGTGCTGACAGGTCAGAGCCTGGAGCCTGCTTCAGATTCTGTGTCTCCCTCTCTCTCTATCCCTCTCTGGCTCATGCTCTGTCTCTGTCTCTCTCTGTCTCCCTCTAACCCTCTCTCTCAAAAATAAATAAAACAATAAAAAAGAAATTTATAAATAAATTTAAATGTCTGCAGGCATGTCTGTCTATCTATCTATCATCTATCTATCTATCTATCTACCTATCTATCATACAACCCTTTGATTCTATATATTCCTTATTTGGCTGTTGGGTTGCTCTTAGAATAATAATATATTGAATAACAGCATGGGCTATGAGATTCAGGTTTCTTGGGTTCAAAATTGAAATTTAAACCACCTCTATGCCTTTTGACTGTTTCATTATCTGTAAAATTGGGGCTGTACTTGTATCAATTCATATGGTTCTTAGAGGCTTTCAAAGATGCAGTTAGAGGTAAAGCTCATACATAGTGCTAGGAACAGAGCAAGTATTCTTTACATTATTTTTGAAGCTGTGGTTAAGAATTTGTATGAATTGTATGTATGTTAGCTGATGGATTTGAGGCCTAAAAATAATTTGTTTAGGCATGTGTGAAATAATGAGAAATATGTATATATAATGATCCTTGCCCCTGGTTCCTGACACAGAGCTCCTAAATCCCTATGAATTTCCTGGATGCTGGCAGTGTCTTTTGTTCAAATGATGTGACTTTTGGTGGACTCCTGGATGTGAGCTGGTCCTCAGAAAGACCAAGCCATAATTAGAAGCTTGGAATTTTCAACCCCATCTCCCATTCTCCAGAGTGGGCATAGGGGCTGGAAATGGAGTTAATGATTGATCACACCTACATGATGAAGCCTCCATAAAAATCCCCAAAGTAAGAGGTTAGGAGAGCTTTTGGGTTGGTGAACACATCTACCTGCTCGGATGGTGGTGGAGTCCAACACCACAGGGACAGAAACTCTTGTGCTCGGGATCCTAAAATGCCTCACTGTATCTCTTCATCTGGCTGTTCACCTGTATCCTTTATCATATTCTTTATTATATAAATAACTGGTAAATGGAAGTGTTTCCTTGAGTTCTTTGAGCTATTCTAGCAAATAATCAATTCCAAGCAGGGGGTCATGGGAACCAAGTTTGAGAAGTTGTGGGTAAGCTAGGAACATACTACTTGGGCTTGGTATCTGAACTGGGGGTGGGACAGTCTTGTGAGACTGAGCCCTTACCCCGTGGGGTTTGCACTAATTCTTTTTAGTGTCAAAACTGGATTGAATTGTAGGACCCCCAGCTGGTGTCACAGAAGACTGCTTGGTGTGGGGAACAAAACCCATCCATCTGGTGTCAGAAGCGTTGTGAGTGTGGTAGTAGTTTGAAAGAAAAAGAGAAACACTTAGGAGAAGTGAATCTTTTCCTACTCAGCATGTAAAATGCTTTCTTAAAATTAGATCACTAAAACCATCAGATTTTTAAAAATACCATACACGAAGAAACTTTCTCCAAAATTCTTGATCTGTAAATGAGTTATTTAATGGTAGATGCTGAATGAACCTCATGAAATAGACTGCTATAAAATGGCCACTTGAAGACTGTAGTTGTGGCTTTTAAAATTATTTTATTTCAAACTTATTTTATTCCAGCTCAGAATTTCTTGCTCAAATTAATGACTCATGATTTGAGAGGACTTGAGCAACACCTGGATTGCTTCTTGCTTTGTGTAACAGCCAACTTCTCTAATGCCTTACTTCTCTACTCCCAACAACACTAAAGGCTCTGGGATGGTCAGATTTATAATATATCGTGACTTTAGCCCTTGCACAGTGGTTGATCATAGCAGGTATTTTGACCCCAGTGCTTTAACTGCAAGGGCATTTTGACTGTGTTGTCTTCTGTTGAGACGACATTCAGTCAATATCAAAGGAAAAAAAAATTGACGTAATTAGAAATACACAGAAGCATTGGTTTAGAAATTCCAGATACTCAGTAGGCATGTGATAGTCATTGTTGTGTGTGTAATGTATTGGGCAACAAGTCAAATGTACATAAGAAACTATTCAGTGAATGTGGAAGCACATTTTTTAAGGATATGGAATTTTTAATGATTCCTTTGGATCAATAATGGAAAACAGATTTTTCTGGCAAAGTATATTGCCTCTCCAGAATGAAACGGTTACCCCTGAGGCTAAGAGATAAAGTTACATATAAACAACTATGTTTTTTTGTAAGCCCTGATCAGATCCACTGTGTCTTCTGGTAGCATTTTCCCTCTTTACACTGCAGTGTTTACACTATGTCTTAAACTTTTTATTTACACACAACACAGTTAACTTCTTTCTTATAAATAAAAGAACAGTTGCTAATTTCCTTTTAATTTTATATTTTAAAGAAAATTACTTTACTCTATATTTATGAATAAAGTGGATTGTTTTAATGCTCAACTCAGAGTATATTTTATTTATTTATTTATTTTTTAATGTTTATTTATTTTTGACACAGAGAGAGACAGAGCATGAGCGTGGGAGGGGCAGAGAGAGAGGGAGACACAGAATCCGAAGCAGGCTCCAGGCTCTGAGTTGTCAGCACAGAGCCCGATGTGGGGCTCGAACTCACAGACCGCGAGATCATGAACTGAGCCAAAGTCAGACGCTCAACTGACTGAGCCACCCAGGCGCCCCCCAGAGTATATTTTATACTTAGTTAATAATTGGTGTTCTTTTGGCACATTGATATTGCACATTATTGGAAATGAGCAATTCTCTATGTAATTCCCATTTGCAAATATAAATACTTTCTATACCTTTTTTTGATACTATAAATATAAATACATTCAATGTCCATGCTGGAGTATTAGGGTCCAAGGTCTGTACATGTACAGGCAATCTTACGAATGATTTAATGGCACAGCAAGAGTGGTGAGATAATATATAATTTTAGAGGAATTATATTTAGTAAATATCAGTCAACCACCAGGAAGTTTGTAAAGATAGATTTCTGTAGCTTCAGTTACTCTACATCCAAACTTCAAAGTGTTCAAAGTTATGACATGAACTTAACAGAAATATTTCATCTACCAGCAACTTAGCTGCTCTTCTGATAAAATAATAATGGACAAATCAGAACCAAACCAGGACATATGTAGAACAATGGAATTATAGCTAGAATATGGCAACCTACGATCTTGGATTTATAAAGGAAGTATTCATCTCTCTTGATTTCTATGTAGGCAGATGTGGTAAAAATTTCTTTTTATATTGTATAATATATTATACAATATATTGTATAATGCATAATATTGTATATTATATTGTATTGATTGTATATTGAGTGTTCTCTCAAGCCTAAAGAAGGGAGTAGGATCCATTGTCTCTTATTGAGGATGGGGCATAAATTGGGGATAAATCACATAGGACAGAATAAATAATAACAGTATCAAATGCTAAGTCAGAGCTACTTTGTGGGAGAAGAAACCACACTACCATGGCCATACTTGAATTCTGGCTCCACATTTACTAGCTGCGTAACATTGGTTAAGTTATTTAGACTATATCATCCCTTGGTTTTTGATTCTGTAAAGTAGAGATGGGGTAATTTGTGAATATTAGATGAGATAATGAATGTAAGATGTCTAGAATAATATCCAAGTCATTATAGATGCTCAGTAAATAGTCTCCATAAATGAGCAAAGTATCCCTAAAAAATTTGTTAGGGATATAGCAACAACTCAGGCTCAGTCTTTTCCTTCAAATAGCTTATAATTTATTAGGTGCAGGTAGGCTTAAAAATTTTCTAAAAATAGGGGCGCCTGGGTGGCGCAGTCGGTTAAGCGTCCGACTTCAGCCAGGTCACGATCTCGCGGTCCGGGAGTTCGAGCCCCGCGTCGGGCTCTGGGCTGATGGCTCAGAGCCTGGAGCCTGTTTCCGATTCTGTGTCTCCCTCTCTCTCTGCCCCTCCCCCGTTCATGCTCTGTCTCTCTCTGTCCCCAAAATAAATAAACGTTGAAAAAAAAATTTAAAAAAAAATTTTTTTCTAAAAATACAAGAAACTATAAAACAGGCATGTTGAGTTTTACCTGAAGGCTTAGGGGAAAGAAAGCATTCATCAGAATGGTATTGCTTAAACCGAGTATTCAAAGGTGAGTTGTCTCTTAAACAGACTGTAGAGATAGGGGAGGATGTGATAGTGGTAATCCAGGTAGAAGGAGCAAGTTCAAAGAACTATAGTTTCATTTTGGTAAATCATGATGTGTGAGAAGGTGACTTGGTAAATGCTAAGGATGACAAGTTAAATGGGGGTCAGATCATGTATGGTCTTACATTTTGTGTTGGGCAGTATGAGTTTCATCCAAGGAAGTCATTGGAGCCCTTCAGCTGGAGAAGTGACATGATCATATTTCATTGGAAAAATATTATGTTTGTAGCAATATGAAATATATATTAGAGATGGGCAAGAATAGAGGCAGAGAGACCAGTTAGAAGTTGAATGTAGCTGTCCAGCTGAGATAACATGACTTCCTGAACTAATCTGTTAGAATTCGGTGTGTAAGAGAAGTAGGCTAAAGGAAAGAAGGTGTTTTAAGTATAAAATCAATTTCGTTGAATAAGAGAAGTGAGTGTGTCCAGAAAAGAGAAGGAATCAGTTGTGTCAGATGTTAAGAAGATGTTGGGTAAAATGAGACCAAAGAGAATTAGAATTTTGACCAGATTGCACATACATACATACACATATGTTCTTTATGGATGGAGGTCTAGGCAGCTTAGTGGCAATTATAATAATAGATGTTTTGGGGAGGGCAGAGTATGGAAAGACTTTTACTTTCTGCATTTATAATGAATTATAATCATTACTGAAAAAAAACAGAAAAATGAGGAATTCAAAAAAAGGGAGAAAATAATATATTTTGTTCTCTTTATTTGTGTTTAAAGCACGGGTGTTATGAGTGATTGACTATCTCTTATGGTAAAACTAGTGGGGTACAAATTTGGGTCATTTGAGACCTGAAATTATCTTGAAAACATGGATATGGACTTACCACGTTCTCATCGCTTGGTGTTTTATCAGAGGTTTTATGAGGGCCAGTTTATTTTCAGTTTGGAATTATTTAATGAGAACTTTAAAATAGTATAACTAAACCTAGGAATTAAACATATAGAGGATTATGTTTACATTTTCCATTAGTACATCAATAAAAGCACACATTTAATTCAGGGGAGGGAAGGGTCTTGGGAATATTTGCCAGAGATGTTTTAGTGCCATGGTGAGCCTGGGCTGCGGGGGGCCTCGTGAGTGAATGGGAGGTGAGGTTGTGGACAGAAAGTTGCATGTTCTGAAGGACTGGATGTGAAGTTTCCGTGAGGTACAAGCAGAGTTGCAAGCCAATGCCAGGTGGACAGGATCCAGGATCCTGAATTTGTTTACACCCCGAGAGAGAGCTGTGTATTTACAAGCTGTGCAGACAGAGCAGTGAAAGAGGGGACATGTGACAATGCAGAAGAGAGGGTAGAGAAATGGAACAAAGTCCTTATGCCAGATGAGATGGGGGTGGGGCAGCTGGATGGAGGTCACAGATGGAGGGACTTGCCTGAAACAAGGCAAAGAAACATTTCAGCTTGAGACTTGAAAGGAAGAGTGAGGATGAGATCCTGATGTTTGTCACTCAGAGGGCAGGAAGTTGAAGGCTGTTCTTCCTGACAGCTCCAAATTCTCTGTGCCACAGAAACAAGGTCATCAGCAGAGAGGAGAGCTGGAGAGAAGACGGGGTTGGTTAGCACTTGAGAAAGGTGAAGGACTGTGTAGTTTCTGTGAGGACAGGGAGAAGGATGTGGCCAGGGGAGGATAAAAGGTTTTGCCTCTGTTCCACCTGCATGACTATGTGGTTTTCTCTGGCCCCAGTCAGCTGTCTGGGCTGGGTGCAGAAATTCTTTTGAAAGGATGGGGGGAAATCTGGTTTGACAGAAATGGAGGCTTCTTCAGTCTTCCAGTGTAGATGAAAAAATAGAACACCCAGATCTGTATTCTCTCTTCTTATGTACAGTCTAACTATTTAGGTATATTTTAATGACTGAGCATGAAGAATTTGAATTCGCTCACTAAAAAAAGATCATTTAATTGCCATCTTGGCTGAAGGAGATGTAGTGAGGCCTTAGGTAACCGATGTTATCTTTCTGACCTGTTTCTGAATGTGTCTGGTGCTTAAAATAAGTGTCCTCTTGTCTCTCTCATTATCTTTTTTTTAAATTTTTTAACGTTTATTCATTTTTGAGAGACAGAGACAGAGTATGAGCAGGGGAGGGGCAGAGAGAGAGGGAGACATAGAATCTGAAGCAGGCTCCAGGCTCTGAGCTGTTAGCACAGAGCCCGACACGCGGCTCAAACCCATGAACCATGAGATCATGACCTGAGCCAAAGTCGGAGGCTCAACCGACTGAGCCACCCAGGCACCCCTCTCTCATTATCTTATAAATGACATAATTTCTGCTAGTTAACTGGAGACCAGAATTCTTCCTCTCACTTTTACTACTTCATTGTTCTTTGACTTGTTCATCTGCACAACTCCAATGTTTAAATGGCTCTACTTTCTGTATGTCAGTCATTTCTTCCCCAAAAGACCCCAAAACAACACAGCATATTTGGGTGAATCTCACTTAATTTTGAGTCACATCTCTGTTGTCTTTCAAAATCTTTCTATTGGTAAGGCGATTGCAAGAGTGATTTAAGGTGGGGGCCAACCAGCTATGGCCTGTGTGCCAACTCCAGACTGCTTCCTCGCTCTGGGATACATGGCCCACGCACTGAGGATGCATTTTACATTGTGAAACGGTTGAAAAAAAATCAAAACTAGGATAATGTTTCATGACGTGTGAAAATTACATGAAATTCAAATTTTAGTGTCCATAAATAAAGTTTTATTATGACATACCACACTCATTAATTTGTGTATTGTATAATACATAGGCTTCTTATAATGTCAGAACTGAGTGGTTGCTACAGAAATCTGTATTGCCTGCAAAGCCTAAAGCATTTACTATCTAGCCTTTTATGGAAAAAGTGTGCTAACCCCTGTTTTAGAGGTGGTCTCTGGGTATGTTAGTATATGTTTAGCCTTTTTTTTTCTTGCTCTTTAGTGGAGTTAAGTTATTTAAAGGGATAAAGGTTTGACACTTTACATGTTATGGTCCGGATATTGCCTCTGTCATTTATGTGTTCAGTTGATCTTTCTTGAATCCTTCCTAGGCTCATTGCCAGATGCTGTGAATCTAGTGATGGGAAGATGAATAAGTATAATATGCTACCACACAGTATATTACTCAGCTCTGGAGTCAGATAGCCTCATTTCAAATTCTGCCTCTATAACTTTCTTGCTCTATAAACTTAGACAAGCTCTTCTGGTTTTGTTATCTGTAAAATGGGATATTATCCATACTTCTCTCAGAGCTCTGTTTTGACCCCTCTAATGAGATAATTCATGTAGTCCAATATCTGGCAATACATAGTAATTTCTTAGTGTTGTTGTTGTTAATAGATTGTAATAATTTATATGATGGGGAAGAACTCTGTTCTATAGAACTCATGAGACGAGGCCAGCTAAACCTTCTTGGGACTCTTCATCTTGCACCCATACATTTGGTTAGAGACACTATGCTTCTTTGAACACTATCAGAAAACTGGATTCTTGGCCACTGCCATGGGGTCCAATCTTTTGAACAGGTCACATTTCTTTCTGTTTTGAACCTGGCTTCCTCCTTTGAGACCTTGGCATTCTTTGGGAAAGCCCCCTAGAGCTCAGTGACAATCCTACACAAATCTCTGTGGTTAATAGAAATCCTTTAGAAGGAGGTTTTCTTTTTGTTGTTGTTGTTGTTGTTTTTCTCCACCTGTATAAATTTTTACTTTCACAAACCTGCATTGTTAGTAAGAACTGGGTCTTTAATTTATGGACCTACTTGCAGGTGAGATTTGTAGTGCCGAACCAAGTACCCACCTGCCTCTTTCTATTACTCCTAATTGATAAACACGTGATGGGAAAAATTAGCCCCACTTCAGATGTGCTTTCAAAACTCCAATTCTTCGTTGCTACTACAGCTGACTCTGGCCTCATAAATGTTTGAGTGAGACAGAAATAGGTGAGAGAAGTACCAAGGAAGATACTAGCAGGAAGTGGCATCAGAATTCTGTCTGTTAAAATTCATATCTAGGATTTGAAAGCTGTGGTGAGGACATTGTCACCAAAAATGGAGAGCCTCTGCCTTTTGCATGGTACCAAAGTAGTTGATTTGAAATGGTGCCCAAGTTCATTGCTGATTTGCTTAGATTGTGGCACCTTCAATTATACAGAGGCTCAAAATATTTTAATGAGTGGGGAACTTTTTGGTCTAAATCATTCTTTTTTTTTTTTAAATTTTTTTTTCAACGTTTATTTATTTTTGGGACAGAGAGAGACAGAGCATGAATGGGGGAGGGGCAGAGAGAGAGGGAGACACAGAATCGGAAACAGGCTCCAGGCTCTGAGCCATCAGCCCAGAGCCCGACACGGGGCTCGAACTCATGGACCGCGAGATCGTGACCTGGCTGAAGTCGGAGGCTCAACCGACTGCGCCACCCAGGCGCCCCTGGTCTAAATCATTCTAATAACAATACAGTTATACATTTTAGTTTGAGTAACCAAGTCTGTCCTTAGCTGTTTTTGAATTATTTGTTGAATTTGGCAATGAAATTAACATAGTGACTAAGGGAAAGCAGTTTTGGAAAGAAAACTTGTTGAAACCTTGATATCATATAGGATATATGATCTTGGCAAGCCTTGTTTTTTGTTATTATAAGGTGGGATAATACGATTCATCCCCAGATATTGCATGGGTTTTATGAGTAAATCTGTATGAAGTTCCTGGCATATATTAAGCATTACCTAAATTATAATCATTATATTATAAATGAGTTCTCTTTGTCTCTTTGCAAAGATGCAATCATTCTGTCAACCTCTTTTATTCAGAATAATTTTCTTATCTTTAACTTTAATCTATCAGTGCAAACCACCACTTAACTATGTGTTAAGATGGATTTTTGACAACAACATTCTATCACAAAATTGGCTTTTCAGACAAAAAAGGACTTATGTCCTTATTAAACATTACAGAGTAAGAAATAACATTTAAATGACTATGAAACATATCCTCTTGACTTAGTGGATAGCTTGGCAGAATTTTAAATAGTTAATTTTTAAAGATTATAACCTTGGGGTGCCTAGGTGGCTCAGTCGGTTAAGCTTCTGACTTCGGCTTAGGTCATGATCTCATGGTTCGTGGGTTCAGGCTCTGAGCTGGGCTCTGTGCTGACAGCTCAGAGCCTGGACCCTGGTTTGGATTCTGTATCTCCCTCTCTCTCTGCCCCTCCCCTGCTCTCTCTCTCTCTCGCTCAAAAATAAATAACATTAAAAAATTTTTTAAAAGATTATAACCTTGAAAAATAACTGGGTTTTAAGGTGATGGCTTAGTTACTTGGAGTACAACCATATCAGGTTGAAAAACGATGTTACTGACAAGTCAAGAACCTAAAGGAATCAATGGTGATTAATAATAAAGTGTGTGGCTGTTGTCATTTTTCTTCACTGTACAAAAACTTGTACTTCACAAGACAGGAATGGGAAGCTGGCTGTAATTAGACATTTATATAGATTTATTTTAATGCCTGGCTCCATGGATGGCCCTAGCAATGTAATCTGTGGCAGAGGAATATAATATAGTACATCCACGAGAATGGAAAGTTGTCCCACAGTTTATGGCCACAGTCTCAAAGGAAAGACTTATTAAAAATTCATGAATGGTTCTAAGTAAAATGTAATAAAATCTATCTCTAAATTGTAAAATACCTTTACCCCCAAGTTTATGTAGTTGCCGTTCATTAGGAAATAGTAAAATTATGTTTATCACATTTTTTTCCCCGAAGCAAACAAGATTTGTCACTAATAATACAGCAAATATTATTAATAAAGTGCTTACTGTGTGCCAAACACTATTCTTGTGAACCAAACTGACAGTGAACAAAGCAGGCAGAAATCTCTTCTGGATTTCTACATTCTTATGGACAGAGGCAGACACTAATATTGATGTGTGTGTCTGTATGTATGTTATAGGAGAGCAAAATTTGCCATCCCAAAATATGCCTCTTTGGCTTGTGGATTATTTTAAGCTGATTATTTTTAAATAAAAGAAGACTCAAGAATTTTTTTTTCCTTTCCTTTCCTTTTCTTTCCTTTCCTTTCCTTTCCTTTCCTTTCCTTTTTCTTTTATTTTTTTATTTTTTTATTTTTTTGCCTTCTCACCTAACTGCCCAGAAGTATTTAGACAGAGGAACTTCTCCAAGGTGGGAGCTATCACCATACATAGCTACAGTATAATATGAACAGATATGATAGATAGGAAGGAACCTAGCAAGGCCTGTTTGATCAAAGTCCTATGTCCTATTGTTTCTGGATGGCCCAACAAATATTCCTTTACCAAACGTTTACTCTTTCATCTTCCTATGAATTTTCTTCTTTCTCTTTGAAACCCCAGACTCCACCTCTTAGGTATGTCCAGAATAACATACATACCTCATCTTGCCTGTCTTTGGCATCTCTTGTGTTTATGTGGATTCCCCAAAATTACACAACTAAGTGTAATTTTTTCAGGTTAACCTGTTTTGTGTCAGTTTAATTTTTAGACCAGCCAAAAGAACCTCAAGAATAGAAGAAAAAATTATTCCTTCCCAACAGTGTGTATATATACATACATATCTGTTTGTGTTTGTATGTGTGTATACATGTTTAAATAGTGATAAGGACTATAAAGAAAAAGTAAATAAGAAAGGGTGATATGGAGGGGGTTTGCAGTTTTAAAGAGGGTCTGGAAAGGCTTCACTAAGAAGGTGGCATTTAAGCAGAGATTAGAAAACAATAAGGAGGGGTTCCTGGGTGGCCCAGTCAGTTAAGCATCCACCTCTTGGTTTCATGGCCATGATCTCATGGTTCGTGAGTTTGAGCCCCACATCGGGTTTCATGCTAACAAGGCAGAGCGTGCTTGGGATTCTCTCTCTTTCTCTCTCTGCCCCTCCCCAACCCCTTCTCTCTCTCTCTCTCTCTCTCAAAATAAACTTAAAAAAAAATAAGAAGAATACAATAAGGAAATGCACACACAGATTTCTGAAGGATGTTTCAGGCAGTATGATCATAGCAAAGGCCATGAGGTGGCAGTAAACCTGGAGTGTGTGGTAATGCCAAGTTGGCCAGGGTGGCTGGACTTACGTTATAGAAGATGAAGCCCGGGAGGTCATGGTTGGGAAAAGTAGATCTTGTAAGTTCTTTTACATCACTGTAATGATTTTGAGTTTTATTCTTAGTGAGAGTAGAACCATTGATCTCACAAGTGAAATGATTTAACATATTTTAAAAAGATTGCTCTGGTTGCAGTGTGGATCATAGAGTGTAAAGAGAAAGAAAGGAAGCAATGGGGCCCTTAAGAGGCTTTTGCTATATATCAGGTGATATATAACAGCAGCTTGGACCCGGGTAGTAGTAGCTTAAGAGACAGAGACCAAGAGAGAGAGAGAGAGAGGGAGAGAGAGAGAGAGAAAGAGAGAAAGAGAGAGAGAGAGAGAGAGAGACAGAGAGAGAGAACGAGTGGGGGAGTGGCAGAGAGAGGGAGACATAGAATCCAAGGCAGGCTCCAGGCTCTGAGCTGTCAGCACACAGCTGGATGTGGGGTTCGAACTCATGAATTCTGAGATCATGACCTGTGCTGAAGTCAGACACGCAACTGACTAAGCCACCCAGGCACCTCTCCTTTTTCCCCCCAAGAATAAGTGTACCAGTTTTATTTTAAATGTTTCACTGTTAACAAAGCTGCAGTAAACATCTTTGTAAGTATATGTACACATACACAGGTATGTTTTTAGGGTAGACACTTACGAGTAGAATTGCTGGAGTATAGTCTTCACGTTTAAGTTTTGGGAGGGGGGATTATGGGAGAGATCCAAGAATCCCTAGGGGAGCCTGAAGCCGCAGAATCAGGAGAAGGTTGAATTCTGGATATATTTTCAAAATAGAACCTACAGATTTGCTGAGTATATGTGAGATACACATTTCCTTCCTCAAGTATTTGAAGGGTGGGATTGTCAATTACTGAGGGGAAGTTAATGGAGGAAAAAATTGGGGGGTAAAGTCAAGAGCTCAGTTTTAAAATGCTTATTTGGAATAGTATGCAATTGAGTTGGTAGTTGGCTATAGAGGTCTGGATTTCAAGGAGAAATCCATGCTGGAAATACAGATATATAATGAGTCTTAGGTGCCTGCATAGTATTTAGAGCAGTGAAACTCTCTGGTGAGATCACTAAAGGAATAATGGTTACTAGAGAAAAGAGAAGGTTCAAGGGCCCTTCCTTGGCACAGTCCTAAACTTCTGGTAGTGTTTCTCAACTTTGGCTGCAAGTAGAATTACCAAGAGACCTTAAAAATAAATACTGATGCATGGGTCCCACCTCTAAAGGTTAAGAGTTAATTGTGCTGGTCAAGGTGCTGCCAGGGTGTCATGGAAGTGACATCATATCACTTTTGCTGTATTCTGTTCATTAGGAGCAAGTCTCTAGGTCAAATCCATACTCAAGAGGAGAGGCTTGTACAAGGGCATGAACATCAGGCAGTGGGGATCATTGAGAGTAATCTTTAAAAGCAGTCTACCAGAAATAGGTATAAGTTTATTTTAGTACATCTTTGGAAAAAACTCATTTTTTAGCTTAAACTATAATGGTATAATTTTCATTTTTATAATAAATTCATATTTATGAATAAATATATTGATATTAATATATTAAGTCAGAAAGATTAATAATAAAAGTATACATGAATATTACAATAAATAAAGATGATATAAATTATATACACTTGGAAAATGTATCTATATCAATGACACTGTGTGTGTTAACATTATGTGCTGTTTCCTACTACTGGTATTAATGCTCCCTTGGCTATTATAGAAAAGAGAATCATAAACCACTAGGTTCTGCCTGTTAGCAACTTCTCAAAAGTATAATTCAAAAATACTCTCTAGACACCATCAAAAATGACATTTGAGAACTAAGAGACAATGATCTATGTATTGAATCTTTATTTTGCTGAAAATCAGGAATAGTGAACTGCTGTAGCAGCAATTATAACAGCTGTAGAATTACAGAGTGAAATCCTCCTTCCTTCCTAAGCAGCTGCCAAGTTTGAATATTAATTATCATATTATGCCTGGCCCAAGTGAAGGATGTAGTAAGAGAATGGATTTGAAGAAAAATGTTCATGGGGGATTTTATGGAGAAATTTTGAAATAGAGAAGGCTTTTGCCAGTATTATTTATTATGAGGGTTTTTTTTTTCTGTTTTTGAGTCCTAGAGGGGCAATCATCTTATTCCTCTTGCATATTCCTCAAGAGAACATAATCCCATGAAAATAGATTTAAGATTATGACCTAAAATCTGAAACATTTAGACTGAGCTCTGTGAAAGGGAAGAAAAGCACCAATAAGCGCCTATCATCAGTGAAATTTTAGTTCCGTTTTTTTCATGACAGCCTGGGAGTGAGTCTATGCCAAACCCCAAAAACATACTCAGCACGTAAGGATGGCTGTGCTGTAGAGAGAATCTAGACTGAACACGGGAACCATGTGCATAGGGCTCTGATTGTGGATCTTTGAAATATAAATGTGATCTATATCTATCTATATAATCATATTTATAGAACGACGAGAAAGGACTAAGACACCTTTTCTTTTCTATTTCATAGGTGCCCTTACTGCTCTACTCCTTCAGATTATTGTGCAAATAGATTTTCCCACAAGGCCTGCTGTTCTCTCACTGGGAAGGACCAGCAGCAAATCTTATGTCAGATGCAAATGTTTAACTATGAAATTGAAAATTAGTTCTATACTAAGTACTCTTGTCCCTTTATCAAACGCTCTTGGCCAACTGTGAATCACATGGCATCAGCCTTTTATAAAAGCCAGAAATCAAAGGGTCCTTCCTCCTCCAATTTCTCTCATGCTTTATGGCCAGTCTGTAACTGAAGTCTGTAGCCCTTGTTTTTCCAAAATGTCTTTCAAATTTCTTCGCTCTTCTCCATCTTCACTATAAAAAAACCAGTTTTGAACTACCACCACTTGTTTGCTCAGGTCATTGCAATAGTGAGGTGAATTATGTAACTTAAGTCCTGTTTTTATTGGCATCAGAGAAGAAAGGACTTGAGATTAGACATGGTATGCAGTCAAATAATCGCCACAGAAGGTTAGGTCTTGGAAGCCATCTTACTGAGTCTGTCACTTAAAAATGAGGAAACCGTGGTCCCGGGAAAAGTCTTGTCAGAGTTTATTTAGTTACTTACTGTCAGAGCAACAGATAGCTTTTCTTCAGAGTGCCAACTCCACACGCCCACATCGGAATTAGAGGGAAAGGAAGCAGGATATGCTTTTGATTAGTAACGTTGGGTTTGGAATTAAGAGTCCTGGCCTTGATGCTTGGTGCCGCCACTTCCTAATTCTATGGTGTTGGGTGATTTTCTAAATATTTGTTCTATTTTTTGCTCTAGTATCTTACCCTCAGGCATGTGATCCCTCCTCAGCTTCTTCACAGGGTTAGTTTAAATATCAAATGCTACAACATAAGGAAAGTACTGGCACAATGTTTGATGCACACTAAGCATTCAGTGTGTCCTTAAGTTAGATATATTTTTTGTTCAAGATTCAAAAGGCATAAGACATGTGAATGATTTTTTTCAAATTGTGATCCAAATATTACATTGTTTCACAGGTGGGAAGGTCTTTTTTAAAAAATTTTTACAAGTGTTTATTCATTTTGGAGAGTGAGAGAGTGCCAGCAAGGGAGAGGCAGAGAGAGAGGGAGACATAGAATCTGAAGCAGGCTCCGCGCTGTCGATGCAAAGCCCGACATGGGGTTTGAAACCATGAGTGGTGAGATCATGACCTGAGCCAAAGTCAGTTGCTCAACTGGCTGTGCCATCCAGGCACCCAAGCTGGAAAAGGTCTCAAACCTAACATCTTGATTATTCAAATGAGGAAACTGACGTCTAGAGGCTTGTGATGATATGTCCAAGGTTATGTAGTTAGTTAATGCTGTGATGTATACAAGAGAGGCTCCAATTCTTTTTTTTAAAAAAATTTTTTTTTCAACGTTTAATCTATTTTTGGGACAGAGAGAGACAGAGCATGAACGGGGGAGGGGCACAGAGAGAGAGGGAGACACAGAGTCGGAAACAGGCTCCAGGCTCTGAGCCATCAGCCCAGAGCCCGACGCGGGGCTCGAACTCACAGACCGCGAGATCGTGACCTGGCTGAAGTCGGACGCTTAACCGACTGCGCCACCCAGGCGCCCTGAGAGGCTCCAATTCTTACAAAGATCCTTTAGGGGGATACACACCCACATTCCCTTCCTCTGTCTATCAGTCTTATCAGTGACATGGCTTGCACAATCAATTTATTTTGAACTCTACCAAGGCAATCCGTTTGCATGATGCAGATAACACACATCTTTGTAGCAGTTTGACAAAGTATAAATGGCTTGTAATAAATTGTTACTATGTAATAGCTCAACAAACTTAGAACCTTTATCTTGGTTTTGCAGGAAGTTAAATGAGATTTTCTTCAGTCTATTTCATCTTTAAATCATTGTATTTATTTCACCACATAAGTAAAATAAGAGATAAGTACAAGGTAAATTGAGGACTGAAATTTAAGAACCAGAGATGATGGTTTCCTATTCTTTAAGCAGATTTTATATCATATTTGAAAGCATAAATAAAAATTCATATTGAACATGAAATAGACATTATATAATAATGAAAGTGTGATAGTTGGGGAAAAATTACCTGAGAATCTGGGCAATATGCCTAGACCAGAGAGACCACTTTTTGAAAGAAGAACAAAATTTCTGTGAGCTCAAAGCTTCCCCATAAAACATCATCCTGATTGGATTGATTCTCTAAGAAGTAATAAGCCAATGAGTCTACAGCAGGGTTACTAAAAAGATAGCTACACAAAATACTATGGGCTACAGTTTAATTACAATTACATTTGACTTAAAAAGGCCCCTTCTCATAAGCCCCCCCCCCCCTTTTTTTTTTTCTAATGAATCACTTGTCAGTATAAATCTCTGCTTTCTAAATAGGGTATCCATGAAATTTATAATCCAGAGGACCAAAGGAATAAACCAGAACTGTGCTGGACAAACTGTGGTTAATGTTGATCCTATCTCTGCTATGGAAATAACCAGTTAGAATAATGTGTAACTGGGAAATGGATGAAGTTTACTTTGTCTTTTCCTTTTTACGGTCTTTACACCTTGTCTGATGTTTTCTTTCTGTGTTCTTGACTTTCCTGACACTCCATGCAGTCCTACCATCTCCTGGTAGGGTTTCACATGCCAATATTGTTCTCTTTTCAGATGAGAGCTGCTATTGTCCTCAGTGCTTAGTTTTTAGCAACGTATCTGGATCCTGATCTAGTAAACCAGTTCACATGGTATAGATCATAACTTGGTGCAGAGGAAAACTATTCAATGTTTGAGCTCCGGTTCCCTATGTTAGCTGTGTGGTTCTAAGAATGTTTTCTAAACTGTGATTTCTTTGTAAATTTCTGTATGAAAGCTATTTATGAGCTTAAGTTGGAAGACTGCATGCCTTTCTAGATACCCAACTTGGAGAGCTATGAACTTCAGAATCTGTTCTCTACCCCATTTTTATGAGCTTCAGCCAACATTTTATCTCCCAAACCAAATTGTTTTTCATGGAACATCATTCCTTCCATTCGTTTTGCTCCTTTGCTTGGAGCTAGTTGCACTTGCACTTCTCCAGGGTCTGAGGTATAAAGAGAGGAAAGACATTGTACGATTGTAATTCTTGTATCTTAAAGATTAATATTTGGCTTGACTGTGATATCAGGCACCAAGATATTGACTTAAGTTCCATACATTGCTGAGGCTCACCAGAAGACAGAAAAGGGTCTTCTAAGGTATTCCCTGTCAAAGAGAAGGGATTGCATTCTTATGAGAATGGTATGAGAAAGGTATTTTTTCTCTTTTTAAATGATTCTTCAGAATGTTTATTTGCGAGCTTTAGAATTAAAAAAAATTTTTTCCCCCATTACCCCTAAAGGCATCAAGACATCAATAAAATCTATAGCATTGTGTGAAACATTAATTTCTGTTTTCTTTTAAGTGACCATGGAACTTAAGAGGGTGTTGTTACTAAAAAACATGATCTTGGCACTCAAAACAATACCGAATTTAAGAATTTCTTTCAAGAATTAAATGAAATACTGCCAGTACCAGGTATATGAATCATGGGGTTTCTTCTTCTCAGTATTTTTTTGCATCCCATCTGAGTTTTCATTTCAAGTGAAAGATACTGGAAAATGATCTTGTAGTACTTAATGGGGACCATTTCAAAGCACCTGACAGAGTTTTGGGGAGATACATTCAAGCTCAGAGAGGCCAAAATTGCTTTTATCCCAATAAAACTTTTATTATGAAAAAATTTCAAACATACAGAAAGGTTGAAAGGATTGTGTGGTGAACACCCATAGTCCTCATGTAGATTCAAATTCTACAATTAATATTTTTCTATATTTGCTTATCTATGGATATTTGCATATCTGTCCATCTACCCTAATCTCTACCTACCTGTCTCAGTTTTTCAATGGAATTTCAAAAGGAGTTATAGACATTTGTACACTTAATTCTAACTTAATTAATGCATATAATCAATGGGTTCTATACTTGTTATGTTGCTATTTTTAATATACATACATATATAACATTTTCTATATAGGGAAATGCATATATCTCAAGTGTACCATTTGATGAGGTTTGACAAATGCATACACAGGTGCGATCCAAACTCCTATCAAGATACTGAATATTATAAGGACTCCAGAAAATTCTGTGGTAAGTCAGCACTTCTACCCCTCACACTCAGGATGTAATCCTCACGCTGGGTTTTTACTATTAAGATAAGTTTTGTTTATCTGGTAGAAGTTCATATAAGTGAATCTAATCTGTGTACCCTCTTTTGTGTCTGGCTTCTTTCACTCTGCATAATGTTTCTGAGATTCGTCCATGCTGTTGCGAGTATCAGCAGTTCAGTCTGCTTTATTGCCAATACTAAAGAGTTGCCTTTTGAAACCTCCTGTAATTTTATCTCTGCTCAAGAGTAAAGCCAATGATTTAAGAAACCAAACAAGCAAAGGGGGGAAAAACAGAGAGAGAGAGAGAGAGAGAGAGAGAGAGACAAAGCAAGAAACAGACCCTTAACTATAGAGAACAAACTGATGGTTACCAGAGAGGAGGTTGCTGGGGGGAAGGGAGAAATAAATGATGTACTTGTCATAATAAAGTGTACTTGTCATGATAAGCACTGAGTGATGTATGGAATTGTTGAATCCCTATATTGTACACTTGAAACTAATATAACACTGTATGTTAACTGACTGGAATTGAAATAAAAACTTGAAAAAATACATAAAAATAAAAAACAAAAACAGGTTATAAAACAAAATAAAAGGAATAAAACCAATCAATAGCTTTTTTTAAGCAGGGTGCGGAAAAAATGATAGGTAGATTTTTTTCTCACCAAATTTTCACATATTAGGATCTGCTCTCTCAGGGTGTTTTTCTTAGTTGTCCTTCAGACTTTAACTTTCACTTGTGCTTTCTACAACAGGAATTTGCTCAGTAGGTAAAGCACCTGATTATTTCATGGGGTTGAAAATATTTAGCCTTCCTTACTTGTTGTTTTTCTTTGCTCCCTCAATATACTTATCGTGTACAGACAGCTGTGGTAATACACAAGCTGGAGAAGAGGGAAAAACTAAACATACATGACTGTTTGCTTCTGTCGCTAAGCTGATGTGATAGTGGTGGGAGTATAGTCTCTTGATTGTAAGAATTTTTCCATTAGTTCCAATTCTAAGCCACCAAGAGCCTATGAAAAGAAAGCTTGACAAAGACCAGCCACATTTTGCCACTGACACTCACTGAGTATGGATAAATCTATGGCAGGAGTGAAAAAGAGAGATAAGCAACCAATTACCTACTGTAACACCAAGGATCTCAAACTGACTCTGGTTAAGTCCTAAACTTCTGTTAGAAGTATGTGCATATGTGAAAAAATTAAAGGACAGTTGTTGAGGTTATTGACAAATTAAAATAAAATGAAAAAAAAGTGTGCCTTGTCGAAGCTTATGAAAGCAATATATTTGACCCAATCAAATCAATGCTAGAGCGAGTTACCAACAATGAAGGAAAACGGGGACTGGAGAGGAGGAAACAAATTAAAAAAAAATCCTCCAAAAAGTTGTCTTAACCTCTGTGATAGAATTTTTGTCCAAAAAATTCCCTTTGCAAGTAAAAGAAAACAAAGCCCAACCTCTGTTGCCCCACACCTATTCTTTTTGTTCGATTGGTGTTTTTCTAAGTTTGGTGAAGGCATGTCCTTTTTCTTCTTTTTCTTTATTTTTGATTTCTGTATGCTTCAGAGAGATACTTTTGTAAAATAAATTAGTAGAAAAATGAAATATGCAAAATAAATAATAAGGGTCCATAGTTCTCATTAGATTAAACAGATAGAATCTTACTCTACCAAATAAGTATAAAAGTTTAGAAACCCATCCTCTCAGCTCCTCCCCTATCCTGTTGTGGACCTGTAGTTAAGAGTCATGGGCAGCACAGTGGGTAGTGCCGACTTACATCACCTCTTACTGTGTTTTGAAGGTTAGTGTCCCAGAATAGAGAGATAAGTTTGCCCAAATTTATTCTTTACAATGACATTTACCGTCCCATTTCCGACTCCTGAATAGTTTATTGGTCATTATTAACACCTTCTCTATCATAAATCAATAACATGTTTAATTTTATAGTCAGGATAAATTTATAATTAACATGTTATGACAAGCCCATATTTTCACTAAAGCAGAGTTCTTAGTACAGAATTATAATCTGAAAAATGATTGCCCTTCACAATAGAACTATTAAAAATGCCATAATCAATGAATTTTTTATTTCTTTTTTTAAATGTTTATTTATTTTTGAAAGAGAGAGTGCAGGGGAGATGCAGAGAGAGAGGGAGACAGAGGATCTGAAACAGACTCCACGCTGACAGCACAGAGCCCGAGGTGGAGCTTGAACTCACAAACTATGAGATCATGACCTGAGCCCAAGCCAACGCTTAACCAACTCAGCCACCCAGGAGTCCCATCAATGATTTTTTTTTAAATAGACAGTCTCTTACGTATATGGCTGTTTTGATTTTCCTAAATACCTCGGCTATTAGGAAAAGATAAAGGGAGGATGTGTCATGTCCCTTCTGCTCCCCTCCCTGCCCTACTATCTGCTGCTCAATAGACTTTATCCATTCCTTCTCTTTTCAGGCTTCATCTGCCATAGATACACTGCCTTTAATGAAATACCAAAGCAGTAAGGGCATTCGTAATATTTTCACTCCTACGTGACAAATAAATCTCTTATTTTTTTTTTACATTTATTTATTTTTGAGAAACAGAGAGAGACAGAGCGTTAGTGGGGGAGGGACAGAGAGAGAGGGAGACACAGAATCCAAAGCAGGCTCCAGGCTCTGAGCTGTCAGCACAGAGCCTGACGTGGGACTCAGACTCACGAACCGTGAGATCATAACCTGAGCTGAAGTTGGACGCTTAACCGACTGAGCCACTCAGGTGCCCCTCTTTATTGTTCTTAAAACACACTTATCAAAAATATGAAGTACAAATACTTCCAAATCAATGTTTACTTAATCTCTGAATCTACAAAGACTTATCTTAACACCAGAGGTGTTAAAATAGACAGAAGCTCCATTACTTCAAAGAAAACCAAATTAGAAATTTAGCTTTTTGAGTTCAGACTTAGAGCATTCACACCCACCAAATTTATTTGCAGAGCCCAATAAAGTTTTATAACTTTCATTTCTAACAAAGTTGTTTCAAAAATATGTGTTATCTTTTTACATCTTGAATGTATGATTTATTGTATTTAACTGGCTATGTAATGAGATCTTGCATGAAGATTAATTAACATATTACTAGCCCAGTCAGTAGCATAAAAGGTTGAAGAATGAAAATATGAAAACCTGAACTCTGAAATAAGAGTCAAACACTAAAATGGTAGAGGAAACAGCTGCCGTGTTTATTATATTTTGTCAGTCTGTATTTATGTTAGTGTTAGATGACATCATAAACATTTTATAAATAATGTACATCCCGGCTTATTTCTTCTTGAAATATAATAAACAGTGGTTCTTTCCCAGTCACTGCACCTCTGTGTATTTAATGGGCCTTGCTGGGGGTAGTACTGTTTTTAGCAGAAGCTCATTAAATCGCAGACATTTCTGGAATTGGATATAGTAGCAAAGAAAAACGCTTGGAGCAGGGATGACCAGCAAGAAGGAAAAGTAGCAGAGAAAATTATTAGAAACAAGATCCCAACCAGCCCAAAGTCAGTAGACACCATAAACTTTGCGGCCTCAAGGAACACTGTGGTTGAAGTAGGCTAATGTAGAGCCAGAGAATGGCTTATCTGTTGATTTTGTTTATTGTCTGTCTCTCCTCACGGGAGTGTACAAGTCCATGGATATGAATTTTTGTCTTTTTTGATCACGACTGAGTTTGCAGTGTTTGGCCCTAGTACCTGTCCAGTAAATGTTTGTTGAATGAGTGAATGAATGTCTTGTCTTTCTGAATGGATGGGTGGGTGGGAGAGACATCTTATCTATATCAGGGACTACTTAGATCACCATGAAAAAGGGGACTTGGTTCTGGTACATTTTTACATTATATTTACATTTTACATTATATTCTCTCTCCAAACAAAGGGAGCTTAAATATTCTTAGTTATGAAAGAATTATCTTTTCAGTCAAGGGATATTACCAGCAAGGACTTAACTAACCAATAGATTCACTTGAGTCTATCTGTATCTGCAAGAAGATGTTTAGGTGAATAACACTCCCATTTTATTTATTTGTCTCTGTTTTGTTTTCATTTTTTTTTCTGTAAACAAATCCACATGTCACTTCATCAAGATAAAAAAAATGAATAGTGAGAGCACATTGGCTTTATTCTGAAATGAGGACTGGGACAAACTGGAGTGCAGCAAGACTAGTTAGCCTCCCCCAGTGGCTCTACACCAAGCAGACAGTGTGTGGGGATTTGGAGATCTAGCAGAAACACTTGAGAGCAATAACAGTGATATGAGGCAGCGCTTCAGGGTTCCATATGGTTACAAGGGACTTTTGACATTCTGATATTTTTCAATCACAGGAGTTGGTGAAGGGAAGCTGTGAGGGGCAGGGGAGTAAAAAACAAGTCTTGTTCTAGACATCCACTGTATACTCTGTATGTTCCAGCAATTTGCAATAATTCCCTAATTGTTCTTAACTTTATTTATTTTTTGTCTAATTCCCAACCCTCATCAAATCTCCATCAGTAATGGCATTGTGTCTGGAGTATAACCTGATAATTAGATGGGAGGTTCTTCAACTAAGAATTTAATGTTCTTAGATCCCATCGATTCTTATCTGCCCAAACCCCCAATAGCAGAACAAAGGGGCACAAAAAACTAAGAATAATCTAACCTAATAGTTTCTGAATGAGATGGAAGGTACAATAGAAATTGCCCATGAATAAGTGGCCATATTTAATGATTGACAGGTTGGAAAATAAGCTAAAAATTAACATTCTTTCCTTAGTGGGATTTCAGATTTAAAATATGAACATTTCTTTGGGTAGAAATATGGATACCACGATTCTTTCATGAACTTAGCTATTTTTTCTGTGTAATTACTTTATGTTTACTATCAAGTATGTTTGTTAGTCTAAGTGTCCGTAATTCTCTATTTGTCTACATGCCAATTTCAAATACATTTCTAGAACACACACACACACACACACACACACACACCACTCCTTCCCCACATAAAAGATAAATAGGTTCAGTCAAATTAACCAATTTAAATTCACACACCAAATTCCTGTTGTTCAATAAGGAGGGGCACAGTTACAAATCATAATCCGGATTCATCCTGGATTATAGGTAGAGTAAAAAAGAGCTACTTTACTTTTATTTTTTTAAGTTTATTTATTTTGGGAGAGAGAGAGAGGGAGCATGAGCAGGGGAGGGGCAGAGAAAGAGGGAGAGAGAGAGAATCCCAGGCAGGCTCCACACTGCCAATGCAGAGCCAGATATGGGGCTTGATCCCACCAGCTGTGAGATTGTGACCAGAGCCAAAATCAAGAGTTGGATGCTTAACCAACTGAGCCACCCAGACACTCCCAAAAAGAGCTACTTTAAAATACTCAGTCTTTCCACCCCAAAATAATGTTTTTATTAAATTCTTCTGTTACACATCTAATTAGTGTTTGTAGGTTTCTTCATAAGTTTTCTTCTATGTTTCGTTTTTCCTGTTTAAGCCATTGACGTCCTTGTCATTGTAGTTTTGTTTATTTTTGTATATAAGAGAGATACTGAGTTTTTGCGTATATGTCTTGTGTCCAGTTGCTTGGTGGATATATCCCTTGAATCCTAATTTTTTTTTTTAACTACATAGATACTTTAATCTGTAAAATTTAGTACTGTCGGGTTACATGGGTAATAGATGAACAATAGACTTAATGAAAGTAGGAGATAATAACCCACATTTTATAGGAAGACCTAAGGTTCATAACTGCACTTCAGGTTACGGAATCAACTACCGTTTATTTCCTTGTCTTTTCCTGTCTTCTGAATAGTTCATACTAGGAATCCATAGCCACAGTGATAGGAATGAGATCAAGAATCTTCAGCCCTTTACACACACACACTAACATACACACAATCCGTGCCGAGGGACCTAAGAAGATACTTAGTCTTACCAAATACCAACAACTATAATAAGTCTTGTTTTGCAAGCCAAAAGTGTAATGAGAGTTTATTTAGTTTCATATAACTAAAGTAGACAATATAATAATTTTCTCTAAGCTAATGAGAAGAAACATTAGTTTTAAAATATCCATACACAACCAGAAAAAGCGGAAATGAGGCATAAGTAAAGAGAGTGAAATATGATTTGGTTAGGGGATAAATTGCATATGGCAAATTTTCAAGAAATGGCTTCCAGAAAAGTTTGTCTTGTTTTACTAGCGTGTGATAGCCGAAGTCATTTCTTAATTCCTCTGCACAGCTTCTGATTCTCTAGACTTGTTTGCTAGAGGGAATCATAGTGGAAAATGGATGAGGAATTGACTATGAAACTGAAATGATACTTAAGGTCTATTTAAGTTGTCACCCAGATTATATGCGAATGCAAGCCAAGCACTTCTTATAAATCCTTTTTGTTAAATCATACTTCATATAACATATCAACTGTGTGATCTAACCTTAGAAAGGTATTCAAAAGTTAAATATACTTTTAAAAGGTAACAAAGCAAAAAAAAAAAATGACTTTCCTATAGATAAAAATAAACATGGGTTAAAGTTTTATTTTACTCCCATGATATGAGGAAACCAAGCAGATATAACTGACTCAAAAGAAAAGTCAAAAAAGCAAACATTTTTATAGGGTAAAAGAATGGTGAAATGAATTGCAAATGGAGACAAAGCTTGTTTTTCTCAGGGGATGTGGGGGGAGTCAGTTAAATTTCTATCAGACAGGCCTGATTTCTTTATTACAATTCTGCCTTCCTTTGATCAAAAACAATCTCAAAGAAAGATTATCTTCGTCACAAAATATGATTTGTCTCATTAGATTTGACCTGATTATTTACATAGGTGCAGCAAGTGTGTTAATTTGCCATATGGTCTTCTGAAGTTTGCTTTGATAGAAATTTTTATGAGTAATATCAGATTGGACTTTTATAAGCCTCTTATTATTTGCAGTCCTGAGGCTAGGAAGCAAGCCAGATTTTACCTGTAGTACCTGAACATTTATTTTTTTAAACTTAACTATTGTTTTATTTCTTTTACTTTTTTATTTTTTATTAACTTGTTTTATTTTTTATTTTTTTTAGTTTACATCTAAATTAGTTAGCATATAGTGTAACAATGATTTCAGGAGTAGATTCCTTAGTGCCCCTTACCCATTTAGCCCATCTCCCTTCCCACAACCTCTCCCGTAACCCTCAGTTTGTTCTCCATATTTATGAGTCTCTTCTATTTTGTCCCCCTCCCTGTTTTTATATTATTTTTGTTTCCCTTCCCTTATGTTCATCTGTTTTGTCTCTTAAAGTCCTCATATGAATGAAGTCATATGATTTTTGGCTTTCTCTGACTGACTAATTTCACTTAGCATAATACCCTCCAGTTCCATCCACATAGTTGCAAATGGCAGGATTTCATTCTTTTTGGTTGCTGAGTAATACTCCATTGTATATATATACCACATCTTCTTTATCCATTCATCCATTGATGGACATTTGGGCTCTTTTCATACTTTGGCTATTGTTGATAGTGCTGCTATAAACATGGAGGTGCATGTGTCCCTTTGAAACAGCACATCTGTATCTCTTGGATAAATGCCTAGTAGCGCAATTGCTGGATTGTAGGGTATTCTATTTTTAGTTTTTTTTTTAAATTTTTTTTTCAACGTTTATTTATTTTTTTTGGGACAGAGAGAGACAGAGCATGAACGGGGGAGGGGCAGAGAGAGAGGGAGACACAGAATCGGAAACAGGCTCCAGGCTCTGAGCCATCAGCCCAGAGCCCGACGCAGGGCTCGAACTCCCGGACCTCGAGATCGTGACCTGGCTGAAGTCGGATGCTTAACCGACTGCGCCACCCACCCAGGCGCTCCTATTTTTAGTTTTTTGAGGAACCTCCATACTGTTTTCCAGAGTGGCTGCACCAGCTTGCATTCCCAGAATTCTAGTTATTTTTAATATATCCTCTTGGGATTTTATAAAAACAATCATATTATATGCCCCAAATAATACATTTGACTAATTTCTAATGCTAAGCAACTTTTCCTTGCCCCTTGGTTTTTGAGTTGTAGACATTTGAGTCAGTGATGGCTAAGCATGTGTTTTTGCCTGGCAGTTTAAATCTTGTGGAAATAAAGCAAAGGAAAAAAGGCCAGGGAGAGAGATCATTTGCTGTGGCTACAGAAGACTGGAAGGCCTAGTGCTATAATGATGAGAGTTTGATAATGTTGAGGGCCTCCCCAACAGATCATCCCTATTATGTAATCTTGGATTTCTTCCTTTCATAATTTCCTTCCACATATACTTCTCTAGCTTTCCAATTGATTCTGTGAACTCTCCACCATCCCTCCAATTAATTCCTTTTCTGTGTGATTTAAACAAATTCACAGTTTCATTGAAAATAAATATTAAAAACAGAATCCTGACTGGGAGTAGAAAGTGGGGTAGAGGCTGGAGATTCAAGAAGCCCAGAATTTAGAAACTAATGATTAAATCTGGAGCAGCAGAGGATGTCCAGGTTCGCTCAGTAGTAGGGAATAGATTAGAATGACCAGGCAGAGAAGATTAGAGACGGCTTTAGATTAAGAATCTTAGACTAAGAAAATAGCCTATGGGCCTTATGAGCATATGATGATTTTTCATAAAAGTGTGAGTTGAAAGAAACAAACTATAAAAAAGGAACTTTTCACTGGAAATGGAGAATAAGAGGGATCACATACCTGCTTTGAATCCCGCATGACTGCCAGTGCCTAGCATGCTAGTGGATTGGAGACCTGTTGCTGCCAGTGTCCTGAATGCTCACTTCCATCTTTGAAATGTATGAGGGTGAACAGACCAGAGGGAGTTTCTCTGGACAGAGGTGCCTGTAGGTTATATGTCCACCTATTGCCCTTGTAGGGGAGCTATGTTCTGTGTCTGGATAACTGCAGTCAGCAATGCTAAGAGAGGTGCTTTGGAAAACCTATCAAAGTGCTGCCCAAATGAGAAAGGAATTGAAATGAAACAGTACTTGTTCATCCATCATATCCAGAAGGAGAAACGCCTCTGTTAACCACGTGATACGACTCTGTTTATCTCTAATTACCTTGTTTCCAGGTCCTGGCTCTTGAGGTGTCCTTTAGAAAAGCCAAAGGTGGAGTAGAGAAGAAAGTGACAGAGGAGTAGAGAAGAAACCCTGCATTGGGCTTAAATCTGATAAAGAGTCTCTCAGGGGCAGGGAGAAAGAGAGGAAGATTTTTTAAATTGTTATGGACCAGAATGAGACTGTTTGTGATCAAAAGAGCCTAGAAAATTTTGTGATGTTCCTGTGACTTATGGTAGATGCAGGGAGAGAATTGGTTCAGCATGCTTGAATGCAGAACAAAATGACAAATATCTTGGGGTTTCACTCATATGTGGAATTTAAAAAACAGAACAGATGAACATAGAGGAAGGGAAGGAAAGATAAGATAAACACAAGGAGGCAAACCATAAGAAACTCTTAAATACAGAGAACAAACAGGGTTGCTGGAGGGGAGATGGGTGGGGGATGGGCTAAATGGGTGATGGGCATTAAGGAGGGCACTTGTGATGAGCACTGGGTGTCATATCTAAGTGATGAATCACTAAATTCTACTCCTGAAACCAGTACTACACTGTATGTTAACTAACTTGAATTTAAATAAATAAATTTTAAAAAATAATCCTGTTTTCTACCTGCACCTTATTCAGTCCAGCTCACTGAATACAATATTTACAAATTGTTGTGTAAAGGGGAAGGTTTAGTTAAGGAGACGTGGGGAATCAAATCAGATAGGGTGTACTAATAGCTAGCTAGCAATGAGTTTCTAAAACCCTAAAGCTGGTGATGATGACAGAAAGAAATGGACAGATGTGAGAGAGATTTAAAGGACACGTTTTGTTTTTCTGTTGGATGATGGTTAATTGAATTGAACAGGAAGATAGAAGATTAAAAGATTAGTTTGAGGTTTCAAGCCTGGAATAATGATGGAACTGTTTACAGAAACAAAGTAATCAAAAGGGGTTCTCATTATTGGGAAAATAAGAAATAAAGGGGAAAAAGGGAACATGTTTTGCAAAGTGAAATGAAATGATGACAAGGGAATTTTCAGAGGTCTTTGGAAATCAAAACCAAGTTAGAGCTGGTAGATCTTCATAGAAGAGAGTGGAAAGGGGTAATGGTTTATCATATACCTTGTATCATCTCTAACACTGAGAATGTGGAAGAATGATGGTAATAATAATAATATAATAATATATCATTATATATATATATATATATATATATATATATATATATATGAAATTGATGCTTAGGGGAATAATGGAGTTATTGAGGGCTTATTGTGTGATAGACACTATGGAAGTGCTTTAAATGCCCATATAGCAGCATGTTTAGTTTTGCAGCACTATTTCAAGAAAAGGAATTGGAGTCTCATTGCTGTCATTTATTTATTATCAGTTAGAGATCCTGGTACTAATGGTTCCTAAAAGAGTCATAAGATATGGAAATGACCAGTTTCCCAAAGAAATAAACAGATAAGGATATAACCACTCACATATAAAATTTCAGTTGCACAACGTTGGCTGCAGTTTCTACCCTTATGCTCTGTTTACTTTGGTCAAATGTTTTGTTTGAAATTTGAAAATTTCTCCTTTATTTATTGCTTTTAAAAATGTATGTTGTGATTTTGGTTCCCATATTCAGATTTATTGTTTTCTTTTAAACTCATTTCGTATTTCCTTTTTTTAAAACATAAACTTTGCATTTTAGAAAAGTTTTTTTTTTTTAAAGAAAAGGTTTTGAGTCTTTGTTCTGGTTCACAGAGATCTTAGCTTATTTCCAAGCTAGCTATGTGTTTTTGGTTTCCCCTTGAATATTTTATCAATTACCATTATGTTTCAAGCATATAGGTTTCAAAAGCATGAATTTATGGTGCCTTGTCGACTGCAAGTTTTTGTATGGTATCTGCAGTAGAGTTTACCAAGCTTACTTTCACCTTTTCTTCACAAGTCAGATATTTGTGTTTGAAAATTATTGTATCATGTTATAGCACAGTGATAACCTGAAGACATTTTTTTTTTGTCTGCTAGGTAATTTCTGCATATACTAAATGGCCTCCGTTTAGGTTTACCAAATCCTGCTTGTTTTACTTCCTATGTAGTTCTCAGTTTATACTCTTCTCTCCATATCTACTCTTTCTGCCTAATTCACGCCATTACAAAAGATTCTCAATTTGTGTCCCTACTTGCAGCTCTGCCTCCAAAAATATATCTGTATGCTGTTGCAGATCTGGTGATTTTATTCACCATCATCTCCAGGTGGAGCTCCAGGCACATGAGCCTCACAGGGTCTGATCTGGTCCTGTCTCTAGTCCTACCCTTTGTCCTTCCAGATTTTCTGTTCTCCATACACTTCATGCCCTTCCTTCTACCTGTAATTCTGGTCACTTTTTCCTTTTCCTGCCATTCCTACATATCCTTTAGGATTGATCTTGGGTATTTCATTAAATCCTAGATTAGTCTAGGAGCTCTGCAGGTCCTGTGCACCGTTGAGCCTTGTGCATTTTTTCGTTAAATCATTTAGTGCTAGAATTGAGTTGGTGTCTTTACTATAATGTCTTCCCAATTGTGCTCCAACTACTCCAGGATAAGAATCTTGTCTTATTCATTTTTAAACAAGCTTTTTATTTTGAAATAATGTTAGATTTACAGAAACATTGCAAAGATAGCACAGAGAATCCGTTTAAAGCCCCCACCCAATTTTAGTTTCCCTAATGGTATCATCTTCCATTACCGTGGTATATTTGTCAAATCTAAGAAACTAACATTGACACATTACTATGAACTAAACTTTATTCAGATTTCACCAGTTTTACCATTAATTTCCTTCTGTTCCAGAATCTAGTCCAGGATGCCACACTCATTTAGTTCCCTTGTCTTCTTAGTCTCTGCTGATCTGGGACAAATTATCAGTTTTCCTTGTCTCTTTCTCTTTTTAATGTTTGTTTGTTTGTTTGTTTATTTATTTATTTATTTATTTATTTATTTTGAGAGAGAGAGAGTGTGCTTGCATGTCTGGGTGGGAGAGGGGCAGAGAGAGAGGGAGAGAATCCCAAGTAGGCTCAGCGCTGTCAACACAGACCCTGATGCATATTCCTCTGTTTGATCTCATGACCTGAACCAAAATCAAGAATCAGATGCTTAACTGACTTAGCCACCAAGGCACCCGAGTTTTCCTTTTTTTTTTTTTAATGTTTATTTATTTTTGAGAGAGAGAAAGAAAGAGAAAGAGAGACAGAGACAGAGCATGAGCAGGGAAGGAGCAGAGAGAGAGGCAGACACAGAATCTGAAGCAGGCTCCAGGCACTGAGCTGTCAGCACAGAGCCTGATGCGGGGCTTGAACTCATGAACCACGAGATCGTGACTTGAGCCAAAATCGGACGCTCAACCGACTGAGCCACTCAGGCACTCCTTTTTTTTTTTTTATTCAGTTTTGTAACCCAGCAACTAAATGAACTAATCTGAAATATCTTAGAAAATAGGAAATTAATCAGTCTTTTTATTTTTTATTTTTATTCATTTATTTTGAGAAAGAGAGTGTGCATAAGTGAGGGAGGGGGCAGAGATGGAGAGTGAGAATCCCAAGCAGGCTCTGTGTTGTCAGTGTGTGGCCTGAGGTGGGGTTTGATCTCATGAAACATGAGATCATGACCTAAATTGAAATCAAGAGTCAGATGCTTAGCTGACTGAGCCACCCAGGTGCCCTGAATTAGTCTGATTTTGAAAGTTCTTCTGCTCGCTCACTTTGCTATTTTCCCGGCTTAATGTTCTAATTGTTGCTAAAAGTTTGTTGCTTTGCAATACATGGTTATCTGGCGGCTAGTCCCAGCTAGCTTTAGTTTGGACTTTATGCTACCTAGTTTTGGTTCATAGGCCTTTTATGTTTCTCTTGGATCCACAGAAATTTCCTGGATGGTTAAGACTAAAAGGTTCCAGACGTAGGGTTAAGGGTTCCAGAACTCAGAATCTCAAATGTTTCCTATTCACCGACTGCTCAGCATAACACCATCGAAGAGTAAGGTGAGACTCCAAAATTCTTTGGTGCTCTAGCATTGCTAAGAGACCCCATGTGCACAAGACCAGAGGAAGTCAGACCCTCCTTGGCGTTTTGTACCATTGGCTCCTTTTGGCCACCGAATGAGATAGCAGTGCTAAAGAACATCCATTACGTGAGACCAACCTCTCTTTGGAGTAAACCCCAAAGGATGGACTGCCACCTTGGTTGGATCAAGCAGCAGTGAGAATATGCTTCTGTGGTGCATATATGGTACTGGGATGAATACTTCAGTACTAGATCTGAAGGAACAGTGTAAAGTGGGCAAGAGGAAGAATTCTGGAAATATCTGTGTGTAGTTTTGTGGCTTTAGGCTCAGATTGTTCATTCATCTAAAGGCTATCCTTGAGTCCCGTAAATGATAAACTTGTCCTAACGGGCATGGTTTTAGACAAAGAATCTTTAGTTTAGGTGCTTAACTTTTATTCCCTTGAAGTCTTCAATGATCCATAAGCCTGCCCTAAAAGCAACGAGTGAAAAAATTACTTGGTCTAACTGGATATAGAAAGTAATTTTAGAAATTTACTAACAATATCCCAATAGACTTTTCACATTATCCCCTTTATAACCCTTTGACAAAAATACAATTTAGATAAATCACAGCTTTGGAAGTACCTGCCGCCGAGAAATACAATAACGAAGATTATAGGGTTTTTCATGAATGTCATCCCCAAAGAGTTACAGCGAAATTATTTAGAACCTGGGATGGGAAATAAAAGTCAGGGTGCATTTATATGTAATTTTATTTATCCTGAGGCCAGCCTGACTATGAGAAACAGGTTGATGTAGGGGCACAAAGCTTTCGCTCAAGATAGATGTTGGACTTTTGGACTATACCTGTCACCATGGTAATTGGTACATGCATGATATCCTAAAAATTATATGTATAAATACATAGGATGCAAATTAAAAGCCAAATCTGGAAACCTTGGGCATTAACACCAGAGCAATAAATCACTTATGGCTCTGAGAGGCAATCTTTTAATTCTGTTGTTCGTCTTGCTAAGTGCATTGGCAACCCCTCTGCGCCAGCACCTGTGTGTGGAATTCCCTCTATCTTAGTGACTAGTCCAGAGCCTTGCCCAGAGTCAGCAGGTGATCAGAAGATACTCATTGGTTTCATACATGATCGTGAACCTAATTAGTATGATGAAGCTTATGGAATATTCCTCTGCCTTTCTGGACTCCCAAGAATTATCTTAAATTTGAGAATGAACTTGAAGGAAAAAAATTGTCATGCTTTATAAAACTACAATGGACTTTCTGAGGCCAAACTGCTTTCAGCTTTTGTTTGTGGAATAGGGGGATATCCTGTGAGGTAGCCAACAGTACTGAATCGTTTATTCTTCTGCATTTCCACACAAATTGTCCAACCCTGTCTCTTATGACCTCTCACAGGACTACTGCAAAATACCTTTATACTGAACTCCTAGCCTCAGTCTCCCTTTTATCTTAGAGAATGTGGCATCATAGTCACCCTTTTAAGGCACAACGCAGATCATTTCAGAGCTTCCTGAGGAAAATGTTTAACAGCTTTACTGAGGTATAATTGATAACACACTAAACACATTTAAAGTATGATATTTGATGGGTTTTGACATATGTATACGTCTGTAGATTCTTCACTAGAATGTGGATAATGAACATAACCGCTGCCTCCAATCACCCTCTGACAAAGGGTTTCCCAATGTGGCCCATTATAATCATATCTAGCCCTTTGTACCCGATTGCACACCACCCCCATTCCCAGGCAACCACTGCTCTGCTTTCTGTCACTACAGATTAGTTTGCATTTCATTGAGTTTTATATAAATGGAATCATACAGAATATAGTCTTTTTTTCCTGGCTTCCTTCACTCACCTTGATTATATCAACATTCATCCAGGAGCCTGTTCCCTTTATTTGCTGAGTAGTATTCCATTCTATGAATATACTTCAGTTTTGTTTATCCATTTACCTGTTGATGGACATTTGGGATGTTTTGAGTTTTGGCTTATATTAATAAAGCTTCTCTGAATGACATACAAGTCTTTGTATGAACATATTTTTTCATTTCTCTTAGGTAAATACAAGGACTGGAATAGCTAGGTCATATGGAGTGTATGTGTTTAACTATTTAAGAAACTGCCCAAGTGTTTTAAAAAATGTTTGTGACATTTTACATTTTTATCAGCAGCATACGACAGTTCTAGTTACTTCACTAGTTACTTTACAGCCTTACCATCACTTTGTAGAGTGGAAATTTTTAACTTAAGAAGTTATAAGAAATGTATAGTGACTTTTCATTTCCTTGATAACTAATGCTAGTGAGTATATATTTATATGCTGTGTGTGTGTGTGTGTGTGTGTGTGTGTTTGTGTATTTGGTGTGCTTTCCATTTAAACCTGTATATTTTGTTTGGTAGACTGTCTATTCAAACATTTTCCCCATTTTTCTTGTGTTTTCAAAGTTCTTTATATATTCAGGATATAGGTCTTTTATTAGATAAGTGATTTGCACATATTTTCTCCCACTTGGCAGCTTGTCTATTAATCCCCTTAAGAGTGTCTTTCAAAGAGTAGAAGTACATAATTTTGATGGAATTCAATTATCAGTTTTTTGTTTTTTGAATCATGCTTTTGTTCTTCTAAGATATTTTTTTAAACTCTTGGTCATGAAGATTTTCTCTTATGTTTTCCTCTAGAAGTCCTGTAGTTTAATTTTTTTTATTGTGGTAAAAAACACATAAAGTCTACCCTCTCAAATTTTCAAATGTCCAGTACAGTATTGTTGACTATGAGCACCATGTTGTATAACAGGAGTCTAGAAGTTTTCATCTTGCATGCCTGAAAAGTGATACCTGTTTAACAACACCATGTTTGTCCTCCCTTTCGCCTTCGGCAACCATCATTCTACTTTGCTTCTAGGAGTTTGACTGTTATGGATAACTTGTATGAGTGGAATCATGCAGTATTTGTCCTGCTTTGACTGATTCATTTCACCGGCATCATGTCCTGAAGGGTCATCTGTGTTGAAGGATGTGATAGGGTTTTCTTCTTTTTTAAAGGCTGAGTAATATTCCATTGTATATGCACACTACATTTATTCATTCATCCATTGATGGATATTTAGGTTGATTACATTTTGGCTATAATGAATAATGCTTTAATGAACACAGGAGTGCAAATATATCTTCAAAATCCTATTTTCAGTTCTTTTGGATATCTACCCAGTGTGGGAGTGTAGGATCATATGGTAGTGCTATTTTCAATTTTTGGAGGAACCTCCATACTGTTTTTCCAGAGTGCCCTTACCATTTTGCATTCCCACCAAAAGTGTGCATGTTTCAACTTCCCCACATCCTTACCGACACTTGCTATTTTCTGCTATTTGGGTAATGGCCCTCATAACAGGCGTGAGGTGATACTTCTTTGTGGTTTTGAATTGTGTTTCCCTGGGGATGTTTTCTTAATTTTTTTCTGGGTTGCTTATTGTTAGCATATGGAGATACAACTAATTTTTATATATTGATTTTGTATCATACAACTTAGTGCTGAGTTTATTAGTTTAATACTGTTTTTTAAATTATAAAAGACCAAATAAAATCAAAAGAGAAAATATTTTTCTTGCTTGGAACCTTGGAAAAATCCCATAAAATGTGAGTGTATGAAGATATTGAATAATATAATGGGTGGTATCTTTAATAGCAGTTTTATCAGAAGTACATTAAGTTTCTTCATAGAGTACTTTATTATATCAGTCCTCAATAAAAGCTGAGGACATAATGCTAAATCATAGTTCTGGGAAGACAGTTCTGTGATTGATTGATTTCTAATTATGGCATGAGTGTGAGGAAAACAGCACAGTGTGACTTCCATGTGTCAAGACTGATTGGCTTATTTTAGAAGTACACACTGCAGGGAAAGAAAAACCAGAAAAAAATGGCTTTAAATACATTAAGTTGTGAGATTACAGTCATATATTAAAAATAACTGCCTTTCTCATTTTCTATAACATAAGACTAAACATAGTTGCTTCTATATTAACCTATAATAAGAAATGTTTGATTGACTTCCATGCATTTATGAGGAACTTTATGTAGAAGTTCATCTCAGTTAAAGGAGAAGTCCTAATCTTAAAACTTTTAATTATAACCACAAGGAAGCAAAAACCTTTCAACTACCTTCCATTTTGTAAACTCTGGTAACTTAAATTGTGAAACTCACTATTTCTACCTTATATAGTTTTAAATGGAGAGCTGATTAGGAATCTTTATATAGAGTACTTTAGACAAAACTTCTTAAAGTCGATGTGAACAGAGAAGTAAACAGAAAGGTAAACTATCACTGCAATAAGAAAACAAAATGTGTGTAAAAGTGTTAATAAGAATAAAACCGGCTTCTATAACTCCCAGGAGAGACATGGGGACTTATATATAGTCTCTTTATTTTTTAAATAAATGAAGAGGGGAATGGAATGTAGGGTAATCAAAACAGGGCACAGCTCTTTAAAAATAGGTTTTCAATTTGCACAACTGAAGAAATGACATTATTTTCTCAAAAGGCTCATGAGGAAACACAAGTAATGAAGCAGCAGGCAAAACAAAATAGAAAACGTGAATGAAACAGAATGGTTTGTGTTTGGAGTACTAAAATCAACTAACTTGATTTAATAAATTGTTTTTGGGAAAACAGAACTTGAAAGCACCAATATTATTTTTTTAATGGTCCAGTTTTCAACTAAAAAAGCAAATATTTAGGTAGCAAATTTCACCTATGTTTTAGTCTCCAAATCTGAATAAATAATAAAATAAAGTGAAAGAGGGAAGGAACTGTTGGTGATTTTTAGGGGAAAATTTAAAATGATAATGACTAGTGATGATTACTTATCCCAGCTTTAAGCGTAACTCATAATCATGGTCATATGTGATTCTATGCTCATATGTGTCCTACAGCCTAAAATATTTACTACCTGGCCCTTATGGAAAAGGTTTTTTTTCACTCTTAGACTGACAGATAGTCTTTGAATTATCTTCCTATTAGTTGTTCCGTCGGCAAGAGAAATGGAATAAAAACCATTAGAAGGAATGATTGTAAAGTACTTGACAATATTGGAGTCCAATATACATTTGTCATGACAGTGAGCAGCTTAGTTGTAGAAAAATTCCTTCTCTACTGGGTGGTTGCTGAAGGAGTGTAGATCCTCTTGTTTTATAGTTTGAGTTCCGAAGTTCAGTGAAGAGTAATACTATTTTATTCTCTCCTTTTCCAATGATCTCAAAAGCATTTTCAAGCATTAACTAAACCTCATGGCAAATATTATCTCCGTTTTACAAATGTGAAAATTAAAGCAGTGAGAATTTAAATGATTTCTTTAAGATCACGTGGTAAAATGATCGAGGAAGGGGGAATAAAACTATCCTCATGAGTCAGTACATTATCCCTTTGATCATTCTCTAGCTCTAGCATACAGTTAAAAGGCTTTTAGAATTGTTTCCATTTATTATTTTGCCTTTTGGGATAAGAGTAGGAAGGACACTTACTTGGGGAATTGTGACTTACTTCAGCCATTACAATCAATCAAACAAATGTATGAAAGAAAACTTGACCAACATTTCATCCACATTATTGATCATTCCTAGAATGTGAAAGTCAGGTTTGGACAATACAAAACATATAGTCTCAGAGGAAATTGAAATTATTTGAAATGGAATAAAGAAGGAATTTAATAGGGCTTAAAATATGTTAAAAGTATTCTTTCATTCCTTTCTGCAATGTCAGGACCCCAGATGAAGCCAAGAAAATATCAGTGTATATTGAGTTGTGAGACAGAGAGAGATGGTTTTATAACTTTCATTCCATTCTGCACGAGCAGAGTGAGGCCACCAGATCACTAGGATGAGAGAAGGATGAGTGACCCTGAAGGATTATGCCTCCTCTGGAGACAGAAGCACATTATCTCTCAATAGCTGAAATTCTCCTCCTTTGTCAAAGTACAGTTCAAAGACTAAGCTCTCCATGATTTTTTTTTTTTTCCTGCTTTGGAAGGCTTATTACATCTTACTCTATGCTCTCTTAGAATTCTGGTGAACCTCTACTGAGATGGTTCTCAGAGCCTGGTTCCTGAACCAGCAACATCAGCATCACCTGGAAACTTGTTAGAAATGCTAATTCTCACACCCCTCCCAGACCTTCTGAATCAGGAGCTTAAGGGGTGAAGTGCAAGAATCTACTCAGGAACAGGTTCTCCAGGTGATTCCAATGCTCACTAAAGTTTGAGAACCATGGCTATCACAGCTTTTATTTCCTTTACAGTTTGTTGTAGGTTGCAGCGGCTCCACCCAGGGCTTTCCAAGACTGCAGGTGTGTATATTCTTCTTCGTTTTCTTTTTTAATCCTAAATTCCTTGTATTGCTAAGACCTCAGAGTTCACAGTATCTTTTGCACTCAATACTAACTCCTTGAGTATCTACTGTTAACTGGGTATCATGCTTGCATTTGTTCTGTTAGTATATCATGATAATTCTATTTGTAAAATATATACCCTTTGATAATTTTCTTGGGACAATAGTATAGTACTTGAGAAAACGGTATTGTGCATTTTTTCTTGATCAGATGAACCGTTAAATAGTAATGCAGGTTTTCAATGTCTAGTTTTCCTTGTACCTTCCTCAGAGACGTTTCCTTAATGATTCTGCTGTGTGCCTATCCTCTTGGTGAAAGTGTAACGAATGAGGAGCAAGCTTTGAAGCTGGAGTGATAGGAATTGTATCCCAGTGGTTCCATTCCTTTTTCTGGGTTTGTTTTGGTTTCTTAACCTTTTTATGCTTGAGTTTCTATATGAAAAATAGGGTTATAATGCTCATTTTGTTAAGCTGGTATGAGTTTTAAAAAGAAAGATTGTCGCATGTTAAGCAATCAATAAATGTTTTCTGCTATAAAATTATTAATTTTATTATGGACTTGAAGAAAGAACAAATGTAAGTTTTCCACTGTGAGTAATCTTAGCATGCTCAATTGATTATCCTAAAAGTACCACATAATTGCTCTACTATGAAATAATACATTTCTACACTAGGAAAAAACATCTGGACAAGCATTTATTCTCTAAATTGGTCAGTTGATGAAATTACTTGATTCTAAAGAACTTAATTGTGTTTTTAAAAAAAATTTTTAATGTTTATTCATTTTTGAGAGAGAGCGAGTGAGAGAGAGAAAGCACGAGTTGGGGAGGGGCAGAGAGAGTGGGAGACACAGAATCTGAAGCAGGCTCCAGGCTCTAGTTTCCAAGCCATCAGCACAAAGTCTGAAGACACGGGCCTCGACCTCGGGAACCATGAGATCATGCCCTGAGCTTAACTGACTGAGCCACCCAGGTGCCCCTAAAGAACTTAATTGTCAGACTCTTAAAAGAGATAACATGCTGTCCAAGAGACAATGGTAGACTTGAAATCTGAGCGCCCAGTTTAGAGTCCTGTTTCAGTTCTATTGATGGTTAGGATTTGAGTTCTGGTGATAAATCGAGGTACAAGTTACTTAGCAAATCTGAACTCGAAGTTTCCTCCTTTGTAAAATAAAAGTGGTACTACTTTGTAAATTAGTCAATCTCGTAAGTTCATTAAAAGAGATAAATAGTAAACATAAAAGTGCTTTGTAAAATACTCCGTATAAGGTACTACCTAAATACCAGGTGGTTTTGTTGCTGTTGCTATGATAATTATAAAATTATCTTCTCTGATAGCCATTATTTGCTGCTTTGTTCTCTTGTCTTATGTGGACATGGTTTATCGTTGGAGGTACCAAGTGGGAGCAAATTGAGTAGTATGCTTGATAATGTAGTCACATCCCCTAAGAACTAGGTTCTGAACTTTGAACATTTCACATGGGCTAATAAAATGCTATTAGGCACAAATGACTTGTGCTCTGACAAATGACCCTGCTTGGATTTAAATTGGTGTCCCTGAGGTGTGTGGCATTGCACTGTATCATTCAGGGCCATCAAATGCTCTGCATTGGAAGAGAAAACGTATTTCCTAACCTACTGTCACCACAGTCCTAGTTAATCAGTTCCCTGGTGCTTCCCTTTATGATTCCAGGCTGTGCAGTGGTTCTATGGTAAAACTACATTCTCACAGGGCTTTTGATTTTTATTTGAAGTTTTCATGCTTTTGCTTGACTTTTCTATTTCTTAATATTTATGAATGGCAGCAAAAACTTGCTGACACTATTAGAATCAACCAAAAAATTCCCCAGGATCTCTGATTTGACTGTTTCGTTTTGTTTTTCTCCCTAAAAAAACAACCCCCACCAAGTTCTTCCCTTTTCTTATGCTGGAGGTTACATTAACAGAACTGGAAGACACATGTGTGAAGCGTGGGGCTCCTCTTGCTTTTTTGTTTGAGAGGTAATATACACATTACATTAAGGGAGTAATATATACATTAAGGGAGGATTCTCTAGAAAGACAGGTAGAAACTCGTCCTTGAGCCCTCAGAGCAGGAGACCTTGATGAAGAAAGAATGTTCTAGACTTTGAGAAGCCAACTCGGCAGTGAAGTAAATTCCAAAACTCAACAGGGATGGAATATCCTGACCTGGATACTAAAGAAAGAAGAGAACATAGGCTATGCCCACAGGGCTAATACAGTTCAGTAAAATACAGAAAAGCATAGGAGGAATATGAACACAATATAAGCATGTAGTATATTACATATCTTCTGTTTTCTGTGTTTTTAAAATTTTATATAGTGAACATGTACTATTTTTGTCAACAGGAAAAGTCAATGTTTTTGTGCTGTGGAACATCCAAGGAAATAGAGTAACTCCTTATAGGATTCTTTTCTTCATCTTTTTATCTCCAGAGGCTAGAATAGTGCCTGGAACATTGTGGGTATTTGACAAATATTTTCTAAATGGATGAATTAATTACTCTTAAAAAACATTTCAGACCAGTATGTATCATAGGACCATGAATGTATTAAAAAATATATATAACTAAGTGGTTAACATTACTACAAGTATGAAGTCATTAGGTGATTTTGGTCATATGAGTGATAGAACTTGAATTACATTTTATAAAAAAGATCACTTTGGATACTGTGAAGAAGAGACCTTTGGGAACAAAAGTAGAAAAGCTCGACCAGTTAGAAAGTTACTCTAGATGAAAAATGATGATAAATTGAACTGAAGTGGTAGATAATGAGCTGCTGCCGTTAGACTCTATTTTGTGTAACTATACAATTCTTGCTAGCAAATTGGACTTAGGTTTTGAGGAAAAGAGGATTATAAAAGATGACCCATGGATTTTTAGTGTGAGCCATAGGAACAATGATATTACTATCTCCTCAGAAGGATAAATAATGGTGGGGAGGATATTTAGGGGGGAAGTGGAGAATACATAATTCTCTCTTTTTCTTTTTAATTTTTTTTTCAACGTTTTTTATTTTATTTTTGGGACAGAGAGAGACAGAGCATGAACGGGGGAGGGGCAGAGAGAGAGGGAGACACAGAATCGGAAACAGGCTCCAGGCTCCGAGCCATCAGCCCAGAGCCTGACGCGGGGCTCGAACTCCTGGACCACGAGATCGTGACCTGGCTGAAGTCGGACGCTTAACCCACTGCGCCACCCAGGCGCCCCTCTCTTTTTTTTTTTTAATTTGTTTTTTAACGTTTATTTATTTTTGAGACAGAGAGAGACAGAGCATGAACAGGGGAGGAGCGGAGAGAGAGGGAGACACAGAATCTGAAACAGGCTCCAGGCTCTGAGCAGTCAGCACAGAGCCGGACGCGGGGCTCGAACTCACGGACCGTGAGATCATGACCTGAGCCGAAGTCGGACGCTTAATCGACTGAGCCACCCAGGCGCCCCTGTCTTTTGGTTTTAATACATGCGAGCTGCCCAATGTATACAAAAGATGCTCAGTTAATGCAACTCTTATTTATGTATACAAATCTACATAGTTCAGGGGAGAAATCAGAGCTGGAGATAGAAATTGTGTGTTGTATTGTCATTGAATACATGTACTTCAGTTATGGGACTGGGTGATAACGAGATGGAGAAAGAAAGAGTTTTGCAGGTAGATGAGACGTAAAATGCAGGAGCAAAGTCCTGGACTGAACGAGGAAGGATAGGCTGGCATCAGGGGAAGGAGGTATGTGTTTGGACTTACACAGGTTTAGGGACAGTACATTTTATTAGAATTGGAGAGAAAGAAGAGCATTTACATATACACATAGGGAAGCCAATAGGTGGATTGGGTGATGAGAATATGGTCTTGGACTAAGAGGGAGGAAAGAATGGGGAGGGACTATTGGCAGTTTGAATAAAGACATCTGGAATAACATCTTGGATTATGGGAGAACCAAATTACTAGAGACATGCTGAGGGTTTACTGGAGGTATGTGCTTAAAAGTACTAGGAGAAATCTGTCAGTAGAGTTGAGCGCTTTTCATTAGCATTCTCTGATGCCCAGGGGCAGGCATGGATTAGGCAGATAGGTGGCTTTAAGCAGGGCTCATGTTATGTCAAATGGGTGTGACAGAGAACAAGAGAGTGGATGGGCCTTGAAAAGGAGTGATTAATGGGGCGCCTGGGTGGCTCAGTGGGTTGAGCATAGGACAACTTCAACTTGGCTCGGGTCATGATCACTCATGTTTGTGAGTTCTAGCCCCAGGTCGGGCTCTGTGCTGACAGCTTGGAGCCTGGAACCTGCTTCTGATTCTGTCTCCCTCTCTCTCTGCCCCTCCCCCTGCTCACTCTCTGTTTCTCAAAAAAAATAAATGTAAAAAAAATATTGAAAAGGAGTGATTAGCAATTACGGTGAATGTTCTCCTTTCTTATGTGACGTGAAAATGTTTCATGCCACTTAGTATTCTTACACAGCACAGTTTATAATATACCCAAAGTATTCCATCAATGCATAATCCTTTTTTTGATGTGTATCAAAATCAGTGATGTCTCCTTTTCCTAGTTAAATGCATCGCACCTGCAAACATATAAAATAGGCTATGAAAAATTGAGGGTTGTTTTTTCTGTGCTTTTTTCAATTAAAGTTTATGGTCTATGTTACAAGGTATCAGGAGCCTTTTCTCTACAGTGTGACTGATCACTTAAAAAATTTGGTCTTGATTTGGTCTTGAGCAGGAAAGTACCCCTTCCTCTTCTCCAGTTCAGAATGTGGCCCTGCAGAAAATCTAGAGGGCATGTACCGAGAGGGAACACATTGAGAAAAATGTTGTTTGTGTCTTGGTAAGGAAGACTGGTGCCCCAATGGACTCCCCAGTGGTCCCTGTGGATTCCAGCTGGTAGGTGGCTCTGCCTCTCAGCCTTCCCTTTTCAGCTGCGATGAATGCTCTTCTGCAGCTGCCACAGGAAAGCACATTTTACTAGAGGAAATGAAATCCTTAACAACAGACGAGAAGATTCATGTCCCTGGTAATTGATGGTAGGATAATGTGTGGCCGACTTCATAATGTGGTTACAGTCAGGCAAAATGTGCCAAGTTCTATCAAACAAAATACCAACCTGACTACAGAAACAGATTTTGAACACCACAATGAAAGGAGAAGCAAGAAGCTGAGAAGGGAAAGTGGAAGAATCATTAGAAAGCTGCATATTGGAGCTTTCATTAGACTTGGCTGAGGACGGAGATGCGCTAGGTGTTAGCTGTACGAACTGTTGAGGATGATTCAAGTTGACTCCATTTTATTTAGGTGCCTTTTATTTAGGTGCCCTCTTTACCAGCATCGCACTGTGAATAAGGGTTCTCACATTTTATCTTTTTAGAATTTATTTATTACTATTTTTTCAAATTTATTTATATTGAGAGAGGGAAAAAAGAGCATGAGCAGGAGAGGGGCAGAGAGAGAGAGAGAGAGAGAGAGAGAGAGAGAGAGAGGGAGAGAGAGATTCCCCAGCAGGTTTCATGCTGTCAGCGCGCTGTGGGGTTTAATCTCCTGAACTGTGAGATCAACACCTGAGCTGAAATCAAGAGTAGGATGTTCAACTGACTGAGCCATCCAGGTGCCCTAGGATTGTCACATTTTAGAAATGACTTTTCTCCTTTACAGCCAGAATCTAAGTCTTCTTCGTGTTTGTCTGAAGCTTTAGAAGGTATACTATTTTAGGCCACTAAGCAAACATTTAATTAATTAGCATTGTTGAGGTGGAGCAAAACAGCCATAAATATGTGTTGACTGAAAGGAGGTAGGGCTGTAGGGTTTTAGTTCCCTCTAAAATGGTCAGGGATGAGGACACTTCTCTTATTTATATAACATTTGTCCTGGACAACAAGATGGTCCTGTTGGGACAAGTCAGTCTTCTGCTTGCCTCATGCCGAAGCATGATATTTCATGCCCTGAAGTAGGAGGAAAACCCTTCTGCATAAAGAAGGCAATAAACAGCCAAGAAACTAGGGAGCTCTCCTTAATCTCCCTCTGGTGGCCCCAGTAAAGTGAATTGTAAAAGCCTGACTTGGAGCCACACTGTTTTGAGTAAGACAAGGCCCAAATGTCTTAATTCACTCCTAGGGAGCACTCAATCCGCTGCCTGTAACATAAGGAATTTAATAAAGTAAAAGCAAGTTATCTAGTCAAACCTCCTGCTGCTTTTTTATAATATCAAAATGAAGATAGGCTTAATATGGTGTTAATGTAATCGAATTTATTGCAGTATCCAAACATGCTTTATGCTCTCTCCCCTTGGATTTTATATTGACACTGATTGTATGGAGGAGAAGGGGATAAAATGATTCACTTGTTGAATGCAGATTATCTAATTCTTGACACTGAGGAATCATTTACCAAGCTTCGCAGATGGCAATTTATAAAACGGTCATTTCAAATGAAAATATGGCTAAACAGAGTTATTTTATATTATTTATTTAATAAGAGAGTTCATCAGATAATTTTGCATGCAACCTTATTATAAGCCCAGTATAAGAAGTTGTTTATCCATGAACTCACTGTAAATGCAAAAGGTTAAATTCATAATTATCAAACAATTACTGTGTGCCCTCGTCTGCTGGGTGCCTTGCGGGCTTACCCAGCGGGTAGAGATCTCCTCTCTGTCCAAGAGGCTGCTAAATGAGACAAAGTACACAAGGAACTGAGCCTTAAAGAATACAGTGGACAGCAGAAGAGTACAGTGTGAAGAGAGTTCAGAGGATGAATTCAAGCTGATCCTTGGCTCTATTAGAGGTATAGTACCCATTTTAGAGAATTTCAGTTTTCTTGCTTTCGCCATGGGGGAGATTTCTCATATCTCTCATTTGCTTTTTGAAGACAGTGATCAGCTAGGGTTCATTAAGAATAGGTGAAGGAAGTTATTTATGTATTTTGGATATTAACTCCTTATTGGTTAGATCATTTGCAAATATCGTCTCCTATTTAGTGGATTGTCTTTTTGTTTTGTTGATGGTTTCCTTTGCTGTGCAACAGACTTTTTTATTGTCATACAGTCCCAATAGTTTAACTGGGCTTTTGTTTCCCTAGGAAAGGTTATCTATGGCTGATGGCAAAGAAACTATTCTCTATATTCTTGGAATTTTATGGTTTCAAGTCTGACATTTAGATCTTTAATCCATTTTGAGTTTGTTTTTGTGTGTGGTGTAAGAGAGTGGCCCCGTTTCATTCTTTTGCATGTAAATGTCCAGTTTTCCAGCACCATTTATGGAAGAGACTGTCTTTTTTCCATTGCATATTCTTGCCTCCTTTGTCATAGATTAATTGCTCATATAATCATATAATTATTATTTTTAGGCTTTCTTCTCTTCTATTGAATGATATGTCTTTGTGCCAGTACCGTACTGTTTTGGTCAGTATAGCTTTGTACTATGTTTTGAAATATGGGGTTGTGATACTTTGAGCTTTGTTTTTCTTTCTCAAGTTTACTTGGGCTATTTGGAGTCTTTTGTAGTTCTACATAAATTTTAGGAACATTTGTTCTAGTTCTGTGAAAAATTGCTTTGGTTTGTATGGAAATTTTAATAGTATTTGTTCCCTCAGTCCGTGAGCATGGAATATCTTTCCCTTTGTTTTTGTCATCGTCAGTATCTTTCATCATGGTTTTAGTTTTCATAGTACAGGTCATTCAACTTGTTGTTTAAGTTTATTCCTAGGTATTTTATTATTTTTGGTGCAATTGTAAATGGGACTGTTTCCTTATTGTCTCTTTCTTCCATGTTATTATTGGTATAGAAATGCAACAGATTTCTTATGTTAATTTTGTATGCTGCAACTATGCTGAATTCATTTATTCTAGGAGTTTTTTGGTGACATCTTTAGGGTTTTCTTTCTCTAGTATCATGTCATCTGCAAATAGTGAAAGTTTTACTTGTCCATTACTAATTTGGATGCTTTTTATTTCTTTTTCTGATTGCTGTAGTTAGGACTTACAGTACTGGGTTGAAAAAAAGTGGCAAGAATGGGTATCTTTTTCTCATTGCTCATCTTAGAGGAAAAGTTCTCAGTTTCTCACCTTTGAGTATGATGCTCATGGTATTTTTTTTTAATATGACTTTTGTTATTTTGAAGTATATTTCCTTGAAACCTACCTTGTTGGGGGTTTTTATCATGAACGAATATTGTATTTTTGTCAAACGCTTTTTCTTTTCTGCATCTGTTGAGGTGATCCTATGGTTTTTTATCCTTGTGTCACATTGATTTGCAAATAATGAACCACCCTTGCCTCCTAGGGATAAATCCTACTTGCTCTTTGTGAATTATTTTTTAAAATATATTGTTGGGTTCAGTTTGCTAATATTTTGTTGGAGATTTTGTGTTGGTGTTGTACAGAGATAGTGGTTTGCAGGGTTTTTTGTAGTGTCTTTATTTGGTTTTGGTATCAAGGTAATGCTGGCCTTATTGAATGAATTTGGAAGCTTTCTTTCCTCTTCTATTTTTTGGAATAGTTTGAGGAGAATAGGTATTAACTCTCCTTTAAATATCTGGTAGAATTCACCTGTGAAGCCATTTGGCTGGGACTTTGGTTTGTTGGGAGTTTTTTGATTACTGATTCAATTTTATTGCTAGTAATGAGTCTGTTCAAGCTCTCAAGTTTCCTCCTAATTCAGTTTGGGAAAGTTATGTTCTTAGGAATTTACCCACTCTTCTTGGTTGCCCAATTTGCTGGCATAGAGGTTTTCATAATATTCTCTTACAACCCTTTGTATTTCTGTGGTGTTAGCTATTTCTCCTTTATTTCTGATTTGATTTGAGTACTTTCTCTCTCCATTTTAATTATTAATGTGGCTAAAAATTTATCAATTTTGTTTATCTTTTCAGAGAATGAGCTCTTGGTTTCATCTGTTTTATTGTGTTTTTTTCCCTTATCTTGATTATTTCCCTTCTTCTACTGACTTAGGGCTTTGTTTATTTTTTCCAGTTCCTGGAGGTATAAAGTTAGGTTGTTTATTTGAGATTTTTCTTGTTTCTTGAAGTAGGCCTATATTGCTATACACTTCCCTCTTAGAACTGCTTTGTCTGCATTACAAAGAATTTGGACCATTGTGTTTTCATTTTCCTTTATTCCTATGTACTTTTTGATTTCCTCTTTGATTTCTTGGTTGACTCATTCATTGCTAAGTAGTGTGTTATTTATCTTTCATGTATTTGTGTTATAAGGGCAATGCAAATTAAAACTGCAATAAGATATCACTTGACACTTGTCAGAATGGCAAAAAAAAAAAAAAGAAATAACAAGTGTTGGCGAGGATGTGGAGAAATGGGAAGGAACCCTTGTGTGCTCTTTCTGGGAATATAAATTGGTATAGCTACTGTGGAAAACAGTGTGCAGTTTCCTAACAAAATTTAAAAGTAAAATTACCATATGATCCAGTAATTCCACTACTGGGCACTTACCCAAAGAAGATGAAAACACTAATTTGAAAAGATAAATGCAACCCCTATGTTTATTGTAGCATTATTTACAGTAGCCAAGATATGGAAACAATGCAAGTGTCCATTCATAGATGAATGGGAAAGAAGATGTGGTATGTGTGTGTAGCTGTATATATATTTATACATGTATATGTATGTGTATAATGGCACATATATGTGTGTGTATACACACACACACACACACACACACACACACACACACACTAGATTATTAGCCATATTATGGATGGATCCAGAGGGTATAATGCTAAGTGAAATGTCAGTAAAAGAGAAATCCCATATGATGTCACTCATATGTAGAATTTGAGAAACGAAACAAATGAAAAAACAAAAAAGGAGGCAGAAAGGACTCTTAAATACAGAGAACAAACTGGTTGTTACCAGAGGGTAGGTGGATGGGGAGATGGATAAAATAGATGAAAGGGATTAAGTGTGATTTAACTTGATGGACACTGAGTAATGTACAAAATTGTTGAATCACTATGTGAACCTGAAACTAATATAATACTGTATGTTAATTTTACTTTAATTAAAAAAATCACCTCTGGTAGGTTAGAAGTGGGGAGCATCCCCAAAGAGGACCTACCCAGGTACTTGAGGTGGGAGAGGCTAAGGATACAACCTCTAAACTTTCTCTTCTACATACATATCTGTAAATTATGTAAACTTCTCTCTACTTTGAATACCCATATCTAGCTCAAACTTTAGTCTTCTTTTCCACAGAGGACTGATTGCAGAATGCTTGCTAACTGTTCCCTGCCATCGCTTTTTATTCTTCCTGCTTAAAAAAAGTAGGTGAAGAAGGAAAATTAATTTAGGATAATCAGCCTGGCTCTTTGGAACTCTACTAAAGATAAGAAGTCAATGCTTGCAGAAAACGTGAGTGCACATACCATACAGAATAGGAAGTGATATCCACATGCTGTCTTCTAAATTACCTAAATGATGGGGCGCCTGGGTGGTGCAGTCGGTTAAGCATCTGACTTCAGCCAGGTCACGATCTCGCGGTCTGTGAGTTCGAGCCCCGCGTCGGGCTCTGGGCTGATGGCTTAGAGCCTGGAGCCTGTTTCCGATTCTGTGTCTCCCTCTCTCTCTGCCCCTCCCCCGTTCATGTTCTGTCTCTCTCTCTGTCCCAAAAATGAATAAACTTTGAAAAAAAATTTTTTTTTAAAAAGTAAAAAAAATAAATTACCTAAATGATGATAGAACATGGCATTGGCTAAAATGTTAATCACAAAGAGGATTTTGATATATTGCTAGATAGAAAATTGTTTATAGTACATAATAAAAACCATCAGTCAAGACAGACTTAGATATCTGAGAGAATACCCTCCTAGACAAATGGGCAAGGAACAGCATCTGTCTGTAGAGTGATGTTAATGGGCTTGACTCTTGATTGTTACTTTGTGTATCAAGCGATACAGGTGACCAATGAAAGAAGAGCAACTTCTAAATAGGGCAGAAACAGACCACAGTCCGTTTGGAATTCTGTGAGGAGAGTTCTTAACTTTTCTGGTCAGCTGTCTAGAGGCCATGGGTTGATGATTCTTTGAATTTACCATATTGCGTGTCTGTATATGTGATGGGGCTTAAGATGGATTGTTTCTCCTCTGAGCTAGTAATTAGAAAAAAATTAAATGTCTTCTTCCTCTCTCTCCCTATAGCTCTCTGTTTTATGTTAGGGTCTTGTTGTTCTCCCACTCAGTAAGGTGTGGTGCACTCCTTTGTCTTTTCCTTTGCTCTTGGTTCTTAAGTAGTGCTGGGATAAAATTATTAGTTATTTATCCAAAATAGAATTTAAAAAATTCAAACCCCAATGCCAATGTTAGGATTTGGAGAGAGAAGTGACCACAAAGTTGACCTTATGAGAATAGAGTAGTGTCTCTCAGTCAAGATACAGTTGGCCAAGTTATCAGCAACCCATAAATTCAGTATGAAATAGAAATAACATATCTTCTATTTTACCTTGAGAGCAATGCTATCCAACTGCAAGCCACAGCACACTGATGGAAGGGACTACTGGTAGAATAGCCTCAATAGCTATATGGGAATGTTTATTCAGTAGTTAGCAACAGCAACAACAACTTATATTTCAATGGAACTTTAAAATTTATTGTAAACTTCCACATATTTTATTTGATTGTTAATAAAACTCAAACTGTGAAGTGAATACATATTGTCGGAAAAATTCACCTACTAATTATTCCTTGGTTACCTGAAACAATTCTTGATTTGTATGAGATAATATTAGTCCATATTACATTCGACATCAGTAACTCATTTGTTGTCTTCATGAATCAATACAGTATCTGTGGTGCTGTATTTTATTAGATGAGAAAGTCTACATACATATTCTTCTAGAAAACCAAGCAGTTAGAAAGTGAGCTAAAATTAAAACTCACAATTCTTACTCTTATTCTAATGGCGATAAGGAAGATAATCTCTGCTAATTATATAATACAGAGGAAGTCTGTTCTTCCATATATATGTGGTGGCCACGTCTTTCTCAATTCAATATTTAACTACACATTAGCATATGGTACTTAATTTGAAATTATCATTAACTTCTCAGTCAGTATGTGGCGTTCCTCTTTCTAACTTTAAACCATTTCATTCTGAAAGTATAAAAAAAGACCAGGCAGCAGCAAGATTTCACTGGACACATTTTCAGCTCAATGATGCATTCGATTTCAACATTTTTGTCTTTATAATCAAAACTCTGTACCAGCACTTTAAATGTAAAGATATAAGATGAATGGCATAGAAAAGATAAATTGTCCTCAGATGTTCTTTATGGCATTACAAAGGAGTTATTTTGGAAAGAACTTTTTATATCAAAGCTCTTTCAAAGAGCTAGTTCAGGGAAACATTTGGTATTTACAATAACTAGTATTTCTAAAACTGCAAAACTCACATTCTATTAAAAAAATTCTCACTTCTCAGAAATTTAAAAAAACCCTAGATGCTAAATGCAAAGCTATTTAAAATAAGTGAAACAGACCAACAGTGAAAGAAAGCTGTACCATGATTGACTAGAAGCAGAGATCATAAGGTCTGGCTCTATTAAAGAGTATGAACTTGAGAAGGAAATAATGTCTCGAGACTTCACTTTCCTCATCTGAAATCAAATGGGGCTGAACTATATAACCTATAGAGACCATTTCAGCTTTAGTAACCTGTGGTCATAACATCTGTATTTTAAAGTAGTATTTGGGTTCGACTTCTTCACCTGCCTCACCAAATAAGGTTTTTGCATTTCTATCCAGATTTCACTGAACACATTTCTCCTACTTTTCCACAACAGACCTCAGCTCTTTGAAAGGTTCACCAGTGTATTTCTGGAAGTTCCTGGATTTGCCCAGCAGTCAGAGCTCCTCACTGTGCCTCTCTCATGGACACTTAGCTCCACTACATCTGGCAGAGCTTTGCTGGGGCTGCTGGCCAGTTGCTACCCTGGTCAAATAATGTCTCCTGGAACTCCCAAGCTGTAGACCTTTGAGATGCAAAAATTGTGCCGTGTTTCCTAAAATTCCTGCATCAGAACAAATCTATAAATATGTTTTCCTTCTGAGGCTTCAGATCCAGTCCATGAGCCTGAACTGTGGATAGATGCTGGGAAGTCTTCTTCATTTCCCTTCTCTCTTTGCTGGCCATAGAACCTGTGCATCAGTCTCTTCACTGATACTTTTTCCTCTTAAGCAAATGGTTAATAGGTTTAGATTCCTGAGAGGGTGTTGGCTCAATAAAAGTTATCTTAATTTGGGTCCAAGTAAAGGCTTTTCTTTGACTGTACTTTTACAAATAATTATTGGTGGGAATTAATATTTTAAAGCGGTGCATAATATGTCCTGCGACAATTAGATCCAATCCCCTTGATAAAAAGAAAAGACAACTAACGTGAAAAAGGATGCCTTCGGATTAGAAGTGTCTTGATTTTGGGTCAGATTGATTTTCCTGTTAGAGGTTCTTTCTTCTTAGATCTACTCATAGGACACTGAATTTCCTAATCATGATCCATATCATATCAATTGCCACCATCAAGTAGATGTTCATAAATGTGACTCCAACTTAAAAAGGAGGTAAACTGGGGCGCCTGGGTGGCTCAGTTGGTTAAGCATCCGACTTCGGCTCAGGTCATGATCTCACACTCCGTGAGTTCAAGCCCCGCACCGGGCTCTGTGCTGATAGCTCGGAGCCTGGAGCCTGCTTCAGATTCTGTGTCTCCCTCTCTCTGACCCTCCCCTGCTCACGCTCTGTCTTCCTCTGTCTCAAAAATAAATAAACATTAAAAAATTTTTTTTTAAATAAATAAAAGGAGGTAAACTAACAAATGTGATATTTCTGAAGGGACTCTTTTCTATGATTGGTTTCTTCTTGATTGTCACTCGCTCTTAGTATACAGGAAGCACAAAATGTTACTCTGTGATCTGTTTAAAGTAAATTTACCTCTCTAGTTTTTAAATCAATGAGAAAATGGAGAGATTGGCTCCAAATGATTTTTAAAGTCCCCCTGAGCTCTAAAATTTATGATTCTATAATTTTTAGATGTTTAATTCATTAATTAAATGATACTACATTTTCTCTTTGATACCTGTCAAGTTTACTTTAAAAATGATCATCACACTTCATTTATTTTCTAATACATTTCTGACAGCATGAATTAAGTGTTCAAGGATCCCACTGATTTTGTTAGATTAAGCCTACATCATGCTGAGTGGGGTCTGAAGAAATAAAATCTTCTGTTATGGTTATCACACATATTATTTAATGAAGGAGATAATATGAAGTTTCTAAGTGCTGTTACTTTTTAGTGCAAAGTGGTAATTAACATTATTATACCCATCAGATAACACACTATATGTTGTTTCTTCATTTATTTTCACTGCTGTATGTATTTAGATATGAACTAAAGCTAAAATCAATCATTTTCTACGTGTGCCAATTGGATTTAGTTGTGCCGGAAGAGTTTAATTTTGGAGAGGAAAAGGTGATAAAACAGCTTTGACAGCATAAATTTAATACATAGACATTTTTGTGGAATAGAGCCACAACTCACCCCCCTCTTGGAAATACGTATTTGGTATAAAACTAGCTAATGTTATGATCGTTCCCTCCATTTGAAAATGTTGGGAAAATTAGTTCCATCATTGTATTCCATTATTATATGAATAAACACTTTTGGGGTATCTTCTCCTGTCTTTTCCAGAAAAAAATGCTTAATTTTTGTTTAAGACTTTTTCCCCCCAACTTTCTCTTCTCTTCTGAGAACATAGTCCTTATACCCTTGTGGATTCTTTATTTTCTTCCCAGAGTTGATTGTTTTCAATGCTTTTTATCCTTACCATTTCTTCTTAACTCAGTGTTTGGTTTTGATTTTTCTGTTCAGAAACCAAGACCCGTGGACTTTACTTAAAAAATGATACTGTTCTTTCTTAGGACATCTTTCAATCCTTAGCTATGTACGTTTGCATAAAGCCATCAAACCCCAAGAGTGAGGAATTGATAATTTGAACAATTAAAAAAAAGTTACCATGATTGCTACATGAACTCTTTATAGTCTATATTAATAAAAAGGATTAGAGTGGCGGTAATGATCCTAACATTTCTCTGAACTGCTGAGATCTAGTATTTTGGCCACATAATTATCACCTTTACATATTTGCAAAGGACATCCATTTTTTACTTGAATATTCTTTTTTATTACTGGTATTTTTCTACCACTAGATGATTTCTTAGTGCCAGTATCTGCCACATGGTTTCTAGTGTTTCAGTGTATATAGTATCAATAGAATTTTATTGTAAAGACCTGTGCCAATATTCATAGTGCAGATTCTAAATATCTCATATTGCTTATATAAAAGTTATATACCAATTTTGTATTTGCTTTTCATCATAGAAATGAAAAAGATTATTGTTTAAAACACATATTTTCAAATTTTCATTAAAGAATGAAATGAAATAGTTTTAGTAAAGAGGAAGAATAGTAATAATGGCATAGTTTTCATTAAAGAAAATTATAAAAATCAAAAAGTGGGAAAAAATAAAAGTTACCCACAGCTTTCTGTCCCTGTGTAGCCACTATTAGTATTTACACTTAAGCAATGTAATTGTGACTTGTTGGCTTTTAATTAGTAAGGTCCTTTCTTTTCTTATTTTGAAGTAAATTATTTTTTTAAGTTTATTTTTATATTTTAAAATTTATTTTGAAAGAGATATAGACAGCAAGTGTCCCTCCAGAGAGACAGGGAGACAGAATACCAAGCAGGCTCTGCATGCTGTCAATGCAGAGCCTCATGGCAGGGCTTGAACCCACAAACCATGAGATCGTGATCTGAGCTGAAATGAATCAGACGCTTAACTGAGTGAGCCACTCATGCACCCCTGAAGTAATTTATTTAAAGCATTCTGTATGCTTTTTGGCACTTCTGAATAACAAATTTTTAGATAGGGAAGAGTTAACCTTTGCCTAAATTTCATGTGAGAATCTGAAACTGAATGACAATCACTGAAATTTAAAATGACTGACAGCAATGTAACAGAATTTTATCTTGTAAAATTATGTAAAAGAAAAAGCATTGTAGTATATATAGCTTGAAATAGATGATAATATTCTGACATTTGGGAGACATTCAAATCCCAGAATTTTATAACTCTTTCAAAGATGCATGTTGACCTATTCAGAAGAAAAGATACCCTGATCCACAACCCAAATATCATAAATTCCCTTTTCATGTCCTCAAGCACTAAAGAAGAGTAATGCTCATGTTAATATATATTTTCTTTGCCATCTTCCAAAACTTCATGACTTTTCTATCCTTGACCTAATTATACAAGACAAACAGAAATTATTTTCCCTGTAGGTTTACTTATCCCCTAGTATGGAGCAGACAGAATGAGTAATCATAAATGTAAGAATAGAGAATAGAAGTTATATAAAGGAAACAAATTGGAGAGTAGTTATTTGCTCCATAAAAACATTCATTTAATTTTTAAAAGCCCTTATTTTCTTTAAAAAGCATGGTTGAATTTCATCACAAACATTTTTAAGAACTAATATATAAAATGGTGTATATTGGATTTGGAATTATAGTGCAATTCCTTTAAAGTTTATCTGGTAGTTTACTCAGGTTTTATTCAAGAAATATTTATTGAGTACATCTTTTATAACATACCTTTTGAGCAAATACACTTGCTGTATTTGGGGAGGCATTATGTAATACTAACCATATCAACATTACTGACAAGCAGCTGTGGTGAGGCTTGTTCTAACAGTTGTTCCAGAATTGTTTTCTTAGGGCATAGGATTAAGCACTGATTCAAGAACAATATCAATGTCAAATTGATACTATTTTAGAGAAGGTGTTATGATTCCATAACTGAAGAAATTATCTAAGAAAGTAAAGGTGTCTAATAGGGTGTAGAGAAAATAATATTTCTGTATATTTTGTTTTTGATTATCTTACTCTGGCGGTTATGAAGAAGAAGTTGACCATAGTCAGCCTATTTAAGGGATCTCTTTTTGGAAGATAAGAAGATAGAAGGGAAAGATAGAATAAACAATATTAATATTTCAATAATAAGCATATTTTGACTCAAAATGTGTTCAGGAACTAAATATAACTTTATGCTGTTTCAAAAGGTCCCAGCTGGAAGAATGTTCCCATTTATTAAATCTGTCTCTCAAAGTCACTGATAAAGTTTTTGAACCAATAGATTTTAAAAGGAAATGTATCAAAAAGTAATAAGCATTTCAGCTACTATTCCCGAGGTAACAACATTAGGTTGAGAGGCTGGTTGAGAAACTAATTCCACTTTTACACCCAAGAGTTCTGAGGGGTTGTTAGAAAAGTTGGCTGCCTTTGGCATGACATTTATTCTATTATGATGATGTCTCATGAAAGAACCTTACTCTCTTCACAATTAGTAAGATAGATCCTTGTACTAAGGGTGAGCCACTGACATTACTTTTACTTTGTTACAATATTTCCCCAGAAAGCATGCTCAGGCTCATTAGTGTCTGGAAGAAAGTGACCAGGGAGGAAAGAAGGTGAAATGGGGTTCTTGTGGAGAAGCAAGGACTGAGAAATTGACGTGCTACCATTTCTCTCTTGCTCTTTTCATGCACATATCCAGTAAATGGACGTGTAAGGATCCATTTTAAAAACATGCTTAAATAACTTGAATCCTTGTAGACTGGTTATAAAGAATCAAACCAGACATTGAATTATTGAAATTAGTCAGTAAATAATTCTGCAACAGCCAGGTGCCTTATAGGGCAAAGTCAAATATGATGTAAGCCTTTGACATAAGTCCTTGAATAGCTTACTTCTGTAAAGGAGACCAAAAAAAAAAAAATCCACTACTGTGATGCCACATAATGCAAGTGCTATGATACATAAGACTCCTTAGAACCATGGACAGAATCATACTGTACTGTTAAGAAAGGCTTTTGGAAAAGGGTGACCATGGTAAAGGGATGAACATGACTTAGCCAGATTAGTAAGAGGGAGAAGGATAGAATTTTTAGAATGTCATAAGAGCATGTGCCAGTACTCATGCATACTTGAAGCTACAAATAATACATCAAAACAGTGACTGTTAGTGACTATGGGGTAATGTCAGAAGCTGCAACTAAGAGAGGTAGTCAGAGGACCAGATCCTGGAGGGTTATTAGTTACAGACAAAGATTCCACATTTTATCCTGAAAGCTAAAGGGAGACAGTGAAATACTTTTTAGATCTCAACAGGTTAAAAAAAAATAACCTCCATTCTGTTGTACAATAATTGACGTGACTAGGAAATTAATATACACTTTGCCTTAAATATGAAAAAGTGTCCTAAATGAAGAGACAAATTTTATCTTTGTTAAGAGTAAGCAGACTGCTACTTTTGGAACTCTTTTTCCGAACTGATGAAGATAACCAGGGTTTCATGAATATTTTCTACATACTTATATCTAGTTGAGTTATGTCATTAAGTTGCTTTCTCTTGATCCTCCTAGTTTATGTGGTTGAAAATAACAAATAGCACTTCAGAAGCAAGCACACAAAACACTGTATGTTATAATCAATTCAAAATATGAAAGTTTACAGACAATCTGTAATGTGCATTTAATTGCTGTGAATTTACACACACATACACACACACACACACCGCACCCACACCCTACAAATATATGTGCATATAATATTGAATGTTTTCTTTCTTAAGCGTTTGTTAATTTTTTCTTAACATATGGTGCCTAAAGTTTGTTTGAACTCTCAGTAATTTATTCAGCTCTGCATTTGATAAATGACTCGTGAAATTACTCACATTTTGTATCATTTTGATACAGCAGTACAATACTGCCCTGGGTTAATTTACTATATCTAGTAATTTCAAGAAGAACAATGACTCCTGGCTAAATAAATATTTTTGCCTGATTTCCATTTCCATGTAACTTGGTCTCTTTTGAATAGTCATTATATAAGAGAGATTTAATGCAGTAATCTCAATGAAGAAAATGGGAGAACTACAATAAAAACAGAGTTTTTAGAGAGTTTACAGAGTTTTTGATTAGAAAAGTTGTTGTATCCTGTGTCTTATAGAGATTTTTAGTTTATTATTTTAAAATAATTTAAGTAAAAAAAACCTGTTTCCATTTATTGTTGGAGTCCTGATGCACCACTTACTCGCTGAATGGGCTTTCGGCAAATTTTTTAAACATCTGTATGTCTCAATTCCAGCAGCTGCAAAAAGGACATGATCATAAATTAATGAATTCACATATTTTATGAAGATTATATGAATTCATGCATGTAGAAGTCTTTAAAACAATCACTGGCAGGTAATAAGCACTTACTATTGATTAGCTATTATTATTATTAATTATTATTATTATTATTAGTTTACACTGAGGGTAAGTAACTAGGTTCCTGTATCCTATTTAGGGCAAACTTAGTTGCATCTGATTCTGAATCCATGTAAGTGGGATCTATATATAGCATCCCTTTTATTTTTCTCCAAGCTGTAATATTATGACCCTTTCCCTTTGCTTCACTGGCTTTAAATATCCTACTGAACTTTCAAGGATTAGTTCAGTTCTACATATTCTGTCAAGGTTTATCTAAATGCCTCATCCTACAAAGCTTCTTTTTTGTTAACCTCTTATCTTTTTGACATATATTCTCAATAATATTGTATTCATGTCAGAGAGATTTGTAACTTACCCAGTATCTTGCAGAGTATGTTCTTGGTTAATAATTCATTCTCTTTCCTTCTCTTCATCGTCATTCCATAAATGAGAAACACAGAAACACAGATTACCTGGAACACAGAAAGACTGGGTGAATTATTACCCAAATTTTCAAACTTTCCCCAGTGTGTCATTTTTGTTAGCCATAACTCATTCCTTCCCCGAACTTATATAACCACCCCTTTTTATTCAGTTTTTTTAGACCCTTTGTGTACATTTGCAGCTAAAGTTATATTGAGAGGATGACTGAAATAACATAATTTTTTAGTGCTACAGATGATATGCATTGGTCTTTTCCTAAATCACCTACTTGTTCTAGAAAAATTCAAATTTGATTGGCACAATTTTCATCTCTAAGAAAAAGCAGCTTTCAACTAGGGAAAGTGAAAGCTTCATCTACTGAGTGTCATTACAGAACTATGCCCCAGAACAGAAGCTTCCAAATTCTAAGAAAGCTTAATTGGATGTTCTATCCTGCAATGATAATATGGTTCATTTCATGATCAGATGAGATTGAGAGAGTTGGGTCTTTTCTGATACTCAAAGTGACTTAGTTGTTTTTCTTTAATTCAGCATTTTATAAAGCAAGATTTATACTTTCAGAAATCAATTTATACACTGAGATACAGATTTTGATTCATAGATCAAAATATAGAAACAAAATTCAATTTATTTTATTATAGTATTTTATTAGTGATATTTAAGTATTATATTATTTGTGTTTCAAAAAATGTTCTTTTACTGAATAGAATCAGATGATTCTTTCTTCTTTCCATTATGGGGTATACAAATTTGGATTATGCAGGAGACGTGAAGGAGAAGATAACAAAGATAACAAAAACATTTGTTTTTCAAACATATGTACTCTGCCTGCTTCTGTGAAAGGGTTTGTGACCCTCAAACAGTGCAATACCAAAATAACACAGTTTGAGATGCCCTCTCCCCGCAGAATGTGCTGGAAGCCACATGGAGGGAAGTCATCTGTGTTTTGGTAAAAGAAACTTTATTGTCAACTTGATCACTTTAAGGTTAATTTAGAATAAGAAAGCTGAAAACAATAATCCAAGAGTTTTGGTGTGCTTTATCTAGTCCACTTAAAAAATATGCTTTTTACAGAGTTGTGGTGTATAAGAAAATGATCTCTTCAGCTTTTTGTTTTATTTGTATACTTATCTGCATATCTCCATGGCAGTTTGCCATTTTTTAATCTCAATTTTCTAACTGAAAGGCTAAGAGCAGACTGCCTTTTATAAGATGAGGATACCTGTGTTCTATTACTTGTATTATGATTTGGCAATTATAGATGTACTATCCATGGACAGATATTTTGGCCTCTTCAGGATTCCATTTCTTAATCTCTAAATGAGGCTGTTGGATGAGGTAACATTGGATACTCTTAAGGTTCAAGATTTTATGATTTTATCATATTAGATGTTCTTTTAACATTTCTCCCTTCTCTTTTTCCCCTCCCTCTTAACTTCTTTCCTTCTCTTTGATGCCAGAAACTATCCTTGGAACAAAACATACAACACTTCTCCCTTTAGGGAGCTTATATTATATTTATCATAAATTGAAGCAGACAGGTATATAGTTACATAATGGGGATGGGGAGTAAAGTCAGCGCAATACTCCTAGAGTAGCACATGGTCTGGTAAGGGATGTCTGCTGCAGTCAGTTTATCATGTGTTATAAGGAAATAAAATTGACTATTTCTACTTGATTGAATTAATGAAGCTCCACTGGATTTTCAGAAAAAAAAAACTGTTAAAAACTACATGAATTCAGCAAAGTCGCAGGATGTAAGATCATTGAATAGAAATTGGTTGCATTTCTATAAACCAAAAATGAAGCAGCAGAAAGAGATATCCATGAATCGATCCCATTTGCAGTTGTACCCAAGACAAGAAGCTACCTAGGAATAAACCTAACCAAAGAGGTAAAATATTTGTGTGCTGAAAACTATAGAAAGCTTATGAAAGAAATTGAATAAGACACAAAGAAATGGAAAACATTCCATGCTCATGGATTGGAAGAACAAATATTGTTAAAATGTTGATACTACTCAAAGCAATCTACACATTTAATGCAATCCCTATGAAAATAACATGCGCATTCTTCACAGAGATAGAACAAACAATCCTCAAATTTGTATGGAACCACAGAAGACCCTGAGTAGCCAAAGTAATGTTGAATAAGAAAACCAAAGCTAGAGGCCTCACAATTCCAGAATTCAAGTTGTATTACAAAGCTATAATCGTCAAGACAGTATGGTATTGGCACAAAAACAGACACACAGACCAATGGAATAGAATAGAGAACCGAGAAATGGACCCACAAATGTATGGACAACTAATCATCAACAGAGCAGGAAACAGTATCCAATTTGGAAAAAAGTCTCTTCAACAAATGCTGCTGGAAATACAGGACAGCAACATGCAAAAGAATGAAACTGGACCAGTTTCTTACACCATACACAAAAATATATTTGAAATGGATCAGAGATTAAATTTGAGACAGGAAACCACCCAAATCCTACAGGAGTAAATAGTGAGTAACCTCTTTGACCTCAGCTGTAGCAACTTCTTACTTGACATGTCTCTGGGGGCAGGGGAAGTAAAAGCAGAAATGAATTATTGGGACCTCATCAAGATGAAAAGCTTCTGTACAGCAAAGGAAGCAATCAACAAAACCTAAAGGCAACTGACAGAATGGGAGAATATATTTGCAAATGACCTACTGGATAAAGGGCTAGTATCCAAAATCTATAAAGAATTTATCAAACTCGACAGCCAAAAAAAAAACACAGTGAGGAAATGGGCAGAAGACATGAATAGACAATTTTCAAAAGAGGACATCCAGCTGGCTAACAGACACATGAAAAGATACTCAAGATCACTCATCATCAGAGAAATACAAATCAAAACCTTGATGAGGTATCACCTCACACCTGTCAGAATGGCTAAAATGAATGACTCGGGGAACAATAGATGTTGGCAAGGATGCGGAGATAGGGGAACTCTTTTGCACTGTTAGTGGGAATGCAAACTGGTGCAGCCACTCTGAAAAACAGTATGGAGAGTCCTCAAAAGTTAAAAATAGAACTACCCTATAATCCACCAGTTGCACTACTAGATATTTATCTGAAGAATACATAAATGCTGATTCAAATGGGCACATGCACCCCAATGTTTACAGCAGCACTACTAACAAGAGCCAAATTATGGAAAGAGCCCAAATGTCCATTGATTGAAGAATGAATAAAGAAGATGTTACACACACGTGCATACACACACACACACACACACACACACACACAATGGAATATTACACAGTGATGAAAAAGAATGAAATCTTGCCTTTTGCAACAATGTGGATGGAGCTAGAGGGTATTATGCTAAGTGAAATAAGTCAGGCAGAGAAATACAGATATATGATTTCATTCATATGTGGAATATGAAAACTATAATAACTGACCAAAGAGGAAGGGAAGGGAAAAAAGTACAAATAGAGAGAAAACTATAAGAAACTCTTAAATACAGAAAACAAACAGGTTGATGGAGGGGAAGTGGGTGGGAGAGACAGGTGATGGGCATTGAGGAAGGCACTTGTTGGGATGAGCACTGGGTGTTGTATGTAAGAGATTAATCACTGGATTCTACTCTGTAAGCCAAGCCTACACTGTATGTTAACCAACTTGAATTTATATATATAGAAATAACTTAATGGAAAAAATCACAATCTGACAAAGAGATCTGAGACTCAACCAGATACTCATATATTATTTATTTTTCTGAACTGAGCCATTCCCCATCTTGAAAAAGAGGAAGCTTAAGAAAATGATGCTATTGTAACACTAAATGTATATACTATGAAAATTGATCCAGTCTTTCTTCAAATGGGATGAGTTAATTTAGTAAATATAAAAAAAAGAGATATAAAAAAGTTTGGGGGAGACAATTGGATCCTGGCTCAATACTTGATTAATTCCTTATGTTACAGAACATCAGTGAATTTTATCAATAAGGGAGATTTTGAGGGTCAGAAGACAAATGCAAATGACCTAAATAAGCCTGCGGCAAGAATCAATAGGGTCTCAAACTCCAGAATCTCCCCAATTCCTGATTGTAAAATTGTATAGGCGTGCTGGAGCCATTTTGTATTTACTTACAGAGCTAATGGTACACATCTCTTTCCCTCTGCAGTTCAGTGACTTTACTTTGGTAACTCAAAGTTGGCCATAGTGGAAGTGTTTATCGAAATCAGCAAACACTATAAATCAAGACCTATCCCCCCCCGAAAGTTGTTAACAATTTACCAGCACAAGGCAAATAACAAATCCTTATACTGTCTCCCTTTAATTTATTTTTTAGTTTTTTTTAATGTTTATTTCTTTTTGAGAGAGAGAGAGAGAGAGAGAGAGAGAGACAGAGAGACAGAGCATGAGTAGGGGAGGGGCAGGGAGAGGGGGAGACCCAGAATCCGAAGTGAGCTCCAGGTTCAAGTGTCTGCAAAGCCTGATGCGGGGCTGAAACCTATGAACCGTGAGATCATGACTTGAACCAAAGTCTAATGCTTAGCCAGCTGAGCCACCCAGGCAGCCCTCCCTTTAATTTTTAACATGAGTTATTATGTTGGGAAGGAAAAGTGGAAGTTTTGGATTATTTCTATAGGGCAAAGAACACTAGTTGGGTTTCAGGGTATAGCTGGACATTGTACACTGGTGGGGAGGAAGTACATGTGCAGGGGACAGTTTAGATCTTATTAGGTGGTGACATTTTGGATTAAAGGAACAAAGGTGTGTGTGTGTGTGTGTGTGTGTGTGTGTGTGTGTGTGTGTGTATGTGTTTGTGTACATGGGTTGAGGACCAAGTAAAAACATAATAGACCAAAGGAGAGTGATCCATCATGTTCAAAGTGATGCTCTAGTGAATGTAATCAAGCCCTATTTCTAGCCATGACTGATTAATTCTCAGGCAGACACCAGGACCACATTTGAGTAATCAAATTTACTGTCATTGGGATTTAATTTGAGCGGAAACATCTGGAAGATGGAGGCCATAGGAACGGTGTGATCTTCTAGCAGGTGACATTTCCTTTCTGGAGGTTAATAACACAGTCTTGGCCCTGCTGGGTTTGGCTTATTGCTAATCCTAGTGAGATCAGGGATCACATTTTTATTCTATCTCTGTTTACTAGAATTAAGAGCCAAGTAGAGCATTTTTTTTCAGAGAAACTAGGACTTCCATCATTAGCCTTTTCCTAATTGAAAAAAAGAGTTAAGAGTTGTCTGGACCCTGGCAATGAAAATAGGGAGGGGATATGTACAGGATGGATCCTATCTAACATTACTTTCTCCTGTAGTCTTTGAATTCCTTCTTTTGTATCAGAGCAGGAACTTTTTATTTATTTATTTATTTATTTATTTATTTATTTATTTATTTATTTTCAATACATGAAATTTATTGTCAAATTGGTTTCCATACAACACCCAGTGCTCATCCCAAAAGGTGCCCTCCTCAATACCCATCACCCACCTTCCCCTCCCTCCCACCCCATCAACCCTCAGTTTGTTCTCAGTTTTTGTTTTTTGTTTTTTATTTTTGAGACAGAGAGAGACAGAGCATGAATGGGATAGGGTCAGAGAGAGGGAGACACAGAATCTGAAACAGGCTCCAGGCTCTGAGCTGTCGACGTGGGGCTCGAACTCACGGACCGCGAGATCATGACCTGAGCCGAAGTCGGCCGCTTAACCGACTGAGCCACCCAGGTGCCCCTGTTCTCAGTTTTTAAGAGTCTCTTATGCTTTGGCTGTCTTCCACTCTAACCTCTTTTTTTTTTTCCTTCTCCTCCCCCATGGGTTTCTGTTAAGTTTCTCAGGATCCACATAGGAGTGAAAACATATGGTATCTGTCTTTCTCTGTATGGCTTATTTCACTTAGCATCACACTCTCCATTTCCAACCACATTGCTACAAAGGGCCATATTTCATTCTTTCTCATTGCCATGTAGTACTCCATTGTGTATAGAAACCACAATTTCTTTATCCATTCATCAGTTGATAGACATTTAGGCTCCTTCCATAATTTGGCTATTGTTGAGAGTGCGAGCAGGGACTTTAAATATTACCTAGCATAAGCCACCTGTTGATCTAGTTTTGCTTTGACTAAACCAACAAATTCTTAGAATCACAATTAGCTACCTGCAAGCTGTTGAATTCCAAATTGTTGTATGTTCACCTGTAACAAAGACTTAAGCCTGATCGAAAATCATACTCTACTCTTCATGATTGAGTGTTCCCAAAATACTCCTGTACAAAAAACCATTTTTTATAATATAAACTTTTAAATATACAAAACTTATTTTGGGTATAATACTTATATTCTCTATTCTGATTTTGCATTTCACCAATTGGAACAGTAGAGAGGCTATAAATGTTTGAATTGGGTAAATTATTAGATCTGTATGGCAAGAAAGACACAGTGGGAACATTACAGAGCATTTTGAAGAATTGAGAGTTTCCAAATCCTTTGAATCCTCCTGGGATACCCTTATTTCAATGATACCCTTAATTTCCTATCAATATCATATCTTTCATATAAAAGAATTAGTGAGGTCGTGAATTTAACTGGTATTTTAGTTAAACATCCCGGAGAATCAGTTTCTGTATTTGATATTTCGTAGCTTCAGCTTTATGGTTATAAGAAATAGAAGATTTTTTTTTAGCATGGTAACCCACAGGAATGGAGTATCAATCCCAGCCTTGAGGTAGGATTTTCAAGGTTAGTTTTTAGGGTTCTCTCATTTTAAATCACTCTATACTATTAGATATACTAAAGATAATATTGTAGCCCTAGAATTTTTTGTCCTTTGTTGCTTATCTAATAACCAAAATCAGTAACTTGATTGGCTAATTGACTGCTCTGTACTATCATGGGCTGGAACTTTCCCATGGAAAGTTGAAAGTGGAAAGGGGGAGAATATCCCAGTGTTCCATGTTAACTACATCACAAATTTCAAACATAAATTTATCTGAGGATCTGCTGCCTTTGCCCTACTCCCAGTATCTAATTCCCTGTCTGTTAAGGTATTTGTGAATGAAAGCAATAGACACAATTGTGATGGTACCTGGTTAGGCCTTTTGATGCTACATTCCCAGACTGGTCATCGTGATGTAGCTATGTTGCATATTGGGTAAACACAATAATATACATTTTAATTACTTTATAATCTGCAGACAATGGCATAATACAAAATTGTACATGAATTGTGGGTATTAGATACAGGTGACCTGGCTTGCTAAGTGACTTCACAATCATAAAATATTGTTATATTATAATTTCAGGAACATAAAGTTGATGGTATAAAAGACTGGTAAGTAAGCCTTCCAGTGGCTTCCTAAGACCTGTTGGGTCTAGGATCTGAGTAGGAGAATATCATCTCTACCAAACTAAGTATATTGTCCACAACAATCTGGAGATTCTTGAAAAGCAGCACTCATTCCAAATCTTTTACTTTTGTGCCTCCCAGTACATTCTCTTGAGAATGAATCTTTTGTGTATTTCACAATAAATTGTACCTTTCATAGGAACAATATATCATAATTCTTTCCCTTTCCAAATCTCATGACTAATCTTTTAGAAGACTGAGTCACAAACTTTGTTTAAAAAATTTGAGGAAAAAAAAGAAAGATGTCTCTTGAAAGGGAAGTGAGATAGTTTACAAAGTTAAATAGCTAGATAGTTAGATCTAAGGAAGGACAGAAAATCCCACTTAAACTTCCTTAAACAAAGAGGAAATTAATTGGCTCATGTGCCTGCCATAGAGTTGGTTTGATCCAGCACCTCAAAAGTTTCACCAAGAAATTAGCTTCTTTCTCTCTCTCCTTCCTTCCTTTGTACCCCTCTGACATCGACTCTGTTGTACCATAGGACTGCAGCCACAGGCTACTTAGGGTATATTCTTCCTGGTTTATATCAAGAGCAAGTGTGTGCGTGTGTGTGTGTGTGTGTGTGTGTGTGTGTGTGAGAGAGAGAGAGAGAGAGAGAGAGAGAGAGAGAGAGAGAGAGAGAGGGAGGTGTGGGGGAGAAATGTCTGTTTCAATCATTGAATCAAAATCCCAAGATTCCACTCTGACTGGACTAATTTTAGCCCTTGTTCATTCATGGAAAGTCATACACTAACTACTTAGCTTAGGCATTGGCTTGCTGCTAAATGATTAAAATCAGCTCTCTGAAAAAAAATACAACCATGTATCTATGTACGTAAGATCATTATAAATTTTACTCATGAAAAGGGTGTTTAGCACACAATTCACAAATAAAAAATACACAATACTCTTCAATGTAAATTCCCTATAACTAATTAAAACTCACAGAATACTTTTATTAACTTGCCAACTCTTGTATCTCTAGCCAACCTATGGTTGCAATCCAACAATGATTTGCAAACATCCTAGCTGTTGGGAAACCTCACTAATTCATTCATTGATTATGTGAATGAACTGCCTGTTCATTGGGACAGTAGTTTTCAAGTACTGAAACAACATATATTACTTGGCTACCAATGTGATGTCACTGACTGCAGAGTTGGGAAACGGTATGTAGTAGCATACTTAGTATGCTAAGTAGCATACTTAGTAGCATATGTAGTATGTAGAATTTCTACCAATCTGAAGAAGATAAATTCTAAGAAAGTATAATAAAATAATATACAATGAATAGGAATTTATATATTTTGAGTATTCATATAATTTAAGTACGAGTTCATAATTTAATTTTTAATGACAGCTTTATGTAGTAACTGACTACTGTTGGCCTTGAGGAGCTGCTATGAGTCAGCTCCCATGCACCTAGCCTGGGGTCTAGGTTACATAACTACCCCTAATTCTGAAACTATGACATGGGGATGAATTATGCTGTTGGCTTCAGAAAATGAGGACACATCTTGAATTAGAGATCAGATAATGCCATTTCACCTACATGAATGGGGCAATAAAGTACTGTTAGGACTGGGGAAGGGAAAGTGAATTCTAGAAAGGCAACCAAAAATTTCTGCCACCAACAGGAATGTGAGCATCCTGGGGTCACAGAAGCAGGAACTTGGGGCCCTTTGCTACAGTGCTGTTCTGACATGACTCAGCTACCACTTTCCAACTTTGTGCACTTTGCTCAACCTTCTAGTTCCTGGGGAAAAGAATAAGATTGGTCTAGCTTAGATCACTAGGAGTCAGTATTTCCTCTGAATAAAATTGTTAGATGCAACTGAAGTAGCAAAATACTTTTAATGTATACCAAATAAAATATAAAGTATTCTCATTTTAATTCAAGCCGTTGGTAATACATTCCAAGTTTAAACAAATGAAGTCTCAAGTTACAGTTGACCCTGAGTAACACGTATTAGAACTGTGTGGGTCCACTTATCTGTGGATTTTCTTGATTAAATACAGTATGATACTGTAAGTGTATGTTTTCTTCCTTGGTATTTTCTTAGTATTTTATCTTATCTAGCTTATTTTATTGTAAGGACAAAGTATAAAATACATAGAACACAGAAAATTTATGTTAATCAACTGTGTTATTGATAAGGCTTCCAATCAACAGCAGGTTATTAGCAGTTTAGTTTTGGGGGAGTTGAAAAGTTACATGCAGATTTTCAACTGCCTGAGGGATTGTCACCTTGAATCTGGACATTGTTTGATGGTTAACTGTATTATATTTTTGGACGTCGTACAATAACTGCATCATAAGTAAGAGTTTAGGGGACTTTGTATCTCTGTTGATATTAGATTTACAACGTTTTTCTAAATAAAAGAAAAAAAGACCAAAACCATCTGATTGCTTAGAGATGTGCGTTAATTGGATTAGGTTTGGTTACAAGTAGCAGAATATCCCACACAACCTTGGTTTTAAAAAGAATAAGAAATTTCTTTCTTTCTTAGAGTCTGGAAGTAGTCAGTTGAAAGACGATGTGATAGTCCACACAATCTGAAAACCACATGACTTCTCTTTTGCTCTGCAAAGACCTCAGTTCCCAAAATAACCGCATGGAAAGAGATGATTGCTCTAGTTCTAACACTGCATCCTCATTTCAGCCAGCAGAAAGGGCATGTTGTAGAAGTTTCACACTTTCTTCTGTTTACATTTCATTGGCCAGCGCTCACAGGGCTACTTCGGTATTGCTGTATGAGAGCTGTGTGTGCAAGGGGAACAAAACACACGTGTAAATGTCTGGAACTTTAATAATATACCAAGAATATAATTATAATTAGCCAACAAGGAAGTATTTACTTATAAATTGTGAATAGAGCTGTGAAGAAAAGAGATGACAATACAGGGTGGAAAGTGAACAGTAAAATGAGTGGTAGAAATTAATTTCCATAAGAAGCAAAAGAAAGATATATGGGGAAACTTCAGAGGCTTTGATGAGCTGATATAATTTGCAAAGATGTGGGCTGGCGATATGCTTAGAAAGGGAATTTAAATACTAGGAAAACGAAAGAAAAATCATAGACATCCAAAAATGTAGGCTTTGTTCGGGGAATATCCTGCAGTTCTGTTTGTTGAAATTAGGAGTGTGTGAATAGTAGAATGAATAATGTAACACTTAAACAGAATTTATTCTGTGCCAAGTACTATTCTAAGTACTTATCTTTATTCATTTACTATCATATCAGGTAGGTTCTATTATTTTTTCCATTTTTAGATGAGCAATTTGAGGCATGGAAAGGATAATAACTTGGCTATATTCACAAAGTTCTGATTCACAAAACTGAGTCTGCTCTCAACCCTTGGACTAAGTTGCTTTAAAATAGGGAGATTTCTAATTTTTTTTAATGTTTATTCATTTTTGAGAGAGCATGATTGGGGAAGGGGCAAAGAGAGGGAGACACAGAATCTGAAGCAGGCTCCAGGCTCTGAGCTGTCGGCATAGAGCCAGATGCGGGGCTCAAACTCACGAACTATGAGATCATGACCTGAGCTGAAGTTGGACACTCAACTGACTGAACTACCCAAGTGCCCCTAAAATAGGGAGATTTCTAATGGAGGGCCATGTTGTTGTACTCAGTAATCTGGACGTAATTCTGTAGGCAATCTGTAGGAGCTACTAAAGACTTTTGAGTAGAAGTAGGTGATATATTTGGATATGTGTTTGGGGGATATTGGTCTAATATTTGTAGAAAAAACAGATAATTAAATAGACTACGAATGGGGTGTCACTTGGGAGATGGTAGAAATGACCTAAAGAGAATCAATATAAACCTTGCCTGAATAATGAATAAGGCCTTGGAGAGAGTCTCTGAGACTAGTTTTTCTAATCTGTAGAACATATTCAGGGTAGAATAAGATAGAAGGAAATGTTGGCAATCCTTTGGTATGAGGTATAAGTATTAATTATTGATCCTCTATGAAGCGGGAGGGTGAACTCAGGAGGAAGGCAGTAATGTTTATTAAGCATCTAGTTTTTGCCTGGAACCGACTTTGGCTCATATTAATTTTAATTCTCACAATAGAAATACAGGAAGTAGGGCTTCTCATTGAATTCTATTAATTCTCAGGTAAGGATGGCATGACTAATTTTTTGACAAGTTTTGTAAAAAATGACAGAATTGGAATTGGGATTCAAGTCCTCTGTCCTTTATATAGCACCTATGGCAATACCCAGTTCACAAGGTAAATTTGCCAATTTCAAAGCCTCAGAGGGCGTGGCCACACGCTCACCTTAAGACATGTTTTGAATTACATATTCCTTTGAAATACAGTCTTCTGTGAGATTACCTTGACTTTAGCTCTAAAATACAACAAATTGAAGCATGAGCAGAAAAATCTTCATTTATTTCTGGCTTACCCACATGATTAGTTTATATGTACAGATCGCAAGACCTCTTTATTATAGAAGAAGAAGATGTTGAATGTTTCCTGAGATTCCCAAGTTTTCTTTTTTCATGGGGTGCTTAGTCCTCACTCATATTGTAACTATGTCCTAAGACCAAAAGAAATACTTCAAAGTTTCATTTATTAAGCAGTGAAGTCCAAATAACTTAGTAAATTCTTAGGTCCTAACCACTTATTTGATATTTGAGGAAAATAATACATGTAGATTATAAAAAAAATTTCATTTAATTTTTAGATAAGTGCAATTACTAATGGGATATATGTATCTATTTGAGTATGGCACATGTCTAAGAGATCAGAACCACAGTAGATGCCACCAGGACCCTAATTTTTAAACTCTTCCACAATTGTTTATTGCTTAGTATTTGGTTCTTTTCACAGCAATCACTGAAAATCCAGCTATGCAAAGAGATGCCATTGAAAGGATTTTAGCACAATCTACTCCCAAAACTGAACTACCTCAAGCTACTAGTTTGCAGCAATCTGACAAAAGTCAAGTATCACTGTATTTTCTCTTAAAAATTTAAGATACTCCATACTTCCTGGTGAATTTGCTGTGACATCCCAGGGCACATTTACACAGTTTGGGAAACATTGGTGTACATTATACGACACATATCAAGAGTTTTGGCTTGAACACATTACAATTTGCATGCAAGCGTACTTATTCAAAACATGTTTTTCAACACTGATGTTTTTATTCCAAATTCAGATTATTTTATACATGCATCCTTTTGCTGGGGAAAAAATAGAAGAAGAAAGCATAGATTTGAAGTTGTGTTTCAAATCCTTGTTTTCATTACTCACTAGCTATTGGTCTCTGGGCAAATTACCCAACATCTGCGAGCCTTGGTTTCTTATTTTTTAATCTATAATGTGTAAATAAGCACTTCTCATGGTGGCTGTCAGAATTAGAATAAATAATGTATTTGAAATACCTAGGACAGTACACAGCACCCTTTGGGCTTCACTGAATGTTTTCTTTCCTCCTTCCTCTATAAACAGGGATTGTCTCATGGAATTGACTGTACTTCTTTTCTAAATAACACATATTTAAAATGAGAGATCCTTCTGTAAAGGCTGTGAAGGGCAATGATTTTTAAATTAGCAGAAGGAGGCTAACGCAGATGAGATGAGATGTTAAATGCTGAAGAATTTATGCCGCCAGAACCATTAACAATCTCTTTTCCAGGAGCAATTATCTCAGCAGCAAAGTAAGCATCGAGGGATACAGACAGAAGACGTAGACAAGCAAAAGACGGATGAAGGTAGAAAATATGAACGAAGAGGTGTTCTTTTAATAGAATGCGTTCCATGCATGCCTAAAAAATAAGTTCTAGGGAATATTATTCTGAGTTTTTTGGGGTTTTTTGTATGTTACCAGTGCCCTTGATCAGGATTCTCACTAAGAAGAATAATTCCAAATTATTTTCAGCCTGTTTGTCATGGGTAACTGTGTGGCTGAGAGAAATTGAACTGCTGATTCCATTGCCCATTCCGTTCACATTTCTCCAGGATCAGCCATACACAGTTGGGAAAATTGTTTCTACCAAAGAACAATTTCTCACTCATTCAACATTCCCTCAGAGCTACATCAGATCATTAACAAGGATTTTCTCAATTAACTACTAAATCAGCAATTAAGGCTTACGAGATATCTACTGCAAATAAAAGGGTTATTGATTTTAATTCAGTCATATCTTATAATTATGGATATTAATCACACGCAGTCTTTAACTGTGAAACATGACTCTCCCTACCAGTTAAACATGACAGAAGGAGGCCAAGTTAAATGACTTTGAAGTGGACAAACTGCCATTACTTAGTAATGAGGTTGAACGATGTGGCACTAATTAAAAAAAAAAAAGGATAGAGGCTTTACAACATAATTTTCAAATAACTTGAGATTTACATTTAGGCTTAGTTAAAACTCATCAGTCATGTAATACATGAATATATTCATACACAGTTATAGTAATGGAAAGGCAACATGCTGTATGAATAGTTACAGTTGTATTCTGTGCTCACACAGACCAGTACATATGCTCACATTCTGTGCTCACACAGACCAGATCATGTTTTCATTAACATATGACATGGAAATATAATTTGTTAAAAATCATAATGGAAGAATGGTAAGAGTATAGTAACCTAATGAATTCCTTCATATTTATATCTATTAAAATAAAAATGTAGGCTTTTTTCTATCTGGGTATGTTCATTTTGGTTTAACCATGTGTGTAAAGTCTCATAAAAAAGAATAAAGACTGAAGACCACCACCTTTCTCTCTTTTACCAGAAGGCAACATTTTCTTTAGCATTCTTTCACGTTTGCCAAAGCAGCAGCTATCAGCCGTGTGTTGAGTTTTGGCAATCTGGAAAACACAGTCCAGATTCCTTTAGACAGTGTTATAATTTTGTACAAAAATTTTTCTTGCCCAAGACCAATTATATTTAGACGTGTATGATTCCAAGCTTCGTGTTAATTCATAGGACTGGTAGCAACCTTTTCAGGAAGGATAGTTTGTTTACCTTATATCTTTTTCACGTGTTACCGTTCCTTCTAGTCTGCTATTTCCATGATTGCAAGTTGAAACTTTTTTTTTTTCTGTCCTAAGAAGTCTCATCAATGTTGAATCAAAAATTGCACTGGACGAAGTTAAACAGGCAGGGAAGATTTTATTTAAGATTTATTATGATGTTTTAATAATAATTTAATATTATTATTATTAAATTTATTTTATTTATGAAACGAAGGGTGAGGAAGTTTGTAAGTATGGTGTGAGAGAGAACACAGGCCATGTGTATTTGCTGATTTGCTTTATCCAAAAGAAAATTAAATTTTCTCTTATCTTTGTGATAGGCGGTAGTTTTAACTTGGAAGAGGGCTGAAGTTAGGCTCCTGTCCTCCCACAGGGATTGGGAGATGGGGGCACTAGCTTCTTTGATGTTTACACCTGGAAGGATTAGCTGCCAGATCCTGGAGAAAGATAGTCCTGGATTGGAACACAATACACTTTAAAAAATTTGTATCTCAAAGGTTGTAGAGAAGGAATTTGCAGTTAGAAAGTTTTTAAAGTAAATGCTTCAAGAAAAGGAAGATAAAGGTACCAGAGTCAGGAATAAGCCTGTCTAATGTTTAACTAAGCCGAGGAGAACTTTAAGGCCCTGTTCATCACTAGTAATACATGGAGTATTACTAGTACTCCGTGGTGAGAATGGATAAGAATAACAAGAACCTCATAATAATGGCAGATGGTTTGGATACATTTCAGACCTTCCATGGATTTGATGGTGGTTATATAGTAAGGCTCTGCATATACCCATATGCCATCCACGTGGTAGTGTTTATAAATTTTGAAAGTACTTTCTCACTTATTTTTTCATTTTTTTTATGCAACAATACCTTAAAAGGGGCCAGATACTGTGATCGCCTTTTTACAAGACAGAAAATTGAGGTTCCCAAGAGCTAAGCAACTTGCTCATGGTCACATAGAGGGTAAATAGTAGCATTAACTTCTATTCTTATATCCAGCCTTTGATATAAATTTCTTCCCAATACTACTACTCTACTGCTTTACTTGTGACTCAGCCAGAGTGAGATTTTTGAAGCACATGGATTGTGTTTGTTTTTTTGAGGGTCTTTGAGAAAAATCTGCCCTATGATTAGAGTGATATTGTCCAAGTAAGTGAGCCAGCATTAGTCTTAGTGATGTTGTCATTCCTCTCATTTGGATGTTCCTCCTAATTGCTTGTGTACTTGGTTTTTCAAGTCCCTGTCAAATATTAAGATAATTAAAAGGACATTTGATCTCTTTATATATTTTTATAATCTGTAAATTGGTAGACAACCTTACATTTCTATACATTATTGTGCATCCATATGTAGAAATTGATTCTTATCAAGAAGACTTTGTTTCCCAAATTACTCCTCTATTTCTAAAGTTTACAAAATATTATTTCATCATTAACATTTTTATGTTTTCTGTTAGAGTTAGACTCTGTTATTTTGGGGAAAAACGTGTGACTCTCCAAATGTGGCCCATTCCATTCCATTTGGGAGTACAGTGCAGACTACATATTAATGAATGGGAATCAATGGGGGTGGGTACAGAGAGTCTGCATTAAAAGAAGCTCCCAAATAATTCTGTGTACATTATGATTTAAGATACACCAGTCTTGCGTTTTTATTCTGCCAATTCCACATCTTGATTAATCTGTTTTCTATTCTTATGAAAATCCTGATAAAAATAGCAAGCCCATCACTGCCACCACCATTACAACGTAGTAAATAACAACATCAGTGGTTTTATAGTACCTATTTTTCTAAGTATTTTAATCTTCTTATCAAATCTTTATAACAACACTGTGCGAGGGGAGAAAATAACTTCCTCAGAAGAGTTTGCAAATGAGATTCAAAGTCAAAACTAAAATTATAGGCACAGAAGAGAGTTTATCCATTGAACATTTTTTTTATAATCTTTATTGTGTTAACCTGTCATGAAATGGACCATGTTTGTATCCCCAATCCTCAGAGCCCATTATTTTTGTAGTGGACTCTTAGGCCTTAGAGTAGACTTCTATGACACTCCATTTCAGAGTTCAGGTTAATTCCTCGAATTACTACTGGCAGCTGATAGAGCCCAACTAGAATTTAAAGAGAGAAACATAAGGAGAAAATTATAGGTAGTTTATATTTTTGCCCAAAAGACTTTTATAACATTTAGAATATTCCAAAGGCAAAATTGACTGGTTGGGAGTTAGATAACTCCTTGTTAATTGAAATATTGGAACTGAAACTGTATATAGGATATAAAGGAAGGAATCCGTGTACTGGTTTAAAACAAAAACAGACTATCGATCTCTAAGATCCTTTTTAATTCTCTTCTTAATCTCAGAGTATTTAGATTTGCCATCTGTCCAGCCAAAATTATTACTGCTTTTCCATTCAATTATTATTCCTTGAATGCTGGTTATAATTCATTTGAATTTCTCATTTTTATAGCACTAAATCTGTGAGAGAATATTAAATGAAGTATTATGCCTTGAATTTCTTTGTCCAGGATGTATGCACAACAAAAATAAGAATTCTTCTAAGTCTCTATCTACCAAAATAATACGGAGTTTAATAAAATCTGGTAATTTTCAGGTAATGGAAAACCATGTGAACTTTGAAGGATCTTAGGTTCCTCAAGAAAATTTTAAACTCAAAGTTATCATTGATATGTTTCTATATATAATGTTTTCCCCAGTAATTTGCCAGTGATTAGTACTCCTTTAAATCTGTCAGAAGATTTTGTATTAGATATTTAATATTTTCTGTTGTTAAGCATATTTTGGACAATTTGGATAAATATTAATGATAGTACAATATCCTGAGAACGTTAAAAATCAGTCAATTATCTGGATACATTGTGGTTCTAATGAAGAGGACTCTGGAGTTTCCAAACACTTATGTAGGCACACGCTTCACTTTTTCATACAATTGTACTGCATGAAAAACTCATTTAAAAGATTATGAGAAGGAGGAGTTAAGATGGTGGAATAGTAAGGAGATCCTGGGCTTGTCTTGTCTCACAAACATAGCTAGATCAACATCAAACCATTTCAAACAATGATTATAATGATACTATCTGAGCTATGAAAAAATATAGAAGACACTGGAGAATCCCTTTTTGAAGAAATAAAACTAAAATTTAGTCAGGCCAAAGTTAAAACTGCTATAACCGAGATGCAAACCTGAATGCATGCTATAACATCAAGGATGGACAAGGCAGTGTTGTGAATTAACAATATAGAAGATAAAATTATGGAAAATAATGAAGCTGAAAAGAAGAGGGAAACAAAGGTCAGTGATCATAAAGGCAGATGTAGGGAACTCAGCAATTTATTAAATATAATAACATTCATATCATAGGAGTTCCAGAAGATGGAGAAAAGGGGGCAGAAGATTTATGTGGGAAAATTATAACTGAAAATTTCCCTAATCTGGGGAAGGACACAGACATAAAAATCCAAGAAGCACAGAGAACTTCCATTAAATTCAACAAAAGCCATCCAATGCTAAGACATATCATAGTCAAATTCATAAAATACACACATAAGGAAAGAATCCTGAAAGTAGCAAGGGAAAAAAAGTCCTTAGCCTACAAGGGAAGACAGATAAGTTCACAGCAGATGTGTCCATAGAAACTTGGCAGGCCTGACAGGAGTGGCAAGATATATTCAGCCTGCCGAATGGAAAAATATGCAGCCAAGAATACTCCATTCAGGAAGGCTATCATTCAGAATAGAAGGAGAGATAAAGAGTTTCCCAGACAAAGAAAAACTGAAAGGGTTTGTGGCCCTACAAGAAATTTTAAGGAGCACTCTTTGAGTGGAGTTAAAAAAAAAAAAAGACAAAAAGCAACAAAGACTGGGAAGGACCAGAGAGCATCACCAGATACACCAACTCTACAGGTAACACAATGGCATGAAAGTCATATCTTTAAATTATCACTCGGAATGCAAATGGACTAAATATTCCAATCAAGACATAGGGTATCAGAATGGAAAAAAAACAAGATCCATCTCTATGCTGGCTATTAAGAGACTCATCTGAGACCTAAAGACATTAGCAGATTCAAAGTGAGGGGATGGAGAACCACCTGTCATGCTAATGGATGTCAAAAGAAAGCCAGAGTAGCCATACTTAGGTAAGACAAACTAGATTTTAAAACAAAGAATGTAACAAAAGATGAAAAAGAGCATTATCATAATTAAGAGGTCTATGCATCAAAAAGATATAACAATTGTAAATATTTATGTCCCAACCTGAAAGAACCCAAATATAGAAATCAATTATTAGTAAACATAAAGAAATTTGTTGATAATAATACAATAATGGTAAAGGAATTTAACACCTCACTTATAGCAATGGACAGATCACCTAAGCAGAAAATCAGCAAGGAGACAATGAATGATTTTGGATGACATACTGGACCAGATGGACTGAACAGATATATTAAGAACATTTCATTCTAAAGCAGCAGAACACACATTCTTCTTGAATGTACATGGAACATTCTCCAAAATATATCACATACTGGATCACAAATCAGCCCTCAACAAGTGCAGAAAAATAAACATCATACCATGCTTATTTTCAAATCACAATGCTATGAAACTTGAACTCAACCGCAAGAAAAAAATTTGGAAAGCTCTCAAACACATGGAGGAATACTAAGGAATAAGTGGGTTATTTAGGAAATAAGAAATTTTAAAAAATATGAAAAGAAATGAAAATGAAACAAAACAGTCCAAACCCTTTGGGATGCAGCAAAGGCAGGCCTAAGAGGGAAGTATGCTGCAATTCATACCTATCTCAAAAGCAAAAAAAGTCCCAAATACAACACCTAACCTTACATCTAAAAGAGGTAGATAAGGAACAGCAAATAAAACCTAAAGCCAGAAGAAGGGAGATAATAAGGATTGGAGAAGAAATAAATTATATAGCCAGCAAACAAACGAAAAACCCAGTAGAACATATCAATGAAACTAAGAGTTGGCTCTTTGAAGAAATTAACAGAATTGATAACCCTCTAGTCAGAATTATCAAAGAGGCAGGACCTAAATAGAAAAATCGTGAATGAAAGAGGAGAGATTACAAATAAAACCAAAGAAATACAAACAATTATTAAAACATATTATGAAAAATGATATGCCAATGAACTGGGCAATCTGGAAGAAATGGACAAATTCCTAGGAACTCACAAACTATCAAAACTGAAACAGGAAGAAATAGAAAATTTGAATAGACCTATTACTAGCAAAGAAATGGAATCAGTCTTCAAAAATCTCTCAATAAATAAGAGTCCTGGGCCAGATAGCTTCCCCAGGGGAATTGTAGGAGACATTTAAAGAAGGGTTAATACCTGTTCTTCTCAAACTATTCCAAAAAATAGAAAAGAAAACTTGGAAACTCATTGTATGAAGCCAGCATTACCTTGACTCCAAAACCAGATAATGACCCCACTAAAAAGGAGAATTACAGGCCAATATCGCTGATGAACATTGATGCAAAAATTGTCAGCAAGATATTAGCAAATTGAATTCAGTGGTGCATTAAAAGAATTATTCACCATTATCAAGTAGGACTTATTCCTGGGCTGCAGATGTGCATGCACTACATTAGTGAAAGGACAAAGCCATATGATCCTGTCAGTAGATGCAGAAAAAGCATTTGACACAATACAGCATCCATTCTTGATAAAAAATCCTCAACAAAGTAGGGATAGATGGAACATATCACAACTTCATAAAGGCCACATACTTAAGACCCACAGTTATTATCATCCTGAATGAGTAAAAACAGAGAGCCTTTCCCCTATGGTCAGGAACCTTAGCCTCAGCAATCAGATTTTAAAAAAAGAAGTAAAAGGCACCCAAATCATCAAGGAAGTCAAATTTTCACTATTTGCAGATGACATGATTGATACTCTATGTAGAAAACCTAAAAGACTCCACCAAAAATTTTCTATAACTAATACATGAATTCAGCAAAGTCACAGATATAAAATCAGTGTGCAGAAATCTGTTGGGTTTCTATACACCAATAATGAAGCAGTATAAAGAGAAATCAAGGAATCAATCCCAATTGCAATTGCACCCGAAACAATAAGATACCTGGGAATAAACCTAACTAAAGAAGTGAAAGATCTATAGTCTGGAAACTATAGAACTCTTGTGAAATAAATTGAAGATGACACACGCAAAAAAATGGAAAAACATTCCATGTCATGGATTGAAAGAACAAACATTGTTAAAATGACTATACTTCCCAAAGCAATCTACACATTTAATGCAATCCTGATCAAAATATCACTAGCATTTTTTTGCAGAACTAGAACAAACAATCCTCAAATTTGTACGGAACCAGAAAATACCCTGAATAGCCAAAACAATCCTGAAAAAGAAAAACAAAACCGGAGGCATCACAATTCTGGGTTTCAAGCTATATTACAAAGTTGTAGTCATCTAGACAGTATGGTACTAACACAAAAGCAAACACATAGATCAGTGGGACAGAATAGAGAACAAAGTAGGAAAGACGACTGAATGGAAAAAAGACAGTCTCTTCAACAAATAGTGTCAGGAAAACTGGGCAATGGCATGCAGAAGAATGAATCTGGACCACTTTTCTTACACCATACACAAAAACAAATTCAAAATGGATGAAGAACCTAACTGTGAGACAGGAAACCATGAAAATCCTAGGGAACACTGGCAGCAACCTCTTTGACTTCGGCTGGAACCACTTCTTACTAAACATGTCGCTGAAGGCAAGGGAAACAAAAGCAAATATAAACTATTGGGACTTCATCAAGGTAAAAAACTTCTGCACAGCGAAGGACACAATCCACAAAACTAAAAGGCAGCCTAAAGAATGGGAAAAGGGTGGCCTGGGTGGCTCAGGCGGTTAAGTGTCCGACTTCGGCTCAGGTCATGATCTCGCAGTTCGTGAGTTCGAGTCCTGTGTTGGGCTCTGTGCAGGCCTGGAACCTGCTTCAGATTCTGTGTCTCCCTATCTCTCTACCCCTTTCTTGCTCATGGTCTGTCTCTCTCTGTCTCTCAATAATAAATAAATGTTAAAAAATTAAAAAAAAAAGAATGGGAGAAGATATTTGCAAATGACATATTTGATAAAGGGTTGGTATCCAAAATCTATAAAGAACTTATCAAATTCAATACAGTGAAGAAATGGCAGAAGACATGAATAGACATTCCAAAGAAGACACCCAGATGGCTAACAGACACATGAGAAGATGCTCAGCATCACTCATCATCAGAGAAATACAAATCAAAACCATGATGAGATAACACCTCACACCTGTCAGAATGGCTAAAATTAACAACAGAAGAACAGGTTTTGACGAGGATGCAGGGAAAGAGGAACCCTCTTGCACAGTTAGTAGGAATGCAAACTTGTGCAGCCACTCTGCAGAATGGTATTGCGGTCCCTCAAGAAACTGAAAATAGAACTACCCTACAATCCAGCAGTTATAGTTTTAGGTATTTACCCAAAGGATAGAAAAATACAGATTCAGAGGGGTACATGCACCCCAATGTTTATAGGAGCATTATGAACAATAACCAAACTATGGAGAGAGTCCAAATGTTCATTGATTAATGAATGGGTAAAGAAGATGTGGTATATTTATACACTAAAATATTACTCAGCCATCAAAAAGAATGAAATCTTGCCATTTGCAATGACGTGGATGGAGCTAGAATGTATTAGGTGAAATAAGTCAATCAGAGAAAGACAAATACCATATGATTTTACTCATATGTGAACTTTAAGAAACAAAACAAATGAACATATGGGAAGGGGGTGGTAGAAAAGAGAGGGAAACAAACCCCAAGACTCTTAGTGATAAAGAACAAACTAGGGGTTGTCTGAGGGAGGTGGGTGGGAGATGGGCTAGATGGGTGATGGGCACTAAGGAGGGCACTTGTGATGAGCACTGGGTGTTATATGTAAGTGATGAATCACTGAATTCTATTCCTGAAACCAAGATTGCAGTGTATGTTAACTAATTAAAATTTAAATTGAAAAAAGGAAAAAAAATAAAGGTTCTAAGGAATAATAAAGATAATGAGGAATAGGTCTTTCTTTCCCTCTCCTGCCCATAGAAATTGTACTTTTCCTTTACTAGCCATTTTTGACAGATAAAAATCAATGGCGTATTTTTATGATGCTTGGTATCATTTACTCTAGACATAGTCACTTCCCTTTGAGAAGCTTACTAAAGAGAGCATTTGATAGCTACTTAAAAACATGATTGAATGATATTCTCAGCATTTATGTATTGCCCATTTTATGTTTTTACCTAACAAAAAAGTGTATTAAAGGTTGCTAACTTACAGTTCAAAGGAAAATATAACAAAAACAATTCCTTTGGCACAAAAATTAATTTTCACTTTCTGAATTGATCTGAAATTAGCAAACTGGAAGTGTAATTCTAAGTTCTAAGAAATAATGTACATACATGACACGGCAAAACTTGTCTTAAATCTTGTGGTTAATAAAGTAAAATATTAAAAAGAATGCAGCTTTGGAAAATGTTTTGAGGGTGATATTGTAGTCCAATTCTTTTTGCAATAAAAGTTTTTGCCTGTATGCTGAGGAAGATTTGTTTAATTTTGGAAGTGTCATTGTGATAGAATAAAACTGCCTTGGAAGAGAGGTGATTATCAAGGGCAAGCAAGTATTAAGACACTAGCTAGTTCCAAATGCAGAGTATTTGTATTATAGATGAAGTTGTATCAAAATTTCCATAGGACTTAAGTAAATATGTTTCATGACTCATAGTACTGCACAACTGGTAAGTGATTTTTATTGTTACGCTATACACAATTTATTCCTAGTTTGTCATAAAGTTTGTGGCAAGTTTTTAGTTTAGGTGTTTAGAACTCTGAATAGAAGTTTCTACAGAAATTACATTATACATGGTGGTTGGATCTTTAGGCCAGTTCATAATGTGTCTGTCAGATCTGTATGATTTAACCAAGTACCAAAAAAGAAAAATTAAACTCCTTCTACTATACTCCTTTAAGCGCAATGATTTAGAGTTTTGACTTAATCTTACAGAAATAGATCTATCTTTGAAGTAGGATCCTAGGTTGTCCTTGTGTTCTACTTTTCAATTTAAAACATAAGAGAATGGGTTAGCAAGGTGGCTGGAGATACATTGGAAAGAAATAGGGAGATAGAATAATAAAGGGTATGAAATGGAAGGAAAGGAAAATCTTTGAGGAGGAGTTAGATTAACTAAATAACTAAATACTGATCAGGCAATAGTGGCTTGGTTTCTATTTTGTTCATTGCTCATGGCATTTGAAGGTTCAGAACTATTGTAACAGGAAAATTTGTGCTTTAGCGCCGTGTTATCCAGTGTGGTAGCCACCAGACTGTCTAATAACATTTCAAGGACTCAATAGTTACTTGGGTTTTTTGTCACTATTGTATCGGGACAGCAAAGATACAGAGGGTATCTACCATCACAGGAAGTTTTGTTAGGTAGTACTGCTCAAAAGGAAGGATTAGCAAACTTTTCCACAGGGCCATATAGTAAATATTCTAGGCTTAGTGGGATGTGCATGGTTTATGTCTTATACTTCTTCCCTCCTTTTCCTACTCTTCTTCCTCTGCTTTTCTTTTTCTTCTTTTTACAAACTTCTAAAAATATCAAAAGTATTTTTAGCTCATGGATTATTGTACAGTAATAGGCTATAGGCTGTACATAGTTGGTTTCCTTCTCTTGCTGCTCTAGAGTATCTCATTCCTTTTTTTTTCCTGATGAATAGGAAGACTAGAGGTCACAATTAGTTGATGGGTAAAAAATTTTTGTTTTGGTTGATCTTAATATAGTACTTATGCTTCATGTTGAAATTTCAGCAAGAACAGTGGTATGGTCGCCTTCTGCCTTTTCTAAAGTGGGTGATTGGGCCTGCAGAGTTCCTATGGTGCTTTATTTCAGTGATGGTAGAACTTGAGAAGATGTTTTACAGTGTTATAATATGACTGTTCTGGAAGCATCAGTTTGCTCATCCATGGCTTTTATCAATACATCACTGAAAATATATATTGATTAAAAGTTTCTAAACTCTGTTACAATGTCATTGTAATTAATCTGAAAAGACATCTTCTACATGTTTAATTTTGGTGAAGTGGAATCTCTTATAGGTTTTTTACATTTCTTTAAAAAAGTTATCTTATTTGATATTTACAGTGATAAATGAAATTCATGTATATATTTTGCATCATGAAAATGTGATCATCTCTTTTTAATTACATTTTTAAATACTTGATTTTATATTTCTCCTTTAGCCATCACCATTTGTAATAGTAATAGTTAATTTTTAAATTTTGCTTTAAAAAATAAGATAGGAGTATTTGGGAGTATTATTTAAAATATTTACGTATTCAACTCAACAAGATTTGTTGAATATCAAATATGTGTCAGGCACTATGCTAAGCACTGTGGATACAAAATTCAAGTAGGTAATTCCTGATTTCAAGGAACTCATGTGTAGCAGGAAGGCAGGCACATAAACCTATAAAACAGTGTATTAGATGCTATATTGTTCAAGGGAAAATATGGAAGCCTGAAGCCAGGAGCTATATTAATGTGTATAAAATCTTCAGGAAGAAAGAGATGTCTTTTTGGGCTTGTAGGGATGAATGGGATATTTTAAAAGTGGGAGAGAAAGCCAAGCCATGTTGTATAAAAAAAATAGCATGAATACATATATGGAGTATATACTTAATGAGAAAGGCAGGTATTATAGTCTGGCTTGAGTAGAAAGTGTGAAGCTGAGATGTTCAGATATGTGGCTAGATAAGTAGCTAATCTAAAGCTTGCTTTAGCTTGCTAAAGCTGTTGAATGCTATAATAAAATATATTGGCTATTTATATAATAAAATATCAAGCTCTTGAATGCTATAATAAAATATATTGGCTATTTATATAATAAAATATCAAGCTGTTGAATGCTATAATAAAATATATTGGCTACTTATATAATAAAATATCAAGCTGTTGAATGCTATAATAAAATAGATCACGAGATGAATTAGTTTTAACCTTAGTCAGAAATATGATTCTGTTAGGAGGGTATAAAATGAGTTGAATAAAATATTGAAGGTAGGGAGATGCCCTAGGAAGTACTTCCCATAGTTAAGAGAAACAAAACAATTAGTTTTGGGTAAAGGAGAAATAAAAATGGTAACTCCACATTTTATAGCTTGATGTCTAGGTCAGCTTATAAACTGTTAAAGGATAAAGGTAACATGGAAGAGAAGGTAACAGGGTTTTAGAAATGGAAATAGAGATTTAATTTTAGAGAGGCTGATTCTGAAGAACCTACCCATCATCGAAGCAGAAATGTCTAATAATAGGATAGGTATTCATTTAGAGCACTATCATCCAAAGAACACGTTGTATGTGAATTATTTAAATACTTTAAGTGTTTATTATTCATTGCATGGTTTATTCCTCATAAAAACCTCATGAGGGGACATTATGATTATACTCATTTTAGGAATGAGACCAAACTGCTTATTTCTACCAGGATTATCTTTTCTTCTATCTGATTCAGAAAAATGTGACAATATATGTGAAAATACCTAACAATGCCTGGTTCTTGGTAGAAAGTCAAGTGTCAAAACCCATTCAGGTAGTAGAATATGGTAGTTAAAAACCATGGGTTCTGAAATCAGATTAAGGTTTCAAAGTATACTCCAGTACTGAAACCAAACAAAGACATTATAAGGGAGGAATACTGTAGATGAATAGGACTTATGAACTTTATGTGCAAATATCCTGAACACGATATTTGCAAATTAAATCCAATAATGTACAAAAAGAAATGTCCAGGGGTGCCTGGGTGGCTCAGTTAAGTGTCTGACTCTTGATTTTGGGTCAGCTCATGATCTCACGGTTTGTGAGTTTGAACCCCTCATCAGGCTCCATGCTGACAGTGTGGAGCCTGCTTGGGATTCTCTCTCTCTCTCTCTCTCTCTGTCTCAAAATAAATATAGAAAAGTAAAAACAAAATAATTATCCATCAAGTGGGATTTATCCTTGGTATACAAGACTAGCTCAGAATTCCAAAATCAAATAATATAACCTATTACATCAATAGGCTAGAAAAGAAAAATCATATAATCATATCAATAGATGCAGAAAAATATTAGCAAGAATATAACATCCATTTATGACAAAAACTGAGTAAATTAGGAAGATAGGGGAAATTCTACAACTTGGTAAACAACATTTACAAAAAGCCTACAGCTAACATCACATTTAATAATGAGAAACTGGTAAATTCCTCCCTAAGATTAGGGAAAAGGGAAGATTTTCCTCTCATCACTCCTATTCAATATTGTATTAGAAGTCCTAGCTAACGAAATAAAACAAGAAAAGGAAATAAAAATATACAGTTTGGGAAAGAAGAAATAAAATTATCTTTGTTCACGGATGACATAAAGTGGTTATGTAGAAAATCCCAGAGAATCAACAAAACAACTCTTGGAACTAATAAACGATTATAAAAAAGTTGCAGGACCCAAGGTTAACATGCAAAAGTCAGTTGCTTTCCTATATATTAGCAGTGAACAACTGTATTTGAAATTGAAAAGACAACATTGTTTATATGGAAATTAAAAATAGAACACTTGGGGCGCCTGGGTGGCGCAGTCGGTTAAGCCTCCGACTTCAGCCAGGTCACGATCTCGCGGTCCAGGAGTTCGAGCCCCGCGTCGGGCTCTGGGCTGATGGCTCAGAGCCTGGAGCCTGTTTCCGATTCTGTGTCTCCCTCTCTCTCTGCCCCTCCCCCATTCATGCTCTGTCTCTCTCTGTCCCCAAAATAAATAAATGTTGAAAAAAAAATTAAAAAAAAAAGAACACTTTGTTTCAAAAATGAAATGCTTAAAGAACATGAGAAAAACTAGAAAACTCAAGTCAAAGATGTAAATATATGGAGAGTATTCTATGTTAGTGGGGGGGGGGGGGGAAATTCAGTATTGTTAAGATGTCAAGTCTTCCTAATCTTATCTATAGATTCAGTATAATCCCAAGTGAAACTCAAGCAAATTAATTTGTGGATACTGACAAACTGATTTGAAAGTTTATATATACATGCAGAATATCTAGAATAGTCAAACAGTATTGAAGAAAAATAAAGTCAAAGGACTGACACTATCTGACTTCAAGACTTACTATAGAGCTACTGTACCAGATTGCATTGTATTGGTGAAAGAACAAATAGAATAATGAAACAGGATAGAGAGCCTCAAAAATTAGTCCACTTATTTTTGACAGAGGAACTAAGACAGTGAAAAAATCTAATACCCATTCATGACAAAAATTTGATGGAAAAAGTAGAGTCTTCAGTAAATGTTGGTGGAACTACTGTACATTCACATGCAAACAACGACAGATATCTTACAGTGTCAACAAAAGTTTTCTAACAATCACAAACCTAAACATAAAATACAGAAGTATAACATTTTTAAAAGTTTTTTTCCTTCTTTTTTTAAAAATATTTTTTTATTTTATTTGAGAGAGACAGAGACAGTGTGAGTGGGGAAGGGGCAGGGAGAGAAGAGAGAATCCCAAGTAGGCTCCACACAACCAGCACAGAGCCTGATGTGGTGCTCAAACCCACAAAACCCCAAGGTCATGACCTGAGCCAAACCAAAAGTCAGATGCTTAACTGACTGAGCCACCCAAGTGCTCCACAAAAATATAACATTTAAAGAAGATGACATAGGAAAAAATCTAGGTGACCTTGGGTTTAGTGATGACTTTTTATATACAAACCAAAGTAAAGAAAGAAAAAAATAAATTGGACTTCATTAAAATTAAAAGCTTCTGCTATGTGAAAGATTCTTTTAAGAGAATGAGGATTCAAGTGACAGACATGGAGATAATCTTTGCAAACACATATCTGATAAAGGAGTTGTCTCCAAAATATACAGGAAACACATAAAAACTCAATATTAAGAAAATTAACAAACTAATTTAAAAATGGGAAAACCACATGAACAGACAACTCAAGAAACAAGATATACAGATAGCAAATAAGTGTATAAAAGGATATTCAACATACTATTTCATCAGGGAATTGCAAATTAAAATAACAACTTACTACTGTAAACCTGTTAGAAAGACTAAAATCTAATACAACACCAAATGCTGTTGACCACGTGGAGCAACAGAAACTCTCATTCATTGCTAGTGGGAATGAAAAATGGTACAGCCAGTTTTTTTTAAGTTTTAATTTAAATTCCAGTTAGTTAACATACAATGTAATATTAGTTTCAGGTATATAATACAGGGATTCAACACTTCCATATA